>NC_141547.1:26478125-26822500 GCF_021556685.1 Rattus norvegicus
GCCTGGGAAACCAGAAGTGACTGCTCCCTGCACACACATCTCGGACGCCAGAGGAAAAAGCCAAAGACCATCTGGAACCCTGGTGCACTGAAGTTCCCGGAAGGGGCGGCACAGGTCTTCCTGGTTGCTGCCGCTGCAGAGAGCCCGTGGGCAGCACCCCACGAGCGAACCTGAGCCTCGGGACCACAGGTAAGACCAAATATTCTGCTGCAAGAAAGCTGCCTGGTGAACTCAAGACACAGGCCCACAGGAACAGCTGAAGACCTGTAGAGAGGAAAAACTACACGCCAGAAAGCAGAACACTCTGTCCCCATAACTGACTGAAAGAGAGGAAAACAGGTCTACAGCACTCCTGTCACACAGGCTTATAGGACAGTCTAGCCACTGTCAGAAATAGCAGAACAAAGTAACACTAGAGATAATCTGATGGCGAGAGGCAAGCGCAGGAACCCAAGCAACAGAAACCAAGACTACATGGCACCATCGGAGCCCAATTCTCCCATCAAAACAAACATGGAATATCCAAACACACCAGAAAAGCAAGATCTATTTTCAAAATCATGTTTGATCATGATGCTGGAGGACTTCAAGAAAGACATGAAGAACTCCCTTAGAGAACAAGTAGAAGCCTACAGAGAGGAATCGCAAAAATCCCTGAAAGAATTCCAGGAAAACACAATCAAACAGTTGAAGGAATTAAAAATGGAAATAGAAGCAATCAAGAAAGAACACATGGAAACAACCCTGGATATAGAAAACCAAAAGAAGAGACAAGGAGCTGTAGATACAAGCCTCACCAACAGAATTCAAGAGATGGAAGAGAGAATCTCAGGAGCAGAAGATTCCATAGAAATCATTGACCCAACTGTCAAAGATAATGTAAAGCGGAAAAAGCTACTGGTCCAAAACATACAGGAAATCCAGGACTCAATGAGAAGATCAAACCTAAGGATAATAGGTATAGAAGAGAGTGAAGACTCCCAGCTCAAAGGACCAGTAAATATCTTCAACAAAATCATAGAAGAAAACTTCCCTAACCTAAAAAAAGAGATACCCATAGACATACAAGAAGCCTACAGAACTCCAAATAGATTGGACCAGAAAAGAAACACCTCCCGTCACATAATTGTCAAAACACCAAACGCACAAAATAAAGAAAGAATATTAAAAGCAGTACGGGAAAAAGGTCAAGTAACATATAAAGGAAGACCTATCAGAATCACACCAGACTTCTCGCCAGAAACTATGAAGGCCAGAAGATCCTGGACTGATGTCATACAGACCCTAAGAGAACACAAATGCAAGCCCAGGTTACTGTATCCAGCAAAACTCTCAATTAACATTGATGGAGAAACCAAGATATTCCATGACAAAACCAAATTTACACAATATCTTTCTACAAATCCAGCACTACAAAGGATAATAAATGGTAAAGCCCAACTAAGAAGGCAAGCTATACCCTAGAAGAAGCAAGAAACTAATCGTCTTGGCAACAAAACAAAGAGAATGAAAGCACACAAATATAACCTCACATCCAAATATGAATATAAAGGGAAGCAATAATCACTATTCCTTAATATCTCTCAATATCAATGGCCTCAACTCCCCAAAAAAAAGACATAGATTAACAAACTGGATACACAATGAGGACCCTGCATTCTGCTGCCTACAGGAAACACACCTCAGAGACAAAGACAGACACTACCTCAGAGTGAAAGGCTGGAAAACAACTTTCCAAGCAAATGGTCAGAAGAAGCAAGCTGGAGTAGCCATTCTAATATCAAATAAAATCAATTTCCAACTAAAAGTCATCAAAAAAGATAAGGAAGGACACTTCATATTCATCAAAGGAAAAATCCACCAAGATGAACTCTCAATCCTAAATATCTATGCCCCAAATACAAGGGCACCTACATACGTAAAAGAAACCTTACTAAAGCTCAAAACACACATTGCACCTCACACAATAATAGTGGGAGACTTCAACACCCCACTCTCATCAATGGACAGATCATGGAAACAGAAATTAAACAGTGATGTCGACAGACTAAGAGAAGTCATGAGCCAAATGGACTTAACGGATATTTATAGAACATTCTATCCTAAAGCAAAAGGATATACCTTCTTCTCAGCTCCTCATGGTACTTTCTCCAAAATTGACCATATAATTGGTCAAAAAACGGGTGTCAACAGGTACAGAAAGATAGAGATAATCCCATGCGTGCTATCAGACCACCACGGCCTAAAACTGGTCTTCAATAACAATAAGGGAAGAATGCCCACATATACGTGGAAATTGAACAATGCTCTACTCAATGATAACCTGGTCAAGGAAGAAATAAAGAAAGAAATTAAAAACTTTTTAGAATTTAATGAAAATGAAGATACAACATACCCAAACTTATGGGACACAATGAAAGCTGTGCTAAGAGGAAAACTCATAGCGCTGAGTGCCTGCAGAAAGAAACAGGAAAGAGCATATGTCAGCAGCTTGACAGCACACCTAAAAGCTCTAGAACAAAAAGAAGCAAATACACCCAGGAGGAGTAGAAGGCAGGAAATAATCAAACTCAGAGCTGCAATCAACCAAGTAGAAACAAAAAGGACCATAGAAAGAATCAACAGAACCAAAAGTTGGTTCTTTGAGAAAATCAACAAGATAGATAAACCCTTAGCCAGACTAACGAGAGGACACAGAGAGTGCGTCCAAATTAACAAAATTAGAAATGAAAAGGGAGACATAACTACAGATTCAGAGGAAATTCAAAAAATCATCAGATCTTACTATAAAAACCTATATTCAACAAAATTTGAAAATCTTCAGGAAATGGACAATTTCCTACACAGATACCAGGTATCGAAGTTAAATCAGGAACAGATAAACCAGTTAAACAACCCCATAACTCCTAAGGAAATAGAAGCAGTCATTAAAGGTCTTCCAACCAAAAAGAGCCCAGGTCCAGACGGGTTTAGTGCAGAATTCTATCAAACCTTCATAGAAGACCTCATACCAATATTATCCAAACTATTCCACAAAATTGAAACAGATGGAGCACTACCGAATTCCTTCTACGAAGCCACAATTACTCTTATACCTAAACCACACAAAGACACAACAAAAAAAGAGAACATCAGACCAATTTCCCTTATGAATATCGACGCAAAAATACTCAATAAAATTCTGGCAAACCGAATTCAAGAGCACATCAAAACAATCATCCACCATGATCAAGTAGGCTTCATCCCAGGCATGCAGGGATGGTTTAATATACGGAAAACCATCAACGTGATCCATCATATAAACAAACTGAAAGAACAAAACCACATGATCATTTCATTAGATGCTGAGAAAGCATTTGACAAAATTCAACACCCCTTCATGATAAAAGTCCTGGAAAGAATAGGAATTCAAGGCCCATACCTAAACATAGTAAAAGCCATATACAGCAAACCAGTTGCTAACATTAAACTAAATGGAGAGAAACTTGAAGCAATCCCACTAAAATCAGGGACTAGACAAGGCTGCCCACTCTCTCCCTACTTATTCAATATAGTTCTTGAAGTTCTAGCCAGAGCAATCAGACAACAAAAGGAGATCAAGGGGATACAGATCGGAAAAGAAGAAGTCAAAATATCACTATTTGCAGATGACATGATAGTATATTTAAGTGATCCCAAAAGTTCCACCAGAGAACTATTAAAGCTGATAAACAACTTCAGCAAAGTGGCTGGGTATAAAATTAACTCAAATAAATCAGTTGCCTTCCTCTATACAAAAGAGAAACAAGCCGAGAAAGAAATTAGGGAAACGACACCCTTCATAATAGACCCAAATAATATAAAGTACCTCGGTGTGACTTTAACCAAGCAAGTAAAAGATCTGTACAATAAGAACTTCAAGACACTGAGGAAAGAAATTGAAGAAGACCTCAGAAGATGGAAAGATCTCCCATGCTCATGGATTGGCAGGATTAATATAATAAAAATGGCCATTTTACCAAAAGCAATCTACAGATTCAATGCAATCCCCATCAAAATACCAATCCAATTCTTCAAAGAGTTAGACAGAACAATTTGCAAATTCATCTGGAATAACAAAAAACCCAGGATAGCTAAAGCTATCCTCAACAATAAAAGGACTTCAGGGGGAATCACTATCCCTGAACTCAAGCAGTATTACAGAGCAATAGTGATAAAAACTGCATGGTATTGGTACAGAGACAGACAGATAGACCAATGGAATAGAATTGAAGACCCAGAAATGAACCCACACACCTATGGTCACTTGATTTTTGACAAAGGAGCCAAAACCATCCAATGGAAAAAAGATAGCATTTTCAGCAAATGGTGCTGGTTCAACTGGAGGGCAACATGTAGAAGAATGCAGATCGATCCATGCTTATCACCCTGTACAAAGCTTAAGTCCAAGTGGATCAAGGACCTCCACATCAAACCAGACACACTCAAACTAATAGAAGAAAAACTAGGGAAGCATCTGGAACACATGGGCACTGGAAAAAATTTCCTGAACAAAACACCAATGGCTTATGCTCTAAGATCAAGAATCGACAAATGGGATCTCATAAAACTGCAAAGCTTCTGTAAGGCAAAGGACACTGTGGTTAGGACAAAACGGCAACCAACAGATTGAGAAAAGATCTTTACCAATCCTACAACAGATAGAGGCCTTATATCCAAAATATACAAAGAACTCAAGAAGTTAGACCGCAGGGAAACAAATAACCCTATTAAAAAATGGGGTTCAGAGCTAAACAAAGAATTCACAGCTGAGGAATGCCGAATGGCTGAGAAACACCTAAAGAAATGTTCAACATCTTTAGTCATAAGGGAAATGCAAATCAAAACAACCCTGAGATTTCACCTCACACCAGTGAGAATGGCTAAGATCAAAAACTCAGGTGACAGCAGATGCTGGCGAGGATGTGGAGAAAGAGGAACACTCCTCCATTGTTGGTGGGATTGCAGACTGGTAAAACCATTCTGGAAATCAGTCTGGAGGTTCCTCAGAAAATTGGACATTGAACTGCCTGAGGATCCAGCTATACCTCTCTTGGGCATATACCCAAAAGATGCCTCAACATATAAAAGAGACACGTGCTACACTATGTTCATCGCAGCCTTATTTATAATAGCCAGAAAATGGAAAGAACCCAGATGCCCTTCAACAGAGGAATGGATACAGAAAATGTGGTACATCTACACAATGGAATATTACTCAGCTATCAAAAACAACGAGTTTATGAAATTCGTAGGCAAATGGTTGGAACTGGAAAATATCATCCTGAGTGAGCTAACCCAATCACAGAAAGACATACATGGTATGCACTCACTGATAAGTGGCTATTAGCCCAAATGGTTGAATTACCCTAGATCCCTAGAACAAACGAAACTCAAGACGGATGATCAAAATGTGAATGCTTCACTCCTTCTTTAAATGAGGAAAAAGAATACCCTTGGCAGGGAAGGGAGAGGCAAAAATTAAAACAGAGACTGAAGGAACACCCAATCAGAGCCTGCCCCACATGTGGCCCATACATATACAGCCACCCAATTAGACAAGATGGATGAAGCAAAGAAGTGCAGACAGACAGGAGCCGGATGTAGATCGCTCCTGAGAGACACAGCCAGAATACAGCAAATACAGAGGCGAATGCCAGCAGCAAACCACTGAACTGAGAATAGGTCCCCCGTTGAAGGAATCAGAGAAAGAACTGGAAGAGCTTGAAGGGGCTCGAGACCCCAAAAGTACAACAATGTCAAGCAACCAGAGCTTCCAGGGACTAAGCCACTACCTAAAGACTATATATGGACTGACCCTGGACTCTGACCCCATAGGTAGCAATGAATATCCTAGTAAGAGCACCAGTGGAAGGGGAAGCCCTGGGTCCTGCTAAGACTGAACCCCCAGTGAACTAGACTATGGGGGGAGGGCGGCAATGGGGGGAGGGTTGGGAGGGGAACACCCATAAGGAAGGGGAGGGGGGAGGGGGATTTTGCCCGGAAACCGGGAAAGGGAATAACACTTGAAATGTATATAAGAAATACTCAAGTTAATATAAATAAATAAAAAAAAATAAAAAAAAAGAAATTAAACATGTTCCAGACACCAAATTAAGGCATGCAAAGTTGCTATACCAAGTTATTTAAGTCACAATTTTGAAATAAGTTACTGAAGCCCTATTTTACAATTTCTAATAAGAACTGGAAGTCTAGAAATAGTAGTCTGATTTTTGGCAATTAAGAGTTAGGTCAGTTAGACGACTATTGTTAATTTTAAAAGACCCTAGTAAAAAAAAACCTCTGTACATTCCAATTCAAACAATAAAGCTGGCTTTACAATCAATTATTATATTCCTATTTTATTGTGAATTTTTATATTATAACATGCTTATTTCTAATACCTCGATAAAGTCTAAATCTATCCCCACAGTGTCCCTGCTTATGTCTGTACATTATGTAACTTCTTTGTGTTTAGTGGACATAGTCATGTTACTTACTGTGTGTTCAAAATACAACCTCTTGTTTCATTTAACTATTTATGTACCAGGTCTCTGATCACCATTGGAGAGTTCAATTCATAACCAGAAAACCTGGCATTTGTTCCCAAAAATCAAATGGACACTCAGCAACCAGAAAGTACAGTAATTTGTAGTTCATATTACTCTTCCATTCTCTACAGCAATGGCTTCAAGGCTTCTTAAATCTCCTCTACCCTCTGACAACCTATCTTCTGTTTGCCCTCTCCGTATATGATCTTCTTAATACTTCACTAAGAGAGCAGATGTCACCAGATACAAACAGATCTGAATCATCTCACTGTACCTGTTCATTTTCTCCATTAACTTTGTCCTATTGTGGCTCAAAATATGAAAATCCCCAGAGCTCTGCCCTAATCTCAGTCTCTACAGGGAACAATGCCTTTGATTTCATTCTACTATACTTGTAAGTTGTCTCTTCTCAGTACCCCCTTTTTATTTTCATTTAGCTATTCCTAAATCCTTTTCCTAGTTTAAAAATAATGTCCTTTGATTACATTCTCTCACATAGCTTCAACATTTCTCTTCTCTCTCCTCTACTTTGTTAAAAATTCAGGTCAGCGATTTAGTGGGAAGAATGTGGATTGCAGGAGACACCAGACTGTTTAAACCTGATTACCCTGTGTAGTAGGATTGCAAAAGACACAGCTGATTATTCATACAAGAAATTTTGAGAGAGAGAAAAAAATGAACATACCACATAACTAATGACAGATAAGGATTCTATCCCCTCAAACAAACTGGAGAATTCTTTTGTTTCTACGGGACTCTGACGTCACATTTCTTTCTGCCAATCAGAAAGGTCACATTTGGAGAATAACTCTGTTTTTGCCCTATGACCATTTTTAGGTTGTTGGCCAATGGAAGACAAAGACATGGCTAGATTTGCTCTGGTAAATAGATCACACTAAAAACAAGTAGAACAAGTCAGTGTGGATTTGAGGAAACTTTAAATTCTGGCGAGACATCCTCTAAGGAAACTGTCACTGAATTAGCACCTTAGACCCTTACGCAGCTTCTCACTGACCTCCCTACTCCATACAGAGTGCATAGAAAGAATAATGAGAAGTTGAATAAGGAAGAACATGAGAACTGAGGTCAGCTGATCAAATGAACTTCTCCGTACTATTCCTCAATTCTTGTTTCTATGTGGTAGGGATTGAGGTAGGAACTGGACTTTTCCTACTATCAGAAACTTAGTAATGTGTTGCTTTAGACAGTTATGATTCTTTATCTAACGGTCATTTTCCAGGCCATATCTTTTTTTTTTCTTTTCTTTTTTCGGAGCTGGGGACCAAACCCAGGGCCTCGCGCTCACTAGGCAAGCGCTCTACTGCTGAGCTAAATCCCCAACCCCTTCCAGGCTATATCTTATTTGGCTCTCCGCAATCCAACACTAGTATTGTAGTAGATTGCCACTAGATAATTCTGTTAACCTTTTCCTTTTAAGATGTTAACCCTTCCAACAATTTCTTCTGAAAAACGTGTGATGACTTTACCAGGAATTAAATATAAATGTTTTTCAGCTGGATGCAGAACATAGTAATTATCCCAGTTCCAAACACATCACTAATGTGTTAGTGTAATAGATTCAGTTCTTACTGAAGCTGTTCATGTCCTGGGATTCCTCCTAGCCACTGTATAATGTCATATGCTTTTATATCCATTTTCACTCCTGTAAAGACTGGAACTGCAGAACCAAAACTGTCTACTACATTGTTTACAATCAGAGTGGCAATGAACTCTGTGTGTACCTATCTCATGTCTATGAGTCTAAATTTATTCAAGAAAAGAAATCCATCCATTTAACTGCTTTAATCATTCTAGATTAAGATTACTCCAAACCTTACTTTAACATTATTGAACCTTTTAAGAGATTTTCATTAACAATTAAATGTTGGGTTCCAGAGTATAAGAGAACAGTCTCCATTGGGTGTAAAATAAATAGGGCCATAATGCTTACCAAATTTCTAATTCTATAGTCTCTTTTTTTGTTTCCCCACCCATCCACCATCTCCTTCCTGCTTCCCTTCCCTCACATTCCCCTACACTGGGGGTCCAGCCTTGACAGAACCAATGATTTCTCCCATTGGTGCCCAACAAGGCCATCCTCTGCTACATATGCAGCTGGATCTATGGGTCTGTCCATGTGTACTCTTTGAATGGTGGTTTAGTCCCTAGAAGCTCTGGTTGGTTGGTATTGTTCTTATGGGGTTGCAAAACACTTCAGCTCCTTCAATCCTTTATCTAACTCCTCCAATGGGGACCCCATTCTCAGTTCAATGGTTGGCTCCTAGCATTCACCTCTGTATTTGTCATGCTCTGACAGAGCCTTTCGGGAGACAGCTATATCAGGCTCCTGTCTATATTCTTGCTTGCAAATTTTGGTTTCTTCCCCTAAAGAAAAGTAACAAATCTATCATTGTATCATTTTCTTTCTCATCTACATATTCATAAATAGAAATATTGACAATGGATGACAGTCTGGCAGGTGACTGAAATATAAAGTGCAAGCATACATTTATGGACAGAAAATATTTAGTTCATTCTCTGTCAGTATTGCTGAACTTTGAAAGATGTGATTTTGCAAAAAAAATTGTTTTATAAAATGTAAATTATATGAGTGGGTAATGTTTCTGTTATTAATATTTTTCTTACTTCTTCTAGAACCGTGGTAATATTGTTTAAAAGAAAAAATAGATGTTATTTTCCATTGCCACTAAAAACAGTGCTCAAAAGAGTGTGTCAAAGATGTTTTTAATGAGCATATACAGAGTTCTCAACAGACCATGGTCATTTAAGACATTATATCCGAACAAAGGAGGACGCTTAAAACATTTATAATGATACGACTATAGGAATCATTTTAATTATTGTATCATTTTCATAATGTTAAGGATCTTTTTTCTCTTAGCAAAACTAAGCTTTGAAATAATGCATAGGGGATATTTTGTATTATATATTATTAACTTCCTATTGGATTTTATTTTTCCCAAGTCTTAAAAAATGTCTTATCACTTGTGACCTTAGGATCATATCATGCCATTGTACCTCCACTTCAAATACTTGCTGGGCTAACTAGTTTTATGGATCCCATGTTTGAATCTTTACGCCCTTCCATTTCTCTCTTTCCTGATCATGTTATATGTAAAGGTTATGGAGTTGCTGCAACATGTCGGCCATTTTGGTGCCAAGCATTTTTAAACAATCAGTGCATGGTTTTGTTCTTTGTTTTTCCTTCTTTTAAGTTAAATTCTCTCGATTTCTTTTAGTTAAGTTTACATCTTACAATTTAGTGTGACTGAAACCTGAAAAGTTGACAAGTTGTGTTTGTGTAGCTTCAGAGATCACCAAGGAATGGCTATAATGCCAACCTGGCTTGTAAGACAGAATGAGATTTGCTCTGATTTCTGGAAAATATATCCCTTTCCTTTCCTGGGAGACGCCAGATTATGTCAGAACTGGATATCATGCAATCATCTTGTTACTATTTGGAACCTAAAGCATGAACATAAGCCAAGAAGTTATGAAATATAAAATAAGACTTAATGACACTCTTAGAATCCTGAAGCCAGATCTACCATTAGAGCTTCATATTTTGGGGCTCAATAAATTTCATTTTTCCTTAAGCCAATTTTGATTGAGATTCTGTCATTTACAACATTAAATATATTAACTAAAACACAAAGACACTCTTTTAACTTAAAGCTATACAAGGCTGTGCCAATAAATACATCTGCTTGGTATTATATGTGTAACAGAAAGAAATATCTCTAACATCTGCATTTATAACATGCAGATACATATGTCAGGCTTTATACTAAAAGAAAAACACAGCACCCTACAATAAAGTTACATCTGACAAATTCGGGAAAATCTGTAGTTGATATGAGACCACATAGAAGTCTAACCATTAGGAAATAGGAAGTTTGCAGGAAGGCCTACATATGAGCACTGTACCTAGGCATATTTCTACCTGTTGGTACACTGACTGATAAAATTTTGTCAACTCAAAGCTTTAAATAACTATGAGAGGGACACCGCCATAACCTGAAGCGAGCTACCGGATAAACAGTTCTCTGCACCCAAATCCCGTGGGAGGGAGAGCTAAACCTTCAGAGAGGCAGACATGACTGGGAAACCAGAAGAGACTGCACTCTGCACACATCTCTGACGCCAGAGGAAAACACCAAACGCCATCTGGAACCCTGGTGCACGGAAGCTCCCTAAACAGGCAGCGCAGATCTTCCTGGTTGCTGCCGCCTCAGAGAGCTCATGGGCAGCACCCCATGAGCGAACTTGAGCCTCGGGACCACAGGTAAGACCAACTTTTCTGCTGCAAGAGACCTGCCTGGTGAACTCAGGACACACAGAGGCAAAATTCCTCTAGGACCGGGCACTTCCTGTGTTTACCAGGAGTCCCAAAAGCGCTGATCCAGGCCCGCAGCAGCTCTCTGCTCCCAAACCCCGTGGGAGAGAGACCTCACCGCCTGGTCAGGTGGGCACTCCTGAGGCTGCAGAGCGGAAGAGACCACCAACACTGCCCACCCATGCTCACATCCCTGGCCCAAGAGGAAACTGTATACGTCCTCTGGGTTCCCGTAGAGGAGGGCCAGGAGCAGGAGGTCCCCTGCATCTGAGACACCGCCAGAACATGAAGGGACCAACCAGATAAATGATCTCTGCACCCAAATCCCGTGGGAGGGAGAGCTAAACCTTCAGAGAGGCAGACACGCCTGGAAAACCAGAAGAGATTGCACTCTGCACACATCTTTGACGCCAGAGGAAAACACCCCATGAGCAAACTTGAGCCTCGGACCACAGGAAAGACCAACTTTTCTGCTGCAAGTGAGCAGCCTGGTGAACTCCAGACACAGGCCCACAGGAACAGCTGAAGACCTGTAGATAAGAAAAACTACACACCCGAAAGCAGAACACTCTGTCCCCATAACTGGCTGAAAGAAAACAGGAAAACAGGTCTACAGCACTCCTGACACACAGGCTTATAGGACAGTCTAGCCACTGTCAGAAATAGCAGAACAAAGTAACACTAGAGATAATCTGATGGTGAGAGGCAAGCACAGGAACCAAAGCAACAGAAACCAAGACTACATGGCATCATCAGAGCCCAATTCTCCCAACAAAGCAAACATGGAATATCCAAATACAACAGAAAAGCAAGATCTAGTCTCAAAATCATATTTGATCATGATGCTGGAGGACTTAAAGAAAGACATGAAGAACTCCCTTAGAGAAGAAGTATAAGCCTACAAAGAGGAATCGCAAAAATCCCTCAAAGAATTCCAGGAAAACACAAACAGTTGAAGGAATTAAAAAAGGAAATAGAAGCAATCAAGAAAGAACACATGGAAACAACCCTGGATATAGAAAACCAAAAGAAGAGACAAGGAGCTGTAGATATGAGCTTCACCAACAGAATACAAGAGATGGAAGAGAGAATCTCAGGAGCAGAAGATTCCATAGAAATCATTGACTCAACTGTCAAAGATAATGTAAAGTGGAAAAAGCTACTGGTCCAAAACATACAGGAAGTCCAGGACTCAATGAGAAGATCAAACCTAAGGATAATAGGTATAGAAGAGAGTGAAGACTGCCAGCTCAAAGGACCAGTAAATAGCTTCAACAAAATCATAGAAGAAAACTTCCCTAACCTAAAAAAAGAGATACCCATAGGCATATAAGAAGCCTACAGAACTCCAAATAGATTGGACCAGAAGAGAAACTCCTCCTGTCACATAATAGTCAAAACACCAAACGCACAAAATAAAGAAAAAATATTAAAAGCAGTAAGGGAAAAAGGTCAAGTAACATATAAAGGCAGACCTCTCAGAATCACACCAGACTTTTCGCCAGAAACTATGAAGGCCAGAAGATCCTGGACTGATGTCATACAGACCCTAAGAGAACACAAATGCCAGTCTAGGTTACTGTATCCTGCAAAACTCTCAATTAACATAGATGGAGAAACCAAGATATTCCATGACAAAACCAAATTTATACAATATCTTTCTACAAATCCAGCACTACAAAGGATAATAAATGGTAAAGCCCAACATAAGGAGACAAGCTATACCCTAGAGGAAGCAAGAAACTAATCATCTTGGCAACAAAACAAAGAGAAGAAAAGCACACAAACATAACCTCACATCCAAATATGAATGTAAAAGGAAGCAATAATCACTATTCCTTAATATCTCTTAACATCAATGGCCTCAACTCCCCAATAAAAAGACATAGATTAACAAACTGGATACGCAACGAGGACCCTGAATTCTGCTGCCTACAGGAAACACACCTCAGAGATAAAGACAGACACTACCTCAGGGTGAAAGGCTGGAAAACAACTTTTCAAGCAAATGGTCAGAAGAAGCAAGCTGGAGTAGCCATTCTAATATCGAATAAAATCAATTTTCAACTAAAATTCATCAAAAAAGATAAGGAAGGACACTTCATATTCATCAAAGGAAAAATCCAGAAAGATGATCTCTCAATTCTAAATATCTATGCCCCAAATACAAGGGCACCTACATAAGTAAAAGAAACCTTACTAAAGCTCAAAACACACATTGCACCTCACACAATAATAGTAGGAGATTTCAACACCCCACTCTCATCAATGGACAGATCATGGAAACAGAAATTAAACAGAGATGTAGACAGACTAAGAGAAGTCATGAGCCAAATGGACTTAACAGATATTTATAGAACATTCTATCCTAAAGCAAAAGGATATAACTTCTTCTCAGCTCCTCATGGTACTTTCTCCAAAATTGACCATATAATTGGTCAAAAAACGGGCCTCAACGGGTACAGAAAGATAGGAATAATCCCATGCGTGCCTAAAACTGGTCTTCAATAACAATAAGGGAAGAATGCCCACATATACGTGGAAATTGAACAATGCTCTACTCAATGATAACCTGGTCAAGGAAGAAATAAAGAAAGAAATTAAAAACTTTTTAGAATTTAATGAAAATGAAGGTACAACATACCCAAACTTATGGGACACAAAGAAAGCTGTGCTAAGAGGAAAACTCATACCGCTGAGTGCCTGCAGAAAGAAACAGGAAAGAGCATATGTCAGCAGCTTTAGAGCACACCTAAAAGCTCTAGAACAAAAAGAAGCAAATACACCCAGGAGGAGGAGAAGGCAGGAAATAATCAAACTCAGAGCTGAAATCAACCAAGTAGAAACAAAAAGGAACATAGAAAGA
The DNA here is from genome assembly GCF_021556685.1 of Rattus norvegicus. NCBI lineage: Eukaryota > Metazoa > Chordata > Mammalia > Rodentia > Muridae > Rattus > Rattus norvegicus. The sequence goes on from NC_141547.1 coordinate 26,491,918, forward strand.
ATCAACAGAACCAAAATTTGGTTCTTTGAGAAAATCAACAAGATAGATAAACCCTTAGCCAGACTAATGAGAGGACACAGAGAGTGTGTCCAAATTAACAAAATCAGAAATGAAAAGTGAGACATAACTACAGATTCAGAGGAAATTCAAAAAATCATCAGATCTTACTATAAAAGCCTATATTCAACAAAACTTGAAAATCTGCAGGAAATGGACAATTTCCTAGACAGATACCAGGTACCAAAGTTAAATCAGGAACAGATAAACCAGTTAAACAACCCCATAACTCCTAAGGAAATAGAAGCAGTCATTAAAGGTCTCCCAACCAAAAAGAGCCCAGGTCCAGACGGGTTTAGTGCAGAATTCTATCAAACCTTCATAGAAGACCTCATACCAATACTAACCAAACTATTCCACAAAATTGAAACAGATGAAGCACTACCGAATTCCTTCTATAAAGCCACAATTACTCTTATACCTAAACCACACAAAGACCCAACAAAGAAAGAGAACTTCAGACCAATTTCGCTTATGAATATCGACGCAAAAATACTCAATAAAATTCTGGCAAACCGAATCCAAGAGCACACCAAAACAATCATCCACCATGATCAAGTAGGCTTCATCCCAGGCATCCAGGGATGGTTTAATATACGGAAAACCATCAACGTGATCCATTATATAAACAAACTGAAAGAACAAAACCACATGATCATTTCATTAGATGCTGAGAAAGCATTTGACAAAATTCAACACCCCTTCATGATAAAAGTCCTGGCAAGAATTGGAATTCAAGACCCATACCTAAACATAGTAAAAGCCATATACAGCAAACCAGTTGCTAACATTAAACTAAATGGAGAGAAACTTGAAGCAATCCCACTAAAATCAGGGACTAGACAAGGCTGCCCACTCTCTCCCTACTTATTCAATATAGTTCTTGAAGTTCTAGCCAGAGCAATCAGACAACAAAAGGAGGTCAAGGGGATACAGATCGGAAAAGAAGAAGTCAAAATATCACTGTTTGCAGATGATATGATAGTATATTTAAGTGATGCCAAAAGTTCCACCAGAGAACTACTAAAGCTGATAAACAACTTCAGCAAAGTGGCTGGGTATAAAATTAACTCAAAGAAATCAGTAGCCTTCCTCTACACGAAAGAGAAACAAGCCGAGAAAGAAATTAGGGAAACGACACCCTTCATAATGGACCCAAATAATATAAAGTACCTCGGTGTGACTTTAACCAAGCAAGTAAAAGATCTGTACAATAAGAACTTCAAGACTCTGAAGAAAGAAATTGAAGAAGACCTCAGAAGATGGAAAGATCTCCCATGCTCATGGATTGGCAGGATCAATATAGTAAAAATGGCCATTTACCAAAAGCGATCTACAGATTCAATGAAATCCCCATCAAAATACCAATCCAATTCTTCAAAGAGTTAGACAGAACAATTTGCAAATTCATCTGGAATAACAAAAAACCCAGGATAGCTAATACTATCCTCAACAATAAAAGGACTTTAGGGGGAATCACTATCCCTGAACTCAAGCAGTATTACAGAGCAATAATGATAAAAACTGCATGGTATTGGTACAGAGACAGACAGATAGACCAATGGAAGAGAATGGAAGACCCAGAAATGAACCCACACACCTATGGTCACTTGATTTTTGACGAAGGAGCCAAAACCATCAAATGGAAAAAAGATAGCATTTTCAGCAAATGGTGCTGGTTCAAATGGAGGTCAATATGTAGAAGAATGCAGATCGATCCATGCTTATCACCCTGTACAAAGCTTAAGTACAAATGGATCAAGGACGTCCACATCAAACCAGACACACTCAAACTAATAGAAGAAAAACTAGGGAAGCATCTGGAACACATGGGCACTGGAAAAAATTTCCTGAACAAAACACCAATGGCTTATGCTCTAAGATCAAGAATCGACAAATGGGATCTCATAAAACTGCAAAGCTTCTGTAAGGCAAAGGACACTGTGGTTAGGACAAAACGGCAACCAACAGATTGGGAAAAGATCTTTACCAATCCTACAACAGATAGAGGCCTTATATCCAAAATATACAAAGAACTCAAGAAGTTAGACCACAGGGAGACAAATAACCCTATTAAAAATGGGGTTCAGAGCTAAACAAAGAATTACAGCTGAGGAATGCCAAATGGCTGAGAAACACCTAAAGAAATGTTCAACATCTTTAGTCATAAGGGAAATGCAAATCAAAACAACCCTGAGATTTCACCTCACACCAGTGAGAATGGCTAAGATCAAAAACTCAGGGGACAGCAGATGCTGGCGAGGATGTGGAGAAAGAGGAACACTCCTCCATTGTTGGTGGGATTGCAGACCGGTACAACCATTCTGGAAATCAGTCTGGAGGTTCCTCAGAAAATTGGACATTGAACTGCCTGAGGATCCAGCTATACCTCTCTTGGGCATATACCCAAAAGATGCCCCAACATATAAAAAAGACACATGCTCCACTATGTTCATCGCAGCCTTATTTATAATAGCCAGAAGCTGGAAAGAACCCAGATGCCCTTCAACAGAGGAATGGATACAGAAAATGTGGTACATCTACACAATGGAATATTACTCAGCTATCAAAAACAATGACTTTATGTAATTCGTAGGCAAATGGTTGGAACTGGAAAATATCATCCTGAGTGAGCTAACCCAATCACAGAAAAACACACATGGTATGCACTCATTGATAAGTGGCTATTATCCCAAATGCTTGAATTACCCTAGATGCCTAGAACAAATGAAACTCAAGATGGATGATCAAAATGTGAATGCTTCACTCCTTCTTTAAAAGGGGAACAAGAATACCTTTGGCAGGGAATAGAGAGGCAAAGATTAAAACAGAGACTGAAGGAACACCCATTCAGAGTCTGCCCCACATGTGGCCCATACATATACAGCCATCCAATTAGACAAGATGGATGAAGCAAAGAAGTGCAGGCCTACAGGAGCCAGATGTAGATCGCTCCTGAGAGACACAGCCAGAATACAGCAAATACAGAGGCGAATGCCAGCAGCAAACCGCTGAACTGAGAATAAGACCCCTGTTGAAGGAATCAGAGAAAGAACTAGAAGAGCTTGAAGGGGCTCGAGACCCCATATGTACAACAATGCCAAGCAACCAGAGCTTCCAGGGACTAAGCCACTACCTAAAGACTATACATGGACTGACCCTGGACTCTGACCTCATAGGTAGCAATGAATATCCTAGTAAGAGCACCAGTGGAAGGGGAAGCCCTGTGTCCTGCTAAGACTGAACCCCCAGTGAACTAAATTGTTGGGGGGAGGGCGGCAATGGGGGGAGGGTGGGGAGGGGAGCACCCATAAAGAAGGGGAGGGGGGAGGGGGATGTTTGCCCGGAAACCGGGAAAGGGAATAACACTGGAAATGTATACAAGAAATACTCAAGTTAATAATTAAAAAAAAAAAACAAAAAACAAAAAAAACAAAGCTAGTCCTCTTTCTGGTTGCTCTTCTCAAGCATGGTGTCATAGCAGAGAAACAAGGAGCCCAATAAATTATACTCAAACTTTCATGTATCACACAAAAAAAATAACTATGAGAGAAGAATATCGAAGTGGAAGAAAATGAGGGAAGCACAGTATTGTGAGAAGAACTTAATTGTCTAAATCGTGGCTAGAGATAGAAGATTTTCAGCATGCTCCGAAGACAAGCTCTATTTGAAAATATTCATTCACTGAAGGTGGAAAACTTTAAAGAATCAGTTTACCTCAGAGGATTTTTAAGTGACTTTTGTAGAAGGCTGTTCGTATTTGAAGAAGGTAATAGTCAGTGTATAGAGTAAAGAATCTTATAAACAACCGATTTAGAGTATCCAAGGATGATACTCTCCTCAGGACAAAACCAAAACCAAAATAAACAACAACAAAAACAACAACAAAAAATAAAACAGAACACTGAAGGAAAGGAGGCTTGACAACTAATGAAAAAGAAAGAAAACTTTGTCAAAAAATGAGGATGAGTTTTGCTCACTTATAAAGTAATTTATAAAGCAAACTTTTAAAGAACATCTGATGTCAATGACTTAATATTCCAATATTTGGGGGAAATAAATGACTAAGTAGGAGTAACACAAGGCTATTAGGTGGAACAGAAAAACACTAGCAAATGTACAATATTGTGTAAATGTTTTTGCAGCTGAAAGTGAAAAGGGAGGGGGTTATTTTTCTCTACCCCTAAATCTGCTACAATTCAATTTCATTTGTTGACTCCTCTCCCCTACAAGATAATGTTTTTTTTCATTTATATTCTTCTCAGCACAGCACCTGTCACCATCATTGCCTCATGTCTCTCCCACTAACCTTACAATGGTTCTTCAAATTGTTCCAGTAGGAGTATTTGTACAACGTTGTTCTTTTTTTAAAAAAATGTTTTTCTCTTATTGATCTTTCTCAAATTCTAGTGATACAGTAGAAACAAGAAACAGATGTTTAAAAATATTAGTCAATTACTTTAACTATTTTCCTTGAACTTTTGTAATCTCTATGTGAGTCAGAAGCAATTCTTTTATCCTATTTGTCCAACCAGGAGGTTTTTCAATAAGAAATATTCAGAAATGATTCCCACTGTAGCAGTGATGGCCAGTTATCCAACAGAGACCACAAATGAATACTCCTACTCCAAATACAATAATCTCTCTAATAGATCATACTGTTATTTATTTTTATATCATATACTATGATATTCTACTAGCATGACATATTACTAGAAAGCCATAAGGTACAAATAAAATTCAGCGTTATATAATTTGTTACGTAACAGTTAACACTAAACTAGTTCTGTATGACCTGGTGTTCTATGGTTCTCGTACATTAGAATTAAATTGCCTGGAAAACAAAATAAACAGATGGGCTAAAGTTGGTACAGGAAGCTAAATATGAACTCATAACATTTTGTAATTCTACATCTGTATTTGTGTAAAACTAGTAAAAAAAAAGCATCTCAATATTTGTACTTTTGAACCCTAAAAAAATATTAAATGTATCTCACTATTTTCCTTACGCCGTACACTAGCCATCAGAGGGAACTAGAGGGAACTCTAACTCCATCCGATATTCACAAAATGGAGCCAAACAAGACTCAGACCTAGTGCTGGAAGGAACCCATCAAGCAACTGCCAAATTTATCCTGGCAACTCAAAATCTGGGAACATGGAAACCACAAATATGACCACAGCAGCCACATTCCAGACTTCATTTCATTCACTGGACATCTTGAATTCTAAAGAGCAGAAACATTGGCTGGGCGGTGATGCTTCTCTCTATACCAACATGAATAAAATCTAAATTTAGGAGAAACACAGACCTAGAATCCTAATGGCCTTTTTGTTCAACACAGATGCCTAAAAAGTGGCATCTGCCAAAAAAAGAAATGGACACTACTTCATCTGACTAGACACTTCAGTTTAAGAGCAGTCTTCCTTTTACTTAAAAATCTACTTTCCAATATTTGTTTGCTTTGCTGGTTTTGTTTTCCTTCATGCATCTGTTCATATTCTAAGTAAAGTAGTCTGGTGTTTTCTTGTATCTGCTAGCTAAACTATCAGTCTGCTTAGCATGTTTATTATTGTTTACTTCAATTTTAATTTTTCCATACAATATATTGTGATCATCTGATTTTTTTTCTCTCTCTACAATGTCCTTCGTAATTCTCCCCTTCCTACTTACCTTCTTGGCTAGGCATGACGGTCATCAATTTGAAGCAGAGCAGATGCGATACCCAGAGGAGACCCTTAAGAAAATGGGCCACATTAATATTATCTCATAGAAAAGCCAATGATGGTCAGGATTCTCAGGAGGCTTACAAGATTCCAATTGCAACTAGATTACACACGCAGTAAACACTTGACTCTGAGGGGACCTCTTGGTGTTAACAGCTGCCCACAAGTCATTTGGAGGAATTTCCAGTGTTAGAGCTGCCAGTAAGTTAACCACACTCCTAGAAGTAACCCTAATAAGCCAGATTTATATAATAATTCCTTTATTATATCACTATCTTTGCATCGCTTTAGGAAAAGTCATATAAAAGATCTAGAAAATTACATTTCTTAGAAGTGACATTGTTCCTGCTATATTTAGAAGCACACTGAGTACATTGTTCATTGTTTTAGCTTTAGAAACTTTGATGGCTATTCTTGGTTGTCAACTTAACTACAACTGGAACTAAACCAAAATTGGAGAGCACATGAGTGAGGGATTTTTAATTTGAAGTAGAAAGATCAACTGGGTCCTGAAGCAGAAAATCACACCCGTACTGGGCCATGTGCTCTGGTGAGTGCCTGAATAAGGACATCGAAGAAGGAAGCTCTTGATCTTTGCCTTTGCACTTTGCCTGGCTAGCAAGTCTAGTCCATCATTACATTCTGTTCATTTGGGATTCTAGCACATATTGAAGACTGGCTGGGGTCTAGAGGTGCATAGGCTGGGCAACTCTCCGATTCTAAGACTTCCCATTCACAGCCAGTCATTGTTGAATTACCTGGACTAGAGTCTGCGAGTTATTCTAATAAATATCATATAAATATATGTATGTATGTATATATGTAAAGATTGTTACTTCAGAGAATCCTAATACAGCGGCAGACAAGCTTGAGATAAAATTGCAACTGCACTATCTGCTTATAATGTGATATTGAACAAAAGATTCAGTGTCTCAAATTCTTAGCATTGCCACAGATGTGTATTGCAAATGACAATACCTTTGAAGGATTCAATAATGATAGGAAAATGTTTGCAAACACAGATAGCATTCATCAGTAATAGTCTATAGTTGTTCATTTCCATTCCTCTGTTCCATACCTTTGTCCAGAACAGTCTGGACAAAGCTTTCATCATGAACACCGTCAGATGATCGCAGATAATCTCTTCAGAAAGAAGCTGCTGATTTTACATTTTATTACAGAAAGGTACTGACTAGCCCAAGACAAGGTTTTCTCCTTTTAAACACAGATACTGCTGTTTCTCCAGCAGCAGTCAAAACATACCAGTTTCTACTCAGTGGCTCTCATTAGGTCTCTATAAAAATAAATACAAACGGGGCTGGGGATTTAGCTCAGTGGTAGAGCGCTTGCCTAGCAAGCGCAAGGCCCTGCGTTCAGTCCCCAGCTCTGAAAAAAAGAAAAAGAAAAAAAGATAAATACATACAAACGAAAAGTTGAAAAAGGGTCCAATACTCATCACTGACTATAATCACCCACTTGAAGATGGGTGGAGGTTAAATTCCAAACTGTGCCTCCATTTTAATTTGCTCTAAAATAGAACAAACTTTGCTTGGTAGATGGAGACATAGATACCTTTTTTCCTATAAAAAATAAAAAGATAATTCTTTCTTCAAGTTCTTTTGCTCTCCTTTGTGAGTAGCATTGAATAGAATCAAGAACATGTATTAACCAAAAGAAACTGTGTCTTGCTCAAACGTTTCCTCATATTTCAAAATTTCCATCTTCAATTCTAATTAATTTCACATTGACTGTTGTGGTACAAGTGATCTACCCGGATGAAGATTGGTGAGGTGAAGGAAGACAGTACCTCAGACAAATGCTTCTCGTAGAGCACTCATGCCCTCCATATAAATGTTTAACTTAAGAATTATACATTTATTCTTCTTTGAACTTATGCTGATTTTTAATGCCTCCAGAGGCTCTTGTGCTCAGTAATTGGTCCTAGCTGATGACACTATAGCAGAGTGGAATATTTAAGAGGCTGAGCCCAGTCGCAGGGTGATAGTGCCTCGAAGGGCATTTTGCAACCCCAGCCTTTCAACCCTTCTCCTCTCAGTTTTCTATTGTCTTTATATTATCTGTAGGTATCTAAATCATTGTGAAATTCACTTAAGAATTCTACAGTGAGCGCCAGGCCCTGGGTTCGGTCCCCAGCTCCGAAAAAAAAGAAAAAAAAAAGAATTCTACAGTGAAATTTTCTTCTAATGGTCCTAAGGTAAAAAACAAACATAACTACAAACCACCATCTTCTCGTTGTATTGCTACAGCCTTGTAATTTTCGTACTCCCCAAAGTCAAAGGTTATTTCAGAAATACAAGTATTCTTTCCCTCAGTACTTCTGGAAAATTGTAGAGCTATTTCTAAAAAGAAAAGCAGAGTGAAACTAAGCAAAATTAAATATTTACACAACACAATATGCACAATAATCTTTACCAATGATGATCTGGTATAAGTACATGTGGGGAAAACAGATTATTCTTGCACAGCCTTCTATTTATAAATATCATGTCACTGTTATTATTTTCTTGTAGTGGTGGATAAGAAACATCATCCAGAAGGCTTGTACTAGAGCCCTAAAATTTAACACTAAATCCAGGCCTGTCTTTCTCCATAACCATCAACAATATACCCTATGTAAAAGTGATTCACAAAATATAATAATTCATCAGGAAATAATTATACACCTGCAATTATCTTTTAAATAAAGGCTCAGACATATTATTAGAATGAGAAATCTCTGCTTACAAAAGTATTTAGAAGAACAAAAGGAAATTCAGTATTTTTGATAACAATGCTCAATTATTTCCTTTTGTTAGCTGTTCTTCTCTGAACTATACAAACAAAGGAAAGAATTGTGAGCCTCAGAACCTGAGGACCTATGATCACAATATTATATCAAAATTACTCCACACTAGTTGGACAAGTCGCTTGAGTTCATGAGCCCTCAGATTCTCAGAGTTAAATGCAAATACCAAAAGGGAAACTATTTCATAATATTATCACAAGGAGAAAGCTTTTCAGAAACCTCTGAATAGCCAAATATCTGCTGACAATCAAGTATTCAGTGCATGGCATGTATCATCATCATTATTATTTCCATACAGAAGAAGGAGAGTTCTTCAATGGCAGGACACCCAAACCCTATTCTTTTTGGCATCTTCATGCTTGTGCTCCTCTACTTTTGATTAGGAATGCTTTTCAGCCAATGTTTTAATGATAGGCTCGACTAGAATATCTTCTCCAGAGTGACATTATGTCAGTAATTTTTCCCAGGAAGCTCTTACAGGTCATCATTTTGCAATCAGATATTCTGATTTCTGTCCTCTTCAGTGTTCATTAGATTATTACAATAGTGTGTCTTTTTTGAGTCTTATTTCTTATAGTATGTACCTCACAGGGTTTCCAAATAGTAACTGTTAAAATACCTGAATATTACTTTTTAAATCCACATGATTTCTTACAAAAGTACTCATGTTACTGTTCAAACAAATCAAAATTATAGTAGCGTCTATTCCTACATAAAACCTCTATATATTTAATCTTATAGCCATCATCTGTGGCTCTTAGTTTTTTTTGAAAAAAGTCAAAAGTTTGAAGCATGAAAAGTGAACTTTTGCTATTTCAGTTTCTAGGTTACTATCTGCACTTTAGCTGATCTAGATGGCTCCATTTTATTATCCTGTGAAAGTTTTCCCAGGTACCATCAATTTAACAAAATATCAACCATAAACAATGAAAGGGTTATTTGGTCTTTTGACTACAAAGGTTTCAGCCCATAGTCAGTTCGCTTCCTTGACTCAGGTTAGAAGCAAGGCAGAACAATTTTGGTTAAAGGGTGGATGTACGGAAGTAGGCTACTCATGTCATGGTCTTCATGAAGCAGGGAGAGCAAAAACAGAAGAAGCTGTGGATACTGCACATCATTCAAAGAACACTGCCAATCACTCCTTCCTACAAACGTATCAGGTTTTCATATCTGTTACCTTCTTATTGACAGTTCCCTAAAACTGTGACTCCATCAAGAAATTAATCCATTGACTAAAACAGAGCCATTAACTTTTCCAAATGAGTCACCTTTGTATATTGTGTTGTGGATTAATTGTTCAACACACAACTCACTAAGGTTTATTTCATCCAGGAGTTCCAAGACTTCATTCGAGCTTTCAGCTTGCACTACATCTTTATCTGAAGACAGAGGAGAGAGAACTGTGCTTCTTAACTCAGTCCTATGAGGGATTTCAGTTCCACTCAGTCTGCTCTTATGAGTCTCTATACTTCTCAGTATGTCATAACCAGACACTTCTCTTTGCAACTTCTTGTGGGGCATCTTAAATTATGGACACTTGCATTCCTTGAGAGCTAGTTTTCATGGAAAAGAGTGAAGGCAGTATAAAGTAAGACCCAGATGACAGTCTTTTGGACTTACTCTCACCCATAAAAATCCATATACAATTTTCATGAGTTTGATTTGCTGTGAGTGGCTCCTACCAACATCACTGGCTCACCACATACTACCTACAAAATCTTTACATTAATAATAGGAAAATAAAACAGAGCGAACAAAGAAAAGCAAGAGCAATAGACAAGAAAATGCCATAGTTCCGGTGTGTAGTCTTCAGGCTTTCACCTGCATGATATGGAAAGCTTTCAAAGCTTTATTTAGAAATATATAGATATATGAATAGATAGATATACATAGGTAGAGAGATTATATAAATATATAGATGATTAGATATAGATATGTAGACATAGAGTCATATAGACATATAGATATGTAGATGATTAGACATAGCTATGTAGGCATAATGACATATAGACATATAGATACATAGATATATATAGATATATATGGCTTAAGCAAATGACTTACGACTTGTATTTCTTTACTCCTGAATGATTAAGGATATATCTACTTCAAACTTTAAAAGTATTTTTGAAACAATGCAAATTGACAAATATAAGTATATAAATTTTATTAGAAGACATAGAACAATGAGACTATGAATCACTAATCTGATGTCTACTCTTCCCATGAAGTAAGTTTAAATTATTTACAAAACATCTGTAGTTTGGGTCATACTTTTAATTTTGCTTTCACTCTTGTCTATGCAACCAGCTCACGAGGAAGTAAGCATGAATATTGCAAACATTTCATTGAGTGTTCCAAAACAACCTTAAGTGGAGTGTCCAAAGATGTACAACATATAAACATTTGGTAAGAGTTAAATGTGAAATCGCTTAAATATGATCTCTACATATCATGATTATGTGAAATTGTCAGCCTGTATTCATACATAGATACATACACTATGTACCAATTAGTGTTTCAGATACTAGACATTAAAAAATGAAAAAAGAAAGAAAAGGAGAAAGAAAAACTGAAAGAAAAATGAAAACAGGTTTGTATATGCAGGTGTATATACGTATGCATGCAATTTAGAAATAAGTTAAATATGAAAATAAATAATGCCATGTAGGAAATTCTGATAAGAAATATAGATAAACTTACATTTTTTATAATTCAGAGAATGAACTTTACTTTTAAAGTCTGCAATATATATTTTGTTTTGATAAGAATAATAATCAAATTTCAAGTGTATGGAATTAAACTGATTACAGATGAGACTGACATTGATAATCCTTACATTTTCAGAGTTCATATCTTGTTCCAACAGTCCTAAGTTGTAAGTTGTTCTCATATCTAGCATGTGCTTTCTTGTCTCTATGCTTGTTCTGAAGCCCAACGTTCTCTCCACACTCTTTCCTCCTCTTGCCCTAAGCCTTCTCGGTGCTTGCCTGTTTGTTTCCTGCTCAGTAGGCTGCCTGAAGGTTCAGGTTTCTTCCCCACAACTATGAACTAATATTCACTCTCGATAATCAGTGCGTCCATCATAACAGGAATAGTCATGACTTATTTTTGGTTGTTTTAATATTTATTCAAGTTTTTTTATATTTGTCACTAACTTTGGGAAGGTGTTTTTCAGCGTATCCTTTGTGTAAGAATTCTTCACATACTTCAGTGCAGCTTAGGAATGTACATTTAAATGTTTGAGGTTTATATTTTAAATAACAAATCTTTACATGCTATCTGACTATGCTGTTCCCCCTCTTTTACCAGAATGTCTCTGTTCTTTTATACACTTTATATCTACGTGCTGTAAAATGGTTCATAGATTCGTGAGAGATATAAGATACTCAGACCTGGGTTGTTTATTAATATTAACGGGCAAACTTTATCTATTCAACTTCATTACCTTGTTAATTCCACTCTGCCTCAAAGTAATAAACAGGCATCTGTTTCTTCAAGTTCCTCTTCATTTTTTAATTTCAGACTTTCTGATTTCTTAGAATTACAGTTTTTCGAGTCTTTTTAAATGTAGGTCTGCATGAATCATCTGGATAGATTTCAGTCAAAATCCATTCTTTGCTACTATTTGCTGCGCCCAGCAAGCTAATATATTTCAATTTATTGCCAAAGTTGATATGTTTCACCTTCTTTTATGTTTTTCTCTTTGATGCATTTTAGAATCACCGTGATTGTTTTTGTATACATAACTTTCACCATATACATTTTTAAATATTTTATCATTTTTAATATTTTTTGGGGGTTCCCAAAATCCCTGACTTCATTATTTGCTCCCAAGTAAGTAACAAGCTGCCATTCACCATCAGTCATAAGCCATTTACAGTCTTTTAAGATTGTTTTAAATGACTGGTGCCTTAGGAGGGTGATACCATGGTAGTGTTTCATTGACCTTCCGTTTTTAATTCATTGTTTATTTATTTACATCCCAAATGTCCGCCCTTCTTGGTCTCCCCTCCTAGTGTTCTTCACCCACCCCCATCCCCTTTACCTAGAAAGGGTACTCTACCCCCACCATCACAACCTGCCCCACATCCCTCTTCCCTGGGCCATCAAGTCTCTACAAGATTATTTACATCCTCTCCCACTGAAGCTAGTATATGAATTATACAATGTGCATGATATATACTTATTCAAGATTTTATGCTGCTGTATTTATAGCTAGATGTGGATTTTCAAATTATCAATACCAAAGGGAAAGTATTGTCTAGCTCACTCAGAATTGTAAAGACGTTAATAGTCCCTTTTAGGTTTCATGTACAATATCTATCATTTTATTATGTAAATTTTTGAATTGCTGTTGAGGGATATTTTGTGCATTATGTCTTCAAATACTGATTTCTGCACCCAGAGATCTGGGTGTAGTTCAGGCTTTGGTATTGTCATGAGTATGAAGCATGTCCTGACTCAGTAGTTTCTAAAACATTGCTCTCCACCATCTTCTGATTGGTCAATGGAGAGCTGATCAGTAAGCTGGTCAGGAGAGGTAAGGTCAGACTCCTGAGCCCAGAGAGAGGGAATGGGTCTCAGGTGACCTGGGAAGTTCCCATGGGGACAATGATAAAGAAAGAGTTGTCAGATTAGACTCAGATGGCAGGTAATGAGCCATGCGGCTGGGAAGTAGGCTGAGAAGTAGTCTAAGGCCAGCATTGCCTGGTGAGAGCAATTAGGATCTTCACAGCTCTCATGCAAGAAGCTTTTAACAAATATAAGTGTCTCCAAGTCATTGTTCATAAATAAAAGAGGACATAGAAAAACTCATACTTTTCCATATTGCATATATTTTCATCTTAATAACATTTTAGTCTTTTGGATGTGGCATTTTCCTGTAGTCTAGTGAAATAACCAAAGTGTTATTCTTAAAAACTTTTACCTATTTATATAAACTTAACTTGCTTTTGTGTACACTTTTCAAATTCATATTATTGGGAAAAATATTGGAGAGATAACACATTTCCTCATGAAATTTTGTTAAAAAATACTTTACAAGAGAAATTAATGAGCATTTGTACAAAGTTGCTGGTGACTGGGAAACAGGTATGCCTTCTCACGTTCCCCTAAAGAAGTCACAGAGTTGCTGTTAAATATCACATCAGCACCATGGTAAAACACACAAGACACTTAGAATTGAAGGACAAAGTTATCAGCAAAAATAATAATTAAGAACTCTAAAACCACTCAAATCAAAACAAGAATTGTACAAGCATCCATAGAAGACTGAGTTCGACACTGCAAGCTTTTACTGCCTGTTTACTCTATGGAGGAGCAGCCCACATATATGTATAAAATATGATTTCGTGCAACAACACCCATTGTCTCTAAATTAAAATTAGAAAAATGTTGTAAAGTTCTTGACAAGTGAGCAGGTTCATCATTTGGTTTTCAGTGTGTGGCTCACCTGATATTCTTGTGTATTATTGGTCATTTGCAGAGACATTTCAATAAGAAAATCAAATCTTTTTATTCATTTCACAGAAACCTACAGAAAAAAATCCCAGCATTTTAAATTAAATGTTAATGGTTTATTTTAGAATATTCTTAGGGAAAACCATGGGAAGTATTCAACAGTAGAGGGGTGTCACTATTTATTGTTTCTTCTCAGCCTTCACTACACCTTAATTGAAGTCTAAATATGTACACAGGTGCCTCAAAAAATGATTTCCAACTGAAATCTGGTCTAGAGTCTGATGTTTCCAATTTGGTGCAGTGTGAAAATTCTTTGCTTTTAGATGACTAATAACAGCACATCAATTAAAACCTGTTGTCTTTAATATGTATCCTTAGGCAGATTTGTATCCTTAGGTCCTCTCTGTGAAGAGTTCCTTCCCGCATTTCACTCATTACTTAGTGATAATTGGTTGATAGGAAGGGTGCTTGATTGTTCTCCAATGGGGTATGTGTGTTTGTGTATTTGATTGTAACAGGACTTGCCTGTCCTCAAAGATGTGATCTCCTTGTACATTCTTCCTCACTACTGGAGTTAGAGATGTTTGTCATTATGAACTGTCAAGAGCCAACAAGCTAATAACTAGTAGGTGATCTTCCTGAAATGGGCCACGTTGGATTAATAAACCACAACAGATTTGTTCCAGTGGGCAAGACCCAGGAGAAATTCATTTTAGGAAAGATTCCTGCTATTAATGTTTCTCCTGTAATTATTAAATATGTAACAACCACTAGTTATTAGCCCATTCTTTTGAGCAGCTCTCTGCAGAACAACAAAGATCTATTGTTTTGTACAATACATTTTGTATGATACAACATAGACAAATAGATGACTTCTTAATTCTTAATGATGATCCTATAAGAATTCCTAATATTATATCAATATTTATTAAGCTCTTTTGCAGTGGGACTGCCAATAGGTCCTGTCTGATAGTCAAAACTGCAATGAGAACTCTGCCAGTCTTTAGTACCATGAACTAATTGCTTCTGAGATAGTAAGTAGACATTCTACTACTCAGAGCACATTCCAAAAGGTTGTAAAACCACTAACCAAAGGTCCTAAACAGAGAACTAATGATTTATTATAGATGCTAGGACAGAAGATAAAATATTGATTGGGTTTATCTATACAAACCTTCACTAATAACTTAGTTATGGTTTTTAACTCTGTATGAATCTATGGAGATGTGACGGGTGATGAATGCTTAACCAGATAATTATTTTTAAGGGATATGAATATAAACAGATTTGAAGTTGTGTATAAGCTTGTGATGACCTTTTTACCATTTGATCATGTATTTTTAAAGATGTATAAGTGCTGAGGACAAAGAGAAGAGGGCACTCTCTCTTTCTCTCTCCTTATCCCTTTTTCCTTAGCTCGATTCCCTTTTTGTTAGAGAACTTTCATAGGAAAGTTCTTAGAATTTAGAAATAAAAGACAAAACCACTTTCCAAAGTATCTTTTTTTTCTTCCTGGGGTTTCAACTAGCAGGCTGAAAGTCACAGCCATGCAATTCCTACAGATATAAAACAAAGGCTGCATTACCTAATCCCCTACTGTTAGGCTACAGGTGTTAATCACATAGGCCAGTGACTTGTAGCCCTCAGGAAGAGCAAGAAAGTTTCTAGGACTTTTTAGAAGTTATCTTCAGCATCTGGTTAAGGAAAGAGCTAGAACACCTGGAGACCATCAGTCTTTAAAGCTACACCTGAATCCAACTCTGTGTCTCATTTAACCCACTCCAGGCCAGGATGGATAAATTGCATTAAGCACTGAAACGTAATTGAAGACTCACATAAATCTTTATCAGATATGTATGTCATTTACTGCTATTTCCTCTCTTTTACATTTGATCATTTCTATTTTCTTAATAAGTATCTTTCTTGGAGCAAATGGTTGGAACTTCTCAAAATTTCAGATTGTTCTTTTGATGTGAATATGCTTGCGATATCACATCTAAGATATGAGGCCCTAGGTCCCAAAGATTTTCTCTTATGTTTTCTTTTAGACGTGTTATAATTTGGAATAAACTTTCCTGAGGTATTTCTTGATGAAGTGTGAAATGTGAACCAAAGTTCTTTACTTTTGGCTATAAATGCATAATTTCTTGGACAACTTTTGTTAAATAGAACAATCTTACTATTCAGGTTGTTTATTCTTGTATGCAGTTGTCATGCTGTAAGAGTTGTAGCTTAAGTATTTATTCAGTACTAGAGTTAAGCTGCTGGAGAAATGGCACAGTGGTTAAGAGCACTTACTGCTCTGGGGGACCAGACTTGTGCTTGCATACCAACATAAAGACTCACTTCTTACTCTTCAAAGTATCATATGCACTCATCTGACCTCTGCGTGTTTACTTACACACATGGGTCACATGAATACACTCAGAAACACAAACATACACCTAAAATAAAATTATACGAATATGAGAATTAATTTTTCCACATTTTTGCTTTTCTACCATTTATTTTAAGTATCTATGTTTTGTTCCAATAACATATAAAGAGTAGGAAAATTTCAAACTATGTAAGGATATTCTAATATAACCTGCTTCCCCTAAATAAAAAGTACATTAGAACATATTTCAAGCATATGTTTTATTTTTGTATGAATTCTACCATCTGAATAATAAAACTGAAATTATCCTATATCATAAGTTTATAATTCACAATATAAATTACTGTTATGCAATTAGTCAAAGTGCTCAAAACTGTCGAGACATTTTCTATATTATACTGAAATGACATATCATTTGGAAGCTGTGTAATTAATTACTAAAAATAGTGTATTCTTGAGCTGAGAGCATTTCCTTAATGAATTATCTTGACTTACACAATTTTTTACAGTTTTCATATGTTTGCCAGAAGTGTTTGTGCATGTGAAGATGATTTGAAATTTAATATAGCCACACTTAATTCTGTTTTCAGAATGTACCTAAAAAAGAAAATTATTCACTGATGTTCAACATAAGTTAACTGTGTTTGCCCGAGGAAATTCTTGATACTCTATTGAAATCTAGCTCCATTGAAGCCATCAAGTTTTATTTTTACTCTCTAATAATTTGTAAACTGTGCTGTTCAACTCTCTAGAATGAAGATATTAAAGGCCAAATGAGTGTCTGATCTTTCTTTTCCAAATATTTTCACAGAGGCCATTGCTTAACTGGTGCTCAGGTTTGAGGCTGGTCTTTTCACTCTTATAGAGTCTACAGAAATATTTGAAAATATATCAAATAGAACATTACCTACACTCTTTGAGTCATTACTAATATATAAATATGAATTATATTCATAGATGTTTTCATCTTTTGTGACAGATTGAGAAATTTAAATTAAAACAGTATCTCTAATTATTACCATATTTACCCTTCTCAACTCATCTTGAAATGTAAAATAATTCTGTTATATCTATTATCCATTATTTAATAGTATAAATGCATATGATCTAAAATTATTGAGTGGGCTGCAGACAAAGCTCATTTTTAGATCATGTGCTTAGTATACACAAAGTCTTTGCTTCAGTTTTCATTGATGAAAGGAAGCATATTTCATTGATAATTAATTTTCTTCAGATATATATAGCCAAATCTACTGTTTGGTATTGTCCCTTAGGCAACGATGTTTACTATTGTGTAATAGTCTGGGCAAAGTGGATACTAAGTATATGTAATAATCATGGTCTTATTCAATGGGCTAGGCATTAGTCCGTACTTAAGTGTACTTGGAAGATTATAAAATGAATTGCCCCACATCACACCATTACCTTATCTTAAAACCAAGGGAGAGATTGTTCAGTGGTTAAGAGCACAGGCTGCTCTTCCAGTACCCACATTACAGCTTACCAATGTCTGTATCCCCAATTCCAGGCGACCTGGCACCTACACAGGTATATATGTAGTCAGAAAAGAAAAAAGGAAAAAAAAACAATGCACATAGCATAAAAATAAATAAATATATCAGGCATATACATACACATACATCAAAGCTAGCTTATCTCAGATAGCCCACATTCAGAATACATAACCTCAAATGAGACTTAATTGATGTGTGTAAAGTCAAACTATACTATCATATAGGGCAGCTTTTCTTGACTTTTGCCTTCTCCACTTCACTATATTGATTTAAGAAAGTAACCTATCAGTAACCAAAAGGAAAAGTAAACCCACTATAATGAAACAAACAAAAAACCCTCACTTTAATTTTCATCATCAAATTGTACTAGTTGAAGGAAGAATCTGAGGAGCAGAGTAGCATGAAGACCATCTCTGCAGGGCTTAGAGCATCTAGAAATTCTCAAAGTCCTGGGATCAGTGGTAGTGAAGAGAAGCAGAGCCTTCGAGATAAGTGGCTCTTGCCTACGTGAGAGACGCTGGGATTATGACCTTAGTGTAATTTCTTCCACTAAGCTGAGGGTTGACTGTCCTAAATCTCTTCAGGCCAATTTTCTTTTGCAAATTTGGGACAAATTTGGGAAGGAAAATAATTACAAATCTTGCCATGCATAAATGCTGCAAAGTGAATAAGGCTGTTTGAAGGCGAGTGAAGAAGAGAATGTCTACATATATAGCCACTATTTATAGATATAGCTACGGATAAAGCCCTCATAGGTCCATGGTCTTGGTCGTATTGACAGCTGCCTGTTGACCTGAATTTTGTTTTGCCGCAGAGCTAATTAGGGGATTGAAATTCAATCCTGAAAAAGCTTCACCAAAAGGTGTGATGGGTTTCTCTCCACTGTGACTGGATTGGCTGTCTATACCAGTACTGCATTTGTATCCTTAATCAAACAAGGTTGTGCTTTATGTCAAAAAAAGGAAGCCCTGAGTGGCTCCAGCATTATGCTCTAAATAGTCACAGCCTCATCTGTTTCATGTTCTACGTCATTTCTGCTTGGTAACACAGGCACCTCTGCCCCTACAGGATGGCACTCTAATCTCCAATAGCTGGGAGTTAAGCTGACCATGTTGGGGAACAGAAGCAGAATCTTTGGTATGTTGGCACTAATGCACACCATTTCCTGAGTAGAGTGGAAAGGTCTCCACACAAAAATACCAGTCCTCTGCAACTGCTCCTTCAGAGAAGTCTAATGCAAGGGAGTCTGTGAGCCTGTGGAGTTAGCACAGATGCACAGATGTTTGGGGCCTGGGTTGTGATCATTCATAAGTACTTAGAAACAAGGACCCATTCTGAAGTCCAGAGCTAAAAGCTCACTAACTTTGAATAAGCAATCTAGCTAACCCTGATGTTCAAGATGGGGCAACCTCGATTTTTGTTCTAGTTTTCACACACCTTATCCTGGGTTTACTCACAAAAAACTATATGTTTTTATAAATTAAAAATAAAATAAGAAAAATAAGAAAATAAAATCAGCCTGACAAAAATAGTCTATGCCCACCTTCTCTATGATATATGGTAGCTACCAAGGTGCTTCTCACTATTCGTGATAGACAATTACTTTAAACTCTTGGTTATTATACCCATGTCTGCTGGGGTCAATATCAAATATTCTTTATACTGAAGCTGCTAAAATTAATTTGAAATGATTTATTTTCTAAATTACCGTGAAATCTATAAGACTCAATATTGTTCTGAAGGTTTAATTATCACTTCAATCTAAAATAATTTATAACTTAATAGGAATTATGAACCAGAAAGTTTTGGTGATTTTTAAAATGTTCCAAAATTCTAAATAAAGTATATTTTACCTACACAAACACTCACACATCTCTCACACACACACACACACACACACACACACACACACACAAAGAGACAGAGAGAGAGGAAGGGGGAGCTTTTTTATTCTCCGATCTACCTTGATACATATTCCATGGATGTATCTTTATGTGCATTATACACACACACATATATTTATGCATTGCACAACACAATACACCAGCCTAGCACAGCACACAAACACATCCACAGCACATTGTATCCAGTAATATCAATGATCACACATTTTCTTAGGTTATGATAAATGTCTAATTATACACCTTCCTTTTGTTCATTTGATATTGATCATCCAATTACTTGTTTCATTTCATATCCAAATGCATTAATGAAGTTCAATAGATTTGAGCAATTTTCCCATCCATATGCTCTCTGGCTTGAGGTGATTGGCAGAAATGGCCAACTCAGTTGGGACATGTTTGCTGAAGAAAATTAGTAGTTCCCTGAATACAGCATTTAATCTTAAATACCCTGTGATTAACTTAAAGCTCAGTGGACTATAAACTAGAAATCTAAAATTTCTCCAAGTTTAAGACTTAGCCGCAACAGATTGCAAAATTTTCAATACACAAATCATTCTTAGGTATGTGAGAAATATTCCTAATTTCTAATAAAGCTGCTCAATGAAGCATATTCTTACATCATAGCCACTGATTTGTGATGATATTTTGAAGATATAATATACTTTAAAAATAAATATTCTATTGGGAAAAGATCTTTCCCAATCCTACAACAGATAGAGGGCTTATATCCAAAATATACAAAGAACTCAAGAAATTAGACCGCAGGGAGAAAAATAACTCTATTAAAAAATGGGGTTCAGAGCTGAACAAAGAATTCACAGCTGAGGAATGCCGAATGGCTGAGAAACACCTAAAGAAATGTTCAACATCTTTAGTCATAAGGGAAATGCAAATCAAAACAACCCTGAGATTTCACCTCACACCAGTGAGAATGGCTAAGATCAAAAACTCAGGTGACAGCAAATGCTGGTGAGGATGTGGAGAAAGGGGAACACTCCTCTATTTTTAGTGGGATTGCAAACTGGTACAACCATTCTGGAAATCAGTCTGGAGGTTCCTCAGAAAGTTGGACATTGAACTACCTGAGGACCAGCTATACCCCTCTTGGGCATATACCCAAAAGATGCCCCAACATATAAAAAAGACACCTGCTCCACTGTGTTCATACCAGCCTTATTTATAATAGCCAGAAGCTGGAAAAAACCCAGATGCCCTTCAACAGAGGAATGGATACAGAAAATGTGATACATCTACACAATGGAATATTACTCAGCTATCAAAAACACTGACTTTTTGAAATTCATAGGCAAATGGATGGAATTGGAAAATATCATCCTGAGTGAGGTAACCCAATCACAGAAAAACACACATGGTATGCACTCATTGATAAGTGACTATTAGCCCAAGTGATTGAATCACCCTAGATCCACAGAACACATGAAACTCATGAGGGATCACCAAAATGCGAATGCTTCACTCCTTTAAGATTTTTTTTTTCAGACCTGGGAACCGAATCCAGGGCCTTGCGCTTGCTAGGCAAGCGCTCTACTACTGAGCTAAACCCCCAACCCCTTCACTCCTTCTTTAAAACGGGAACAAGAATATTCTTGGCAGGAAATAGGGAGGCAAAGTTTAAAACAGAGGCAGAAGTGATCCCAAAAGTTCCACCAGAGAACTACTAAAGCTGATAAACAACTTCAGCAAAGTGGCTGGGTATAAAATTAACTCAAATAAATCAGTTGCCTTCCTCTATACAAAAGAGAAACAAGCCGAGAAAGAAATTAGGGAAACGACACCCTTCATAAAAGACCCAAATAATATAAAGTACCTCGGAGTGACTTTAACAAAGGAAGTAAAAGATCTGTACAATAAGAACTTCAAGACACTGAAAAAGGAAATTGAAGAAGACCTCAGAAGATGGAAAGATCTCCCATGCTCATGGATTGGCAGGATTAATTTAGTAAAAATGGCCATTTTACCAAAAGCAATCTACAGATTCAATGCAATCCCCATCAAAATACCAATCCAAATCTTCAAAGAGTTAGACAGAACAATTTGCAAATTCATCTGGAATAACAAAAAACCCAGGATAGCTAAAGCTATCCTCAACAATGAAAGGACTTCAGGGGGAATCACTATCCCTGAACTCAAGCAGTATTACAGAGCAATAGTGATAAAAACTGCATGGTATTGGTACAGAGACAGACAGATAGACCAATGGAATAGAATTGAAGACCCAGAAATGAACCCACACACATATGGTCACTTGATTTTTGACAAAGGAGCCAAAACCATCCAATGGAAAAAAGATAGCATTTTCAGCAAATGGTGCTGGTTCAACTGGAGGGCAACATGTAGAAGAATGCAGATCGATCCATGCTTATCACCCTGTACAAAGCTTAAGTCCAAGTGGATCAAGGACCTCCACATCAAAGCAGACACACTCAAACTAATAGAAGAAAAACTAGGAAAGCATCTGGAACACATGGGCACTGGAAAAAATTTCCTGAACAAAACACCAATGGCTTACGCTCTAAGATCAAGAATTGACAAATGGGATCTCATAAAACTGCAAAGCTTCTGTAAGGCAAAGGACACTGTGGTTAGGACAAAACGGCAACCAACAGATTGGGAAAAGATCTTTACCAATCCTACAACAGATAGAGGCCTTATATCCAAAATATACAAAGAACTCAAGAAGTTAGACCACAGGGAAACAAATAACCCTATTAAAAAATGGGGCTCAGAGCTAAACAAAGAATTCACAGCTGAGGAATGCCGAATGGCGGAGAAACACCTAAAGAAATGTTCAACATCTTTAGTCATAAGGGAAATGCAAATCAAAACAACCCTGAGATTTCACCTCACACCAGTGAGAATGGCTAAGATCAAAAACTCAGGGGACAACAGATGCTGGCGAGGATGTGGAGAAAGAGGAACACTCCTCCATTGTTGGTGGGATTGCAAACTGGTACAACCATTCTGGAAATCAGTCTGGAGGATCCTCAGAAAATTGGACATTGAACTGCCTGAGGATCCAGCTATACCTCTCTTGGGCATATACCCAAAAGATGCCCCAACATATAAAAAAGACACGTGCTCCACTATGTTCATTGCAGCCTTATTTATAATAGCCAGAAGCTGGAAAGAACCCAGATGCCCTTCAACAGAGGAATGGATACAGAAAATGTGTTACATCTACACAATGGAATATTACTCAGCTATCAAAAACAACGACTTTATGAAATTCGTAGGCAAATGGCTGGAACTGGAAAATATCATCCTGAGTGAGCTAACCCAAACACAGAAAGACATACATGGTATGCACTCACTGATAAGTGGCTATTAGCCCAAATGCTTGAGTTACCCTAAATGCCTAGAACAAACCAAACTCAAGATGGATGATCAAAATGTGAATGGTTCACTCCTTCTTTAAAAGGGGAACAAGAATACCCTTGGCAGGGAAGAGAGAGGCAAAGATTAAAACAGAGACTGAAGGAACACCCATTCAGAGTCTGCCCCACATGTGGCCCATACATATACAGCCATCCAATTAGACAAGATGGATGAAGCAAAGAAGTGCAGACCGACAGGAGCCGGATGTAGATCGCTCGTGAGAGACACAGCCAGAATACAGCAAATACAGAGGCGCATACCAGCAGCAAACCACTGAACTGAGAATAGGACCCCCGTTGAAGGAATCAGAGAAAGAACTGGAAGAGCTTGAAGGGGCTCGAGACCCCATATGTACAACAATGCCAAGCAACCAGAGCTTCCAGGGACTAAGCCACTACCTAAAGACTATACATGGACTGACCCTGGACTCTGACCCCATAGGTAGCAATGAATATCCTAGTAAGAGCACCAGTGGAAGGGGAAGCCCTGGGTCCTGCTAAGACTGAACCCCCAGTGAACTAGACTGTTGGGGGGAGGGGGACAATGGGGGGAGGGTGGGGAGGGGAACACCGATAAGAAAGGGGAGGGGGGAGGGGGATGTTTGCCCGGAAACTGGGAAAGGGAATAATACTCGAAATGTATATAAGAAATACTCAAGTTAATAAAAAAAAAAAAGACATCAAAAAAAAAAAAAAAAAACAGAGGCAGAAGGAACACCCATTAAGAGCCTGCCCCACATGTGGCACATACATATACAGTCACCCAGTTATAGAAGATGGATGAAGCAATGAAGTGCAGGCCGACAGGAACTGGATGTAGATCTCTCCTGAGAGACACAGCCAGAATACAGCAAATACATAGGCGAATGCCAGCAGCAAACCACTGAAGTGGGAACCGGACCCCCGTTGAAGGAATCAGAGAAAGGCCTGGAAGAGCTTGAAGGGGCTCGAGACCCCATATGCACAACAATGCCAAGCAACCAGAGCTTCCAGGGACTAAGCCACTACCCAAAGACTATACATGGACTGACCCTGGACTCTGACCTCATAGGTAGCAATGAATATCCTAGTAAGAGCACCAGTGGAAGGGGAAGCCCTTGGTCCTGCCAAGACTGAACCCCCAGTGAACGTGATTGTTGGGGGAAGGGCAATAATGCGGGGAGGATGGGGAGGGGAACACCAATGTAGAAGGGGAGGGAGAGGGGTTAGGGGGATGTTGGCCCAGAAACCGGGAAGGGGAATAACCATCGAAATGTAAATAAGAAATACTCAAGTTAATAAAGATAAAAAAAATTCTTTCATATAATATAAAGAACAAACTAGGAAGTTCAGAGAGATAAAAAATCAATTACTCTGTTTTCTTACAAAAAGATTGGTTAGTTAGAAGACTGGCATTGGTCTAAACACTCTTTGCATGTACCAAACATACATGTGGCCCTATATGGCAGAATGATTAAGAAGAATTCCCAGATCTGAGATTCACAGGGATACATTTGGTATAGTACAAAACTGAACAGATGGGAGCAAATCCAGAGTAAGGTCGGATGGAAGAACTACAGACTTGATATTCAGTATTTAAAACACATCAGAAGATATCTTAGGTTTAACTCACAGTTGATTTCAATTAATATTAACAATCCTGGTGAAATAGTTAATTTATACTTAAGTGTCTTGCCCAGTGTTTGGTTTCATAATTCCCTCATCTTACCATTGCATTCTGGGCTTCATTAGATATTGTGGAATCTTCAGTACAGTAGCCTTGTCTCCCATCTCCTCAGAAGTGAGGCCATCGTGCATCTGATCAACACATGGAAGAAGTTAACACTTTCTTTTATATGTATGGGTATTTCCCCTAAATAGACGTCAACGCATCACATGCCTGCCTGGTGCCTGCAGGGGACAGAAAAGAGCATTGGCTCTCCTGTAACTGGCATTACATACAGTTGTGAGTCATCACATAGACGTTGCAATTTAAACCCGGATTCTCTGGATGAGCGACCAGTGCTCTTAATCACTGAGCCATTTCACCAGCCCCAGGAATTAATTGTTCACACTGAAAACAATGTCTGGGAAACACAGGACCTAAGACAGCAGCCTGAAACACATTTGAGTCCTCTAGAGAGACACAAAAGCTAACTTTTTACCTAGAAAGGCATATAACCTTCTAGATTCCTGATCCTCCAAGATTATTCTTCTTTGTCCACACATTTAAATGAAAGAAAATCAAGGTTTAACTGACCACTTTTTCCAAGGCCCATTCACAGACCTGGGATCTCCTACTCTAAAACTAATAAATGACAGTCACTTATAAAGCGAACAAAAGTTTCTTGAAATGCCAAATCTGTCCTGATTTCTGCCTCCCCTGTCCCTGCTTCCTCTGGGCTTTCATAAGACTTTCCTGATGAAAAGAAAACTCAGTACAGCAAACACACAAAGGAGAGAGGAAAAAAATCTAATGTGACAAAACAAGAAATCTTTCAAACATACAAAGAAACAGCAAAAGGACTTTTTTTTTCTTTTAAAGGAGAGCTTTTACTCTTTCCGTCCCCTCTTCTGCCTTGGCCCAGTCCACGTTCAGGCTCCATTGTGTCTATTAACCACTCCATTGTGTGCTTAGCCTTTCATCTCTGAGGCTGAACAAAGGGGGAAAAGGGATATCTTTATATTTTCTTTAATCTAATTCTAGATATGAAAGGTGATCCACTAATACTAATATTCACTGCACCTTGAGAACTAAAGACTCCTTGAACCAAATTAAAAATTGGGAATCAAAATGAAGAAAAAAGATTGGTTCTTCTAAACTGTGAAAGTATCTAATGGCCTCTGTAAGAGTATCTCTTAGCAATTTCTTTGCTTGTAGTCATGAAAGCCATCCTACAAAATCCTTTCAGATACAATAAAGTTCATCAGATGAACAAGGACACCGTTGCATTAAATAAAGCAGGGTCTCAATATTGTGCTTATCAGAATCTTCTCAGCATAAAAGGATCTTATCAACCTACCCACTGATAATTTAGGTCTATAAATTATTTTAATAAAATGCTTCCACAAGGGTTAAGTTTCTTCATATTCAACATGGCTTTAAAAGGGGTAAGCACAAATAAAGGGAATGCTGACGCAGTATATTTCAACTATTAGGCAAAGTTTCAAAACCTAATCAGTCTAGCCTTCATTCTTAAAGCCCCTGTGATGAGAATGCAAAATGAAAACGCAGTGGAAAGGAATACGTATTATCTCTCCACTCTCAAATCTCTTGTGTAAGAATGTGTCAAAACACATATGTCCTACCTCCTTTTTCTTAAGGTTTAATTACTTTTATTTTATGTGCATTGGTGTTTTGCCTACTAGCATGTTTGTATGCTGCCATGTGGGTACTGGGAAAGGAATCTGGGTCCTCTCAAAGAGTAGCTAGGGCTCTTAATCACCAAGCCCTCTCTCCAGCTCCTTGCAATGTATCTCCTGACTGTACAATCTTTTGTGTAATAATGTGTCTATAATACATAAAACATATGATTATAAGAATTTATGAAGCTAGTATTTGCCATTCTGTCATTCTACAGTGGTTGTAAATCACTCAAAATTATTTGTGTGATGTATGTGTTGGGTAAAATAGTGCCATATTTTGGTGCCACCCATTTACTGAGATCAGTGTGGCCCTCAGAAAACATTTAAATCACAGAACTACTGACTAAGAACATTGACCATTTGACCATTTATGTAGGAGCTCTTCTGCATCCCAATTTAAACAAATTATTTTTAAAACGTTAGAAAATTTGCCTATTTGGCCTATTTTAAAAATTACTCTCATTTATCTAGACATAATAATCAAACATTATCATAAGTCTTAAAAACATTTATGTTTAAACATCATACACAGATATGTACTGGTTGGTTGGTATATCATCAGGGAATAACTTCAAATTAACCACATATGGTATAATGAGTTCGACTATACATTAGACAAGGCCACAATGGTCTTGATCTTTATCAAATTGTGTAATAAATATTTCATTCTTTTCATTCTATTTTATTTTGTGTTATAAAGCAAAGGACTTGTATTCTCTTTTCTATTCTTAAACTAGAAAGGTAAGACTGCTACTTGTTCTAGTTCACTGACAATGCCCCAATTTTCCTAAATAAAAAGTTTAATGAATAATTGCCTTTTTCTCTTTTACAATAATAGTATTTGCTTTATAACTCATTAAGATGCTCCATATCCATCATACATTTGTATAGGCAATATGCATTTCTTAAAGACACGAGAAAGTCATTGAGTCCCATTCTGTGTTCTTTAAACTGTTCCCATCTCTCTTCATTCCAAAATCAGTGGAATCATGAATTTTCTTTGCTTGAAATAACTAAAGTCATTTTTAATGGATTCATTTCTCTGTGGATAGTAATTCTTTAAAATACCTCATGGGATGGCAATACAGTTCAAAGAATAAAGAAACTCTTGTGTAAGTCTAGCAACCTGAGGTGAAGCCCTCTAAATCATAGAGAGGTTGAAGGAAGGAACTAACTCCAAAGTTATTGCTGCCTTCTACGTGGTGTAGTGACAGCAGCCTCGGTCCCCCCAACACATGCACACACACACACACACACACACACACACACACACACACACACACACAAAATAATGGTAACTAAATTGTTAAAAAGTAAAAAAATAAAAAAAAAATTTCAACCTGGTTTTCAAACATATCTAACTATATTTTCACAATCAAAATCAAATGCTTAAGATATAATAATTTTATTTTTAAAAAGATTTCTTGTAGCATAAAAATATGCAACTCAAACATATAAGATAATCAATTCCTACATACATGTATGTGTGTGTATATATATATGTATGTGTAATGTTATATATGTTATATATAACATATTTATGTATCCCTTTTACCTGAGCAGACTCCTTTGTGTCTCCCAGTCAGATGTTTCCATGGCAAATGCCTGTTCTACGCTCAATCGGAAATTGAATGTTTGGTTTATTCCTGAGCTTTAGAAAACAAAGATCATAAAACATGGAATCTGTGATCCATCACCTTTCCCTCCGTATTGTTTCTGTGAGATTTGCCCACAGTATCTTATACAGTAATATGTTATTTTTCATTTCTATGGAGGATTGGGTCAGATAAATTTACTAGAAATTATTTATTCTTCCTATTGGTGAATTATTACATTGTTGTTAGATATCAAGCTACAAATACTTCTACCACCACCACCAAAGGCTGATGTGTTGAAGCCCTAGTGTCTAGCTGGTGGCAACACTAGATAATAAGACCACTAAGTCTGCAAACAAATCAAAGATTGATTGACTATTAGCTCGTGGGTAATAGTTTGAGGAAGTTGTTCTCAGAGGGCAGGTTCTTGCTTCTGTAAGTTTTCAAGTTCTCTACTTACAAGTCCTTTGAATTATATTCCTTAGTTATTTACATTTTTGTAACCAATATTAAGTCACTTATCATGCATATTACCATTTTTAACATTAAAAATTTAGGTCAGTTCAAATATCAAAAAGTAGGGCAATATTTGTCATCCCCAAATATATAATTCTACTAAGCTATTAACATAAACTGTAGGTCAAGAAACAGTATGCTGGTTAGAATACTTCAAAGTTTGCTACTTTTGTATGGGTTGTTCTAGTTGGGATTTGTAGCTATTTTTGTTGCTTTTGTTGTTGTTGTTGTAAGTGCTGTTAATTTTATTGGCATATTTACAAAGTGTTACATAATAAAGTGCTATTCTACCCCATCATAGTGCATAAAGACTGCAGAAAGGGAGGCAAAATCCACAGAAAACATCGACTTTGGTATTAGAGGTTTCTGACTAACACGTCTCCATTTCTAATGTTGATAGTCCAGAAGCAAACTGTGCTCTTGAAAGTATTGAAAAATACTTCCTATTTCCACAACTAAATCTGTCACTTCTAACCAACTGCGGGTGGGAGATGAGACTCCCTGTTTTTATGAGGTTCCTTCGTCATCACCTTGAGACAGCCACCCGAGATCTTGTGTTGCTTCTCCTTTGTCCTTAAAATAAATCACTAACAATGTCATTAAAGCAAGCATTTTGTACCATACTGGTGGTCAGAAGACTCTAATCTTATAAAACAACCAATCTGAGTTTTCCAGACGTTTTTGGAAGAGAAAACATCACATTTGCTCTATCCTCCGGAAGCTGCTCACACCCCTTGGCCTCTGGAAACACAACTTTGTTCCATGATGCACTTCGATATCCTCTATGACTCCCTAACTCATTACAAACTTTCAACTTTGGGAGTGTCTCCAGGATGATCTCCCCATTTCAAATCCTTAACTTAATCACCCTTATTAGAATTTGACCATAAAAAAGGGGGACATACTCTTGGCTTCAGTGACAGAGACCTGCACAACTAAGGGCCATCCAATTGATTTTCTTCGGAAAAGTTACACAAAATGTACACAAATGAAATAAGGCAGGTACACAGACATAATCATACTACACTGCTCTATAACTGAAGAAAAAAATTAAATGTCTCTAAATATATCTGGAAAATTTGGCATCTGTTTAGGACAAGAGGGAGAATGAGGGAGAGGAAGACAGGGAGGAAGAGAGAGGGGGGAGGAAGAGGGGGAGGGGGAGGGAGAGGAGAAAGAAGAACAGAAAAAGGAACAGAAAATAAAGAGAAATAGGCAGATTTAGGGAATAAAGGACTGTAAATGATACAATTAATGGAGGAAGAAAATTACACTGAGAAAGAAAAGGCAATAAAATAAAAATAGACCAAATAGACACAGTGGAAGAAAATAATTGACTAAAATATTTTTTAAATTAAAAAGTAAGTAAAGTTTTGGACTCTATTTCAGTTAAAAGCAAAGAAATAAATGCCAATCGATTTGGTCACAAAAATTATAATGATTATTGCTACTTAAAATATGTATCACTGATAGCACTAAATTCCTAAAGGGCTATCAGAATAACACAAAATATAAATCTTACTCTTTTATTTTTAGCACCAAGGAGATGGTTCAGTGGGTAAAAGTTCTTCCATACAAGCATGAGAACTAACTGTGGAATCCCAGAACCCATCCAAATGTCCTGTCTGGCATTAGCATGTGTAATCCCAGTACTGAGGAGGGCACAGACAGACAGAACTCTAGAGATCACTGCACAGTCAATCTAGCCAATCACAGAGCTCTATGTTTGGTGAGAAATTATGTCTCAATAAATAAGGCAGGAAGATAACTAAATTCTTCTGACTTAAACACAAACACACACACACACACACACACACACATTTACATAAACACTCATGCCTTTCTATGTCTAATGTAAAATCATAACTAGATTTTTATACAACACTTTATTATTTGCTAATTAACTTAATTTTTTAATATGTAAGCCAGGAAAGTAATTGCAGAGCAAGTTAACTAAAAGTAATTTGGGACATCTTCAACAAGTAATAATATTCATTAAAATAGTGAGTACAATAAATTATTTAATATACATTATACAATATATATACAATATAATATAATATATGCAAAATATACATTATGGTGTGTGAGCACGCGAGTGTGTGTGTGTCTGCATTTGAATGGGATGCATAGGGCACATGTGTAGATGTCAGATGACAGCTTTGTGGAGTCAGTTTTTTCTTTCTATCTTTATGTGGGCTCTAGGTATAAAACTCAGATTACCATGTTTTCACGGTAGCATTTTTCACTTCTTGAGTCATCTCACCAGACTGCTGAGTAGATTTAAATGCTCATCAAAAATGAAACAAACTATTTTTCATATTTCAGTAAACATCAAACCAAAATCTGTCAACCCAGTAGGACATGAATAATTGTTGCATAATGACTGATTATTTTGTGTATAGGTCACTCAAACTCCTCAAATCCACTTCCCTTTTTAGTATATTTCATTTAAAAAATAATAAAACCAACATCATTTTTTTCATGATTTTAATACCTAACATACTGTGATCAGGAACAAACGTGACCTCCTACATGGTAGCACTGGAAAATCCGTCATGTCTAGAATTCCAAATCCTGTGCAAGTGCATTTTATTTTTTATAAACTGCTGTATATTAAAAGCATTCTCATCAGTTCAAAGACATTTGTCATCGTTGGTAGAGCTGGTGGGGTGACCAGCTCAGATTCCATGCAGGCTCAGACCCAGGGCTGATGAACTTCGGGAGCACTGTAGAGTCCTGCAGATCCAAAACTTGAAGATCTCCATGGTACAGGGCAATAATGGGATATCTGAGAGAAGGTCCACGAGGATCCTGTATTTATACTATAGCAGAAGCCAGAGGCCTCAAACCAGACCAAGGACCCATAAGAATGATTGCAAACAGAAAAATGTGGATAAAGGGGTACACTGTGGAACACGCTATGACACACTACAGCTTCCACAATGACATTTTTTTTCTTTACAGGGGGAAATTGCAGACACAATGGGCAGGTAAGGGGAAGAGGAAATGAGTGGGATTAGAGTGCATGCTGTAAAATTAGCAAAGAATCAGAAAACAAAAAAACAAAAACAAGAAAAACATACCATGTCTCAAACACTGTAAGGTCAAAGTGTAAGTTATGCCTATCCACTAGAGTTCTGTATTAGAGTCTCAACATTGATGATGACCAATTGTTCTATAGAATAGTTTGCCCGGGTTTTTAACGTTAAAATAGCGATCAGCTAGGCATGTCGGTGTACACCTTGAATCTGAGCACTCAGAAGATAGGAGCTTTGTGAGCTCAAGGCTAGACTGGTTTATATATGGGGTTCAAGGCCAGTCAGGACTCTATCACCAAGAAAAACAAAACACCATATTGATGTTCATGTGTTTAATATTTCTTTACAAAATGTACAGAATTTAAAAAGCTGAAGACAGTTTTTAAGTGGATAGCCTTAATAATTAATAAAAACAGGAACATGATGTATTTAACTTAGGAGTGCTCAAAACAGCCGGAATTGAAGTTCAATTTCAACATTATTATGTTGATTAAATTGTTTTCTCTCAAGTTGCTCTAGGCAATTAGCAAGGGAAAAAATTTGGAGGTTAGAGAAGAAAGAAAAGTGAATTCCATCCTACTTTTCTTTCCCAGGGGCTGGAAAAAATAATTTCTCAGAAAATGAGACAGTGAAATAAATGAACTCTACTGCTTCACAGATTTTTGTCTCCTTAACCTTAGTCCTTAGCAATTAACCCTTAATAATTAAAGTCACACCACTGGTATAGAGGATGGTATTCTCTCAAGAGAGTCCTTTCCCTGTGCTTTAATGCCATCTCCTCATATGAAATAAGGCCTTTTTTGAATATGATTCTGGACCTACTAGATGCAAGGTTAGATTTATCTCAAGAAGGTATTAGATCATATCAAACTATTACATAAAATTATTTCCAATTCTGTATTACCCCATGGGGAAATAAAATAAGATAAAATAAAATTGCTCCCTATGATCAATATCATTCTAAGAACCCTATTCTATCACTTAGCAGAAATTTGGCAATCTGTTAAATGACAGAGGAAACACACACAGGAAAAGAAGTAAATAAGCATTGAGATTTAAAGGGAACTGATTTCTAGCTTGTGAACAGCTAGGAAAAACTTAAGTTCATTCCCAAATGTTTAAAATTTCAAGGAAACTCAAAAGTATCCTTAATTTCTTAGCAGCCTCAAAGGGTATCCCTTGGAATTCCCTTTCTGAAATTCACTGAACTGAGCAGAATATTTTAAGACTTCAAAGACGAATTAACTGGGTACTAAATCTATTTATATTTTAAGTTATAAATGGAAAACCTTCTATAAAAATTCTATGCAACACCAACTAAGGATAACCAATGGAATTCTTCTCATAATTATCATCAATGTATATGGTATTAAATTAAGAAAACCTGTGACAATGCTATCATTTTAATACCAGCCCTGCTCTGACAAAGCTTGGAAAATGAAGGGTTTCCAATTATTATTCATCATTCATATCCTTGTTGCCCCAGATTACAGCTATCTGAAAAAAATTGTATTACAAAGATACTGTGATGGTTTGTACATGCTTGGCCCAAGGAGTGGCACTATTAGAAGGTGTGGCACTGGAAGAGAAGGTTTGGCCTTGGTAGAGTACTTGTGTTGTTGTGGATGTGAGCTTTAAGACCTTTGTTCTGGTTGCCTGAAAGCAACCCAGAGCTAAGGTTGTCCCACAGTCCTTCTGACTCAAAACCTGCCCACAGAGAGCTGATCTCCCAGGAGCGCTCGCACACTTAAGCCCACAGGTGGAACACCACTTTCTCTCCATTGACGTCCAAAGATAGTCTAAGGGAAGTGCACATGACCCAGGAACTACAAAGTAGCCTGGGACGGGATATTTCCAGTCTCTATCTGGGCCTGGAGCTAAGACTATCCCACAGTTCTCAGACCCAAACCTGCCCACAGAGAATTGGTATCCCAGGAGTGCTCTCACTTCTAAGCCCACAGGTGGAACTGAAGGACTGTAGGGGCTTTCGCCAGCCTTACACCCACCCAACTCTGGTCAAGTCTAGGCCCACAGCAGGAACACTCTTGGAAAACCACAGAATGTACTGACTAATAGTCACCAAATAGAGTTCAAATGCATGTCATAATCTGCCCAGGCTTGCTAGTCAATAGACTCAAAGATCAATATGTTTCCCACTGAGAGTTGGTCTGCCAGGAGCACTCACACTTCTAAACCCAAAGGTAAGACTCCACTTTTGCTCCACTGACTGTCCAAAGAGAGACCAGTAAGGAGCCCTCAGGACACAGGAGCCACAGGGCCTTCCAATCTCCATCTGCACCCAAAGCCATGGCTGTCCCACAGCCCTGCAGATGCAAAACCTGCCCAAAGAGAGCTGGTCTCCCAGAAGTTCTCTCACTCCTAAGATCACAGGCTCATAGGCCAACAGGAGGGACAAGCTCCAGACAGAGAGCAAGTCCAACTAACATCAGAGATGACCAGATAGTGAGAGGCAAACACAGGAGCCTAAGCAACAGAAACCAAGACTTACTTGGTGATATAGGACGTTAATAAGGACACAAAAATCCCCTCAAAGAAATACAGAACAGGTAGAAACCCTTAAAGAGGAAACACAAAATTCCTTTAAAGAGTTACAGCAAAACACAACCAAACAGGTGAAGGAATTGAACAAAACCATCCAGGATCTAAACATGGAAATATAAACAATAAAGAAATCACAAAGGAAATAAAAAATCTAGGAAAGAGATCAGGAATTATAGATGCAAGCATCACCAACAGAATACAAGAGATAGAAGAAAGAATCTCAGGTGCAGAAGATACCATAGAAAACATTGACACAAGAGTCAAAGAAAATGCAAAAAGAAAAAAGTTCCTAATTCCAAATATCCAGGAAATCCAGGACACAATGAGAAGATCAAATCTAAGGAAAATAGGTATAGAAGAGAGTGAAGAGTCCCAACCTAAAGGGGCCAGTAAATATCGCCAACAAAATTATAGAAGAAAACTTCCCTAACCTAAAGAAAGAGATGCCCATGATCACACAAGAAACCTACAGAATTCCAATTAGCATAAATGGAGAAAACAAGATATTCCAAGTTTCCCCTTTCTGTTAAGAGTTTTCTATCCATTATCCTTTGTAGGGCTGGATTTGTGGAAAGATATTGTATAAATTTGGTTTATCCATCTATGGTAATTGAGAATTTTGCTGTATATTGTAGCCTAGGCTGGCATTTGTTTCCTGTAACTCTTTAAAGGATTTTTGTATTTCCTCTTTAAAGGCTTCTACTTGTTTACCTGTGTCCTCCTGTATTTCTTTAAGGGAGTTATTTATGTCCTTAAAGTCCTCTAACATCATCATGAGATGTAATTTAAATCCAAATTTGCTTTACTGGTGTGTTGGGATATCTAGTACTTGCTGTGGTAGGGAAACTGGGTTCTGATGATGCCAACCAGTCTTCCTTTCTGTTGCTTAGGTTCTTGTGCTTGCTGCTCCACATTTGGCTATCTCTGACGTGAGTTGGTCTTGCTGTCTCTAACTGGAGTTCGTCCCTCCTGTGGGACTGTGAACCTGTGATTTTAGGATTGAGAGCATTCCCATGAGACCAGCTATCTGTGGGCAGGTTTTGGGTCCATACTGCTGTGGGGCAACCTTATTTCTGGATGCAGATGGAGATCATAAGAGTCCTGTCCCAGGACATCCTGTGCCCCGTGAGCTCCCAGCGAGTCTCTCCTTAGGCAGTCAGTAGAGCAAAAGTGGGGTTCCATCTGTGGGCTTAAGAGTGAGAGTGCTCCTGGGAGCCCAGCTCTTTGAATGCAGGTTTTGTATCTGGAGGGCAGTAGGACAGCCACTGCTCTGGGTGTAGATGGAGACTAGAAGGCAATTTAAATTTTTTAAGTTTTCCCTTTGTGTCTCTTGAAATTGTACATTTTGCCCTATCTCATTCTTTTTCATTTTTTTTTTAAAAATTTTTGTTTTGTTTCCAGTTTGCTGTTGTTTTTAGTCTCTTTGGTTTCAGTTAAGATATCAAGTATGGAACACATGGGCACTGGAAAAAATTTCCTGAACAAAACACCAATGGCTTACGCTCTAAGATCAAGAATTGACAAATGGGATCTCATAAAACTGCAAAGCTTCTGTAAGGCAAAGGACACTGTGGTTAGGACAAAACGGCAACCAACAGATTGGGAAAAGATCTTTACCAATCCTACAACAGATAGAGGCCTTATATCCAAAATATACAAAGAACTCAAGAAGTTAGGCCGCAGGGAGTCAAATAACCCTATTAAAAAATGGGGCTCAGAGCTATACAAAGAATTCACAGCTGAGGAATGCCGAATGGCTGAGAAACACCTAAAGAAATGTTCAACATCTTTAGTCATAAGGGAAATGCAAATCAAAACAACCCTGAGATTTCACCTCACACCAGTGAGAATGGCTAAGATCAAAAACTCAGGTGACAGCAGATGCTGGCGAGGATGCGGAGAAAGAGGAACACTCCTCCATTGTTTGTGGGATTGCAGACTGGTAAAACCATTCTGGAAATTAGTCTGGAGGATCCTCAGAAAATTGGACATTGAACTGCCTGAGGATCCAGCTATACCTCTCTTGGGCATATACCCAAAAGATGCCCCAACACATAAAAAAGACACGTGCTCCACTATGTTCATTGCAGCCTTATTTATAATAGCCAGAAGCTGGAAAGAACCCAGATGCCCTTCAACAGAGGAATGGATACAGAAAATGTGGTACATCTACACAATGGAATATTACTCAGCTATCAAAAACAACGACTTTATGAAATTCGTAGGCAAATGGTCGAAACTGGAAAACATCATCCTGAGTGAGCTAACCCAATCACAGAAAGACATACATGGTATGCACTCATTGATAAGTGGCTATTAGCCCAAATGCTTGAATTACCCTAGATGCCTAGAACAAATGAAACTCAAGACAGATGATCAAAATGTGAATGCTTCACTCCTTTAAAAGGGGAACAAGAATACCCTTGGCAGGGAATAGAGAGGCAAAGATTAAAACAGACACAGAAGGAACACCCTTCAGAGCCTGCCCCACATGTGGCCCATATATATACAGCCACCCAATTAGACAAGATGAATGCAGCAAAGAAGTGCAGGCCGACAGGAGCCGGATGTAGATCGCTCCTGAGAGACACAGCCAGAATACAGGAAATACAGAGGCGAATCCCAGCAGCAAACCACTGAACTGAGAACGGGACCCCCGTTGAAGGAATCAGAGAAAGAACTGGAAGAGCTTGAAGGGGCTCGAGACCCCTTATGAACAACAATGCCAAGCAACCAGAGCTTCCAGGGACTAAGCCACTACCTAAGGACTATACATGGACTGACCCTGGACTCTGACCTCATAGGTAGCAATGAATATTCTAGTAAGATCACCAGTGGAAGGGGAAGCCCTTGGTCCTGCTAAGACTGAACCCCCAGTGAAAGTGATTGTTGGGGGGAGGGCGGTAATGGGGGGAGGGTGAGGAGGGGAACACCCATAAAGAAGGGGAGGGGGAGGGATTAGGGGGATGTTTGCCTGGAAACCGGGAAAGGGAATAACACTCGAAATGTAAATAAGAAACACTCAAGTTAATAAAAAAAAAAAAGAATGTTAAAAAAAACAATAAAAAAATATCAAGTATGGAGTACTATTTATTTTTTGTTTGTTTTTTTTGTTTTTAAGTACTATTTACATCTAGTGCTCAAAAGATAAGACTCCAATTGTTCCTGTCTGAATTCCATCACCACATTCTCAAGGCCTGCCCTTAGTGTACTAGCTGCATGTTTCTTTGTTATGCTGTCTTAGGATACTTGTGACACTGAAATCAAACTAAGCAAATGGAAAGACAGATCATGATTGTCTCCTCAAATTCTTTTCATACTTCTATATTGTTTTAGCCACTTGTAAGGACTGTCTCACTTCTCAGTGAGTGAAATGTAAAGTTTATAAAGTTAGTGAACTTTCCCTTTTGGATCTGGCTTTTCACTGGGTAACACTGCTTCATTATTGCTGTCTTCTTCTCCTTCTCCTTCTCTGTCTCCTTCTTTCTTCTTCTCCTCCTCCTCTTCTTCCTCTTCTTCTTTTTGTCTTCCTCCACTTTTCTTTCCTCTTTCTCTTCAAAAGCTTTAGATGAACCAAATCAACCTCATAATATTAACAACTCTGACCTTTTATTTAACATTTTACAAACAGTCATGAGCACAGTAGTGAACTTTCAAATCCAAGCACTCACAGGCTGAGGTAGAAGTGTTGACATATAGGTGTTTGAATTGGATTTATTGTATCTGGCAGTTAAAGATTAAAAGGGAGAAAAATATCACCAGTGTGACAGGTAGCAGTAGAGATATCTTGAAAACAGAAAACAAGAGCACACCAAGCCAGCAGTTGAAGGGGTGAGGACACCACAAAAGCACAGACAGCACAGGCAGGCTAAGATGTTCCACAAAGTAGAAGGGGGACTAAAAGAGCAAAATCACAGCTTCTCAATTTTGGAATTTTTAAAGAATCTTTGAAGAGTTTTCTTCCCCTAATTTAGGGTCAATTAAAATAATGATAGGTTTGCTGATTGGCCTACAATGGTTGCATTAATGCACATCCTGATCCTACCCTGAAATTTTTGAGAAAATCAATCAACAAGAGCCCTACTTACAGGAGACAAGAAGACTTTTACATCAAGCTGTAAGACTTTTACATCAAGACTTTTACATCTCTCCCTCCTATATTCTCTGGAGAATAGTAAGCTTGAGGATGTTTTGAGCTATATTGTAAGACACTGCCTCAAACAAGAAAATTTATCACAGTTTGAGATCTACAAAGAGAAGGGCTTTCCATCTTCTGTCATGCTTTGTTTTGTTTTGGTGTTTGTTTTGGTTTGATTCAGTTGTTTTAGTTGCTGTAAAGGATTACAAATGCCCAAGAAAGCATTTTTAGTAAGGTTGCTTTTATGAATGTAAATGCCCTTGCATTTGGAGCATAGATATTCAGGATTGAGAGTTCGTCTTGGTGGATTTTTCTTTTGATCAGTATGAAGTATCTTTCCTTATCTTCTTTGATTACTATTGGTAGAAAGTCTATTTTATTTGACATTACAATGGCTACTTCAGCTTGTTTCTTTGGACCATTTGCTTGGAAAATTGTTTTCTAGCCTTTTACTCTGAGGTAGTGTCTGTCTTTGTCACTGAGGTGTATTTCCTGTATGCAGCAAAATGCTGGGTCCTTTTTATGTATCCAGTCTGTTAGTCTCTGTCTTTTTTATTGGGAAATTGAGTCCATTGATGTTGAGAGATATTAGGGACAAAGGACTGTTGTTTTCTGTTATTTTTGTTGTTAGAGGTAGAATTATGTTTGTGTGGCTGTCTTGTTATGGGTTAGTTGAAATTAGAGTACTTCCTTTCATTTTCTAGTACGTAGTTTCGCTTCTTGTGTTGGAGTTCTCCATCTATTATCCTTTGTAGGGCAGGATTT
Source organism: Rattus norvegicus (assembly GCF_021556685.1). Classification (NCBI taxonomy): domain Eukaryota; kingdom Metazoa; phylum Chordata; class Mammalia; order Rodentia; family Muridae; genus Rattus; species Rattus norvegicus. The sequence continues at coordinate 26,531,123 of NC_141547.1, forward strand.
CTGGAAAGATTTTATGTAAATTTGGTTTTATCATGGAATATCTTGGTGTCTCCATTTATGTTGAGAGTTTTGCTAAATATAGTAGCCTGGGCTGGCATTTGTGTTCTCTTAGGGTCTATATGACATCTGCCGAGGATCTTCTGGCTTTCAAAGTCTCTGGTGAGAAGTCTGGTGTAATTCTGGTAGGTCTGCCTTTATATGTTACTTGACCTTTTCCCCTTACCCCTTTTAATATTCTTTGTTTTGTGTATTTGGTATTTTGACTATTATGTAACAAGAGGAATTTCTTTTCTTATCCAATCTATTTGGAGTTCTGTAGGCTTCTTGTGTGTTCATGGGCATCTCTTTCTTTAGGTTATGGATGCTTTCTCCTATAATTTTGTTGAATATATTTACTGGCCCTTTAAGGTGGGAGTCTTCACTGTCTTCTATAACTATTATCCTTAGGGTTGATCTTATCATTGTGTCTTGGATTTCCTGGATGCTTTGGGTTAGGACCTTTTTGCATTTTGCATTTTCTTTGACTATTATGTCAATGTTTTCTATGGTATCTTCTGCCCCTAAGATTCTGTCTTCTATATCTTCTATTTTGTTGATGATGCTTGAGTCTATGACTCCTGATCTCTTTCCTAGATTTTCTATTTGCAAGGTTTCCCTTTGTGATTTCTTTATGGTTTCTATTTCCATTTTTAAATCCTGGATGTTTTCATGCAATTCCCTCTAATGTTTGGTGAATTTTTGGTAGAATTTTTTAAGGGACTTTTGTTTTTCCTCTTTAAGGGTTTCTACCTATTTACATTTTTCATCCTGTATTTCTTTAAGGGGTTATTCATATCCTTCTAAACATCCTCAAGCATCATTATGAGTTGTGATTTTGAATCAAAGTCTTGCTTTTCTGGTATTTTGTGGTATCCAGGGCTTGCTGTGGTAGGAGAACTGGGTTCTGATGATGCCAAGTGGCCTTGGTTTCTGTTGCTTAGGTTCTTGCCCTTGCCTCTTGCCCTCTGCTTATCTCTGGTATTAACTCTCTTATTGTCTCTGACAGTAACTTGACCCTCCTGTAAACCTGTGTGTCAGCACTCCTGGAGACCAGTTTTCTCTCAGCAGGAACTGGGTACAGAGAGCTGTGGCACAGGGTCAGCTCTGGACGCAGGCAGAAACTGGAAATATCCTGTCCTAGACTGCTCCCCAGTTCCTGTGGCCAGAGGGCTCCAGGTGGGTTTCTCTTGGATCAGGAATGTGAGTAGAAGTGGTGGTCTCACCTGTGCTCTCAGGTGTGTCAGCACTCCTGGAGACTGGCCTTCTCCCGGTGGAATTGATGATTCCCTTCCCTTGCAGTGCTGGGCAAATCTGAGGAGAATTGGAGCTGCTTGAGAGGAATCCCAAGAAAGCATTTTTAAGTGAATAAGCAAAGCTCTGTTCTTAATCTATCATTTAGGTCTATTTCTACCTCAATGACCTGCTTCTTGGAAGCGTGTCTCTCCTGTATTACTTGATGCTGCCCCAGTAGGTATGCAGCTATTTCTAGAACAAAAATCAATTCCTGTACCCATTCATCTAATGTCTTGAAGTTTCTCTTATGTCCCAACTTCTTACATTCGTTTCCTGCCAACCAATCCATGCAAAAAAACACCCTAGGTGCAAGTGTTCTTTACCAACTTTTATCTTGAAGCATTCAAAATTTCTATCTTGGCCAAGTAGAAGCAATATTTCTATGGAAATAAAACCTCCCATTCTTTCTACTTACTCATAATAAATATCTACAATTTCTTTTTAATTCAATATGCCAACAGATTCCCAAAGTCAGTGCTCACAATAATTGCTTATATAATTACTAAATCAACATGATTAGAAACCTTGTATTAGAAGAGAAAAAGAAATAGCTCATGAAACTCTTGGGCCAGACATATAAGCATAACAAGTTATCTGCAATGGGTATTTTTCTTTAGTCATAAATGCACCTAATAAAAAGATAAAGTAACACAATAATTTCAGCTATTGATTTAATATGACTGATGTTCTAAACAAAAATTATAACGCTTAACCCCTGTACTTTAATGTTTGCAAACTATGCAACATGTAGCTTGTCTTTGAGATTTAGAGCCACAGCCCATAGGCTTTGTTACAGAATGCAGCAAGGGAAGGATTTCATAAGACTGTGTACACAGATGTTATTTTCTGACCACTTAAGGAAAAAATAATACTCTTTCCAGACTAAAAGACTTCTTTTCTTTGTTCTTTAATCCCTGGCTCAGCAGTATATTATATTATTCAAGGTCAGTGACTAAGGTATGAATCCTCATTTCTTTAGAAACAGCCACTGGTTCCTTTCTCTTTGAAAAAACAATTTTGAATCTTAACCCTGAGTACAGTAAAACACCAAACTCATGAATTTATCAACTGAGATTAATTAAACATCTCCTACATGCCTGAAAGTTCAGTAGGCAAAGGGACTCAAACAAAATACAAACCTACCAGGCTTTCTTCCTAGATAAAAGATAAACATTGAATAACAAACACACAAATACATGAACAGTTATGCATATTATTTACTCATCTTTTTTTTACATTTGTTACCTATGCGAATTGTCTTCCAATCAGTGCTGATTACCATCTCTGAAAACCAGAAAAGTATACCTCAGAAAACTTTTTCTTGATTTTTTTTTCTTTCTGTATAAAAAGGGCAAGCAATGGGTAGGCCAGCGCACATATAAAGCAAGGGAAGCAGTACTCTGTAGCCAGATCATGGTGATAACAGCATTAGAGAACGCCAATCTGAAGGGCGTGGCAATCTGCTAAAATATTTTAGAATGATAATAAACATTTGTACTCTAGAACATGGTATGAACCGACTACGAAACAATCCCAGAAACTGAATGACTTTCCAGTCTATTCAGAAATGTGTGGACTAAAGTGGAAATATTCACATTTGGAAGTGAATTTTGTAGAATGTGGGCATGAATAGAACACGGGGGGAACAGAAGGAAGTGTCAATCATGGTCCTCATATTTCTAGTTGGATAGGTGATTTATCAAGCTTCTTCTGAGGAAAAGATTATGACTGATCTACTAAAATTTGAAATTAGGGTAAGAATGTCTGTAGAAATTTTTATTTCTCAATCATGTCAATCACAGAAGATAAAGGACTGAAGTGACACAGATCATTTGAAAAGAAAATGGGTCTCTTTGAAATGACAGGGACGTGTCACCTAGGATACCTCAACAATGTAGTTACCTGAGAAAGACCAGAAGATGTACAACAGCAAGAGTAATGCAAACATAAAATAAGGAGATCCTGATGCAGCCCAGCCATAGACAAAGAACAGCAGGCAACAAAGAGAAATGATCTACAGAGACGACCTCTCAGTTAGTCAGCCAGTACCAACCCCTGCAATCATACATAGACAAAGATAAAATAAAAAGAAACCATGATTTTGAAGGGATACTGGGAGATACATAAGGGTGATTAGAGGGAGCAAAGGCAGGGGGGAAATGTTGTAATGTTTAATTAAAATGAAATACAAAATAAAAGATAAATTTCGATATAAGTCGTTAGTATCCAGTTAGAAGAGTCATTACCTGATTGAAGTAATGGCGTCGATCTACCAGTATTTGGGCCAATTGGCAAGTCTTTCCACCTTACTAAGGAAGAAAAGTGATAAGAAAATACGAGCAAGAGAAACCACTACCCACCAATGGTAAAAGTGGGTTCTGCAAAACAAGCATAGCTACCAAAGGGCATGGACTTGTAGTGAGAGCATTGCCATAAGACAGGGATAAAGAGTGTTTGCAGAAGCAACAAGCTATTGGCATGGCTCAGGCTATAGCTCCTTGGCATAGAACATGGCCCAAAGGCACAACTGGAATTTAGGGAATGCAGACCTACAGAACCTTGAACAAGATTAATATATATTAAGAATTTAAATCCATTAGTTATATGCTCACTGAGAAATAGAGATTTTTATTCTAAGAAATGAGTCATTTGGCTATTTTCCCATTGACTAAACATGATGGAGTGTTCTAGTACAAACCAAGATAATAGTGCATTTCAAAAGTTATATCACACAAACTCTCACATACACAAACACACACACACATACACACACACAAACTCAAACGCACACACACAAACACACACACACAAACTCACACACACACAAACTTACACACACACAAACTCACACTCAAACACACACACACACACAAACTCACACTCAAACACACACACACACAAACTCAAACACACACACACACACCTGCTGTCTATCAATCTCAGAACAATAATGCAGAAAACAATACAGGATAAAATTAAACACAAGAGGAAATCTCAGTCAAGAGATGTAGCAAATGTTTGATACATGATGTGTCTGTTACCACAGGACTTGGTGAACAACTTGGTCATATTTACTTTTCATGTTTGCTCCAAAAATACCAATAACATACAGTAAATATAGAATTTATAGGTATTTATTATTGTTGTCCAATAAATATATACATTATATGCTGTTGTTTGTTGTATACTTTTGTTTGGCCACAGTACAAGTATGTCTCCACCAGTGTCATCACACACATTGACTCACAACGCTTTGTTAAGTTAGGAGAACTAGGACATCTTTAGACAATAGAAATTTTCCACTTTAGTTCAAATTCAAAGAAAATTTAAAATTTTATGGAGTCACTGTGATATATAAAGGCTGTCACAGATCAAAGCACAATAATGGAAGGAACTGCATTGTTACCACGTTTCTGCTTCACTAAGTCCTAGTGTTCTTATCTGTCAGTAAGGTTGAATACTCCGATGTTTCAGAAAGGACTTTGCAGATCCCAGGTCTTAATAAAAGTAAACCAGGTATATTTGGTACAGTTGGATAATAAAATTATATGGCCCACTAGCATACATGTTAAATCATTTTTGTTACATGATTTACTTTATGACATGTTTGTAAATGCATGTATTATATTTGGTCATATTTACTACCATTGCCTTGTAGCATTCTGTATATTACCCTCCATTGAACCCCTTCACCCTTTCCTACCTATTAGTCTTCCTTCTATTTTTTATGATTTTGAGGTGTGTATATGTGTCTATGTGTGTGTGTGTGTTTGTTTATGTGTGTATTGTATGTACATGTGTATGTATATGTGTATGTGTGTTTGTTTATGTGTTCATGTGTGTGTTTTTGTATGTACATGTGTATGTGTGTATGTTTGTTTATGTGTGTATGTGTGTGTTTTTGTATGTACATGTGTGTGTGTGCATGTGCATGCATGCATACATGTTGTGTTTAGTTACAGTTGCTTACATGAGCATGGGTCAGGGTTTACTTTCCATAGCATAAAAAAGGCATTACTTATACAACTGAAGAAACTACATACCCACTCCCACCAAAGGACAGGAGTTCCTCAGGGAGAGTAGCAGCTCAAAATCCCCCTCGTTTCATAACATGTTTAATATCGTACAGGTTGTACGATAAAATTGTGCAGGTCACTGAAGCTATTTAGCATTCTATGAATATCACAGCCATGTCATCTCCAGAAAATAACTTTCTTTTTTCAGTGTTCTTTCCCATTCTTCCACTCTTCTGTTTTTTTCATAATTTACTGTTGATATGTTAGAACAGTTAATATCTTATAATTTTAGACAATAGCTGACAAAGAACAAATTTAATAAAGACAATAGAAGATACTACATATAACATCACTATATGCATGGCGACAGACCTTGATAAGAGAAGTACGATTACTAGAATAGGCAGAGAACTGACTATTGACCTGGTGGTCTCTCTGGAATTAGACAGAGAAGGATGCTTCTTCTATTAAGATGTATAAATAAGACTAAATTAGGTGTCTTAGGATGAAAGGATGACAGTGAATCTTAAAACGTTTGCCCTAAGGCTAGCCTATACTTGGGAGATTCTGTTAAGGAGGGATTGCTTCAGGGCTTAGGCTGGAGTTCTATCACATTTAAGCACCTAGAGGAAGGACAGTATTTTAACTGAAATGTGACTAACAAGTATTTTGCTCCTATTAGTTTGTGGGGACAAGTACTCCATCTGAACATGCATGAGGAGAAAACAAATGAGGGACTTGGAAGGTCTTTTTGAACATTTGTAGCCAAAGGAAGCATCCATATGTTTTATCTAAGGTATGAAGAAAAGAATCATTCTCAGCAAACCCTTTCTGGAATTTACAGGGGCTGAGGAATTTCCTTGACCTTTACTTTTCAAGCTCACGAGACTTGAGTTAAATGCATCAATACCGTGTCTGATTCATTTCAATATAAATACTGTCTCTTTCAAGACAGACTCCATAATCAGCAAAGCATGTGTCAAGGGTTGGAAGTTCAGTAGCGCTGAAGCTTGATGTGGGAGGTCTTCCTTCACACCTCTGACGTGGGGTGATGGAAGCGTCAGGCAGTGGGAGAAACATTAAGAGACACGGGCCTGTTGAATCAAGCATGCCATCAAGGTTATGTTGTATATGTTGGTCCCTGGGCTCTTTTTCTGCCTTTTACTTTAAAACATCTATAACATAAACAATTTTATTCCACCATGTGGACCATTTTGCTTTCTTAAAGCTCAAAATATTAGAACCTAGAAACTAGGGGCTGAAATTATTGAATCCCCAAACAAAATAAATATTTCCTCCTTTTATGCTATCAAAGGGATTTTATTAGAGCAACAAAAAGTTCACACACCTAATAAATACGTTGTCTTCCTAATTCTTTCCAGTAAGATAAATGAAATTCTTAAAGTTAAATATAAAAAGACCCTTTAAAATCACTTGAATTTTAGAGAGCAGAAATCATAAGAAATAAATAAAACTAAAGATAAAATAACAAAATGATACGGTCCAACTTTCCTATAAAAATAACAACTTGTATTAGATCTTAGCCAAAGGACCAGTGCAGTGCTTAGAATTCAGGACAGCAGAACTCTGTAAATGTTACCAGAGTTTTTAGAGCCATATCCATGGCTCAGGCATTCGGAACAAGCTAGGTTCAGTTTCTGTCCTCGGCAGATCAATCAAACAAACATGTTAAAGATGAGCGAGGGAGATTCATTCAGTGAGGTTGTGTTGAGGAGAGGAACATCTTCAGAGACCGCCCATGAGGTATAGCCTTCAGCAGAAGTAAGAGGCATCTATAAAGAAGCCTCCTCAGCTGTACCTACTACCATTGCCTTGGCTGCTGTCTCCCTTACAGTGTCGTGATTAATTGTCAGAGCAGTGTGAAAATTTTCAGGTTGACAAGCACTCTCTCTGACTAGTACCTGGTTCCCAGGTTTCTGTCCTTTCGTCATGAGACCCTAAGCCCTAGGGAAGTTTGATTCTTAGGTCCATTGTTTGAATAGTTTCATAGTCAAAGGAATAGGCAGAAGAGGGTGTTGTTGTTGTTGTTGTTGTTTTGTTGTTGCTGTTTTAAGTATATTTTCTTTCCTGCAATTTACAAAAAGTTCTAATGAGAGGAGAGAATGAAGTGTAGCAATCATCAAAGAGTTATATTTTTCATACTCCTTAAGATACATATCTAAAAGAACTGTCAAATTAATAACTGGCTCTTTGTGTCTGATCTCTCTATTTTTAATTGTTTTTACATAGGGACTGGAAGAGTAAAACGTTTTCCCACACCTATATAGCAGTAACCTGACTACCATAAACTGTCAAAATCCGAAAGGTGTGGTGAGCACTATGTCAGTGGGAAATGCTGATGCTTGTTCAAATGCTGGTGGCGTTAACAATGGGGATAATGGTCATGGTAGTGGGTAGGATACAAATCCTGAAAAAGAAAAAGATCCATCACCTAAGAAAGGCACATGTAAGGGGAATGGCTAGTAACATGAAGAAAAGGTTTTAATGTTGTCTCAAGCCTAAGTAAGGTTAATTATCCTGGCGTTTTCCCTCTGTGATAACTTATTTCTTTTAACTATCAATTTAAGCTGTCATTTATAAGAGGGCAATATTCTCTACCTAGAAAGATTACTGCTGATGAGAATTAGATAAATTTGTGAATGTCTCTGTAATTTCATCTTATATGATCCTTTTCGGCCACTGTAGTTTAGAGCTTTATCCAGTGCCATGTTTTAACAGCTAATTCATTAATCTTATAGTCTGAAAGATAAAAATTGTTCTGATGGAATTTTACCTGTTACTTTGCTTTATAGAAATTCCCAAATTACATCTGCACTTATACTGTAAATTAGTGAGGAAAATAAAATATTATTTGGATCTCCTTGTCTAATTCCACTGTGGTCTTCTATTTTGTGTGATTGTGAATTGAAAAGAACTTTTCTTCCTTTTGTTTGTCGCTGCAATGAGTCATGGAACTCTGTAAAGGACACTGTCCTTGGTAGTGTCCCTACTCTGGTAATTTTCTGTGTCTTCTATTTAACTAGACTCCACCTTCAGCTTCCTTTTCTTCTCCCTTGAAGAGTCTCATTCAAGAAGAAATTACGTGTCTGAAATTCTTACCCTGCCATCTTTACCATATATTGCTTTTGTTATCTTCATCATTTGCTTGGATAATCCAAACAATTTTTTACCTAAAAATTAATCTCACTGCTAATATTTCTTTTTGGTGATCTGTGTTTGCTGCAGTATCCATCCTGCCCCTGGGTTACCTGTCTCCACATGTCCTTGTTAGAATGTGTGCAGTATTCAATATCATGCCCCCTCCTGAAGACTCAATAGCAGTGGCTTCTATTTACCACCTATCTTCCAATAAGATCCACCTTTCCAATTTTAACATAGGTCCTGAACATGCATTTAATAATACAAATATGCCAATTGATGGCTCTAAGAAAAGGATACACCGTCTTCCTTTTTGTACTACAAGGCATAGACAAGGGACAGTCTTTTGTGACACGGTTCTGGATAACTTGACCTTCTCACCTTGGTAACACCAAAGCCCGAATACGTTTGTGGTCATTTTGTGAGAATCTGTCACACAGCATTGTCGAGTACTGCAAAGCTCATTTCATTAACTTCTATTTGTTTTATTCTCTTGTCAAATTGGTGGCACTCGTCCTTTAATAATTTCCTCTAATAGCCTTAGCAAACTCTCCTCTTCTAAATACTCCGTATCTCTTATACATTTTCAGTTTATTCTCCCAATTCTATTTAGATATTCACATAGTTGGAAAACAATTCTTATAGAATTTTTTAATTACAAACTCACAGTGCATGCCTACTATGAAAACTATTATATTTAACACAGATAAAGGAATCCATAAAGAAACTTTTAATGTGAATGAATGAAAAGAAGAGAATTCTGCTAAAAGTAAGGAAGCAAAGTCAGACAGGACCTAAGAAAAGCTAAACAGAACTACAATAGCTAACCTAATCGAAAGTTCACATGCTTCTAATTGAGAATGGTTGAGTGAGGAAAGTTTTACATGAAATAGAGATACGGTGATAGTAAGCAACTTTGTCAGCTCATGGTTACAGGAGGAAAGACAGATCCCAAGAGAAGCAATTCGTCTTGTGCATTAAACATAGCTCTAGTTTCTGCAGATCCCAACATACTGGCGATGAACTTTCTAGCAAACCAGCATCATTTAATTCGATTGTCTCAAATGAATCATGCATACCTTTGTATTTCATGTCTAAATAAGCTAGGCTAAAGTTTATTAAGCAGACTAAGCCTTTCATCATGGAAACAACCTCAGAGAAAGAACAATCTATAAATTCCTGAGTACAATAGCCACATTTGTTCAGTGTCCAGTAATCTGTTTGGATGAAAGATGCTAGACAGTGTGAGCCCAACTAGATTGCCTCTACAATTGCTTGGCAAAAGTCGCTTATGGAAGCTCCACCTTTTCATTGGTGCTTTGGAGCCCCTTTGTGCAATAACCATTCACTGCTGACAATATTACAGTGCCATTTGTTTCTCCAATATGGGGCTTTATTGATTTAAGCAGCAAAACATAGTAACTCCAGGGTCCATAGGAAAACTTCCACCTTGATAAAGACAGACAAACAAGAAAGGAATTAAAGTTTGTTAGATATGAAATGCACATTGTTATGTGTTTCCTATGTACATATGAATAAGAAGCAGGCGTCTTCCAGACAAAGGATAATTTGACTAGAAAGAATGTTCACTACAGTACTTCCTTAGTGTGTGTTTTGTAGTACTCAGAGAATACTGGCCCTCCCTACAGGAAGTTATTGTAAACAGATTTCTTATCTATAAAATGCTTATAAACATGGATTGTATTCCCATTCAAGAACTCGAATGTATTGAATTAAAGTTCTTCACAGGAATTAGTAGGAACATTGCACCACTTTTGGATACTAAAAAAAAAATCATAACCCAGACATTCTTGTTCACCCACATTTAATGGAGAACTACTCATAACAGTCAGGTTATAGAGCCATATTAGACATCCATCAACCAATAAGGATATAGAGAAAATGTGACATGTGAATACTTACATGCAAAGGAGTCATTTACAGCCATGAAGAAGCTTTAAAATATGTCATTTCCAGGAATTTGGAACTAGACATCACTAAATAATACATTATAAGTAGAACTGAGAAAAATAAACGTCACAGGAAAGTAGTTTTAAATTGTGTGTGTGTGTATGTGTGTGTGTGTGTGTGTGAGAGAGAGAGAGAGAGAGAGAGACAGACAGACAGACAGAAGATAGAGAGAGAGACAGAGAGATAGAGAGAGAGACAGAGAGAGAGAGAATGTCATTATGAAACATTATTTTACATGGTAATCTAATTTTTTGTTTGTTTTTTCATTGCATGTGTATGGATGTTTTGTCTATTGGTCTGTCTGTGCACCACATGTCTGCAAGGTCCATGAAGACCAGAAGAAGGCATTGGATCCCTAGGACTAGGATTTCTGAGAGAAAAAGCAGCAAGTGCTCTTAACTGCTGAGCCATCTCTCCAGCCTCCAGGATTCTAAAAGTTTAATTTAAAAGATAGACAATAAAATGGAGCAACAAAGTAAACCACACATTGTACAGATAAGAAAAATGTAACTAAATCCATGATATATATATATATGTACATATATGTGTGTGTGTGTGTGTGTGTGTGTGTGTGTGTGTGTGTGTGTATTTTTCCTTACCATTCTTCTGTCTGTACGTGCGTATCTGGGATAAACAAATTCTCTGTCTTCCTGTCCTCCCTTCGCTCCAACCCCTTACTGGCTCTCATATGCACACATTGTGTTTGCTGCTGTCTCTCATTTTGAGCATCTGCTAGGGTTCAGGCAATTATGTCCTCTGTGAATAAACATGGACTACTCTACAAACACAACCACCCGAAGCAACACACATTTATTAACTCAGGGTTTGTGAGAATCATAAATATAGATTATTTATGCACAGTTTAGCTGAGTTATGTTGTGTATACAGGGTCTCACATGGCTGCAGTAAGTCCTTAAGCACACGCTGTTCTTATATAGTGGCTGAGCTGGGTAAAATTCTGCTTTCAAGCATCTTGAGGCTGTGTCTGAGATTGATTTCCTTGCAGCTGTATGAGCGGGCATATCTTTTCCCCCAGCCCTTGCATAAGGACCAGTCTCGCCTTAGAGTGCTTGTACATAGTCCTTGCCGTGTTGACTTTCTATAATGCTGGTTACTGATTAATCCAGGGGAACCTTTGGCCTAGAAAGCACCCAGTCATATCTAAAAGGCTTTTGGATTGTATTATAACCTCACTCAAGAGGTGAGATATGTGTAAATATGTCAGTGATTAAAACGAGGACATTGGACATTCCCAGGAAGTCCCCTGGCTCTGAGCTATGTTCCACCTCATCTTTTTGTCTTTTGATTTTAAGATAAGTTGTTACTAAGTTCCTCAAGTTGGCCCAAAACTATCAATCCTCCTGTCTCAACTTCCCAAGAAGCTAGGATTATATACATGCGTGACATGGCCCAACTCTCTCATGTGACTAATTCACAATCAACCAGTGTGAGTTTTAAATACATTTCCAAGACACAAGCAATACTCCCTAACTAGAAGCACTGATCATATTTCTACTCAAGGGACCCTGGGGCTACCACATCAGCTTTCTGTTGTAGAAAAGATCTGATTATTGAAAAAAAAGGAAAGCATAAAATCTGCATTCAATAGGCTTATCCTTTCCATCACTAAACAAACAATAAATACTGAACCTCCATATCCCCCATTTTTCTTATCTCTAAAAAATGGTTTGCATTATGATCACTATGAATGAAACCTTATGATTATGTAGGGATGCCTAACCCAGTGATGACAGTATCTTTATAATTCAGCCAATGTGTGAAGAATCAGAAAAAGAAAAGACTTCATTTTAAGTTACTGTATTGAATTGGTCAGATGTAAAATAAATTATTTTGACTTTTTGCCCTCTTCTTTCAGTTGCTCATAGTAGGATAGGCTAGACATCTGTTGCAAAATATCTAAATAACCACCATGTAAAAGCAGAGGGTTTGATTTGATTTGTCCTTACAGTGGATTCACTAAGCTTCATTCTTCTGACCATGGGAAAGCAGGAGAATACAGCTGAAGAAACTACTCTCCTTTGGCTTCAGGGAGGCAAAGAGAGATGGAGGTAGAAAGGTCTCAGCATCCACCCAAGGATACTTTGCCAATAACCTATCCTCTTTTAAATTAACTAATTCATGTATTGATTCACTTTTCATCTCAATTGTTGTCCCCCTTCCCAGGGCCCCATCACATAGTCCCTCCTCCCCTTGTCCTGGAAGAGTGTGGCAGCTTCCCCTGTGTATTCCCACACCCTGGGACAGGTTTTGTCCTGCCTCAGTGGGAGAGTATAGCCTAACTTATAACAAAGCTATGACATCCTTAAGAACACCATAGTCTCGATGTTAATAGGGCACGTGAGATCCAAATTATACTTGAGACAGAGATGGTAATAAAGGGACATGTATATAAATAAACATAATTTGCATATGTGCTAGGAAAGACATCCTTATTTTACTAAAGGAAATGAATCTATCACTAAGATAAACTAACAGGCATACATAATTATCACGGTGTGAAAATAATGAGAATTTAAGTAAAAAAATGTAATTTTAAATGACAGTTCTATACTTGTGCAAATTATCTACTCTGTATAAGTAACAATACTTGTCTAAGTTATTGAAAATATTAATTGAATTTTTGAGTAATTGAAAAATTATAGAATTTTTACATTACTGTAAATCCCAATAAAAAGTCATCCAGTAATTTTTTTAACTGCCATTTTTATTACAGTAGTAGCATACCTACTTGGAATTGAATTCCATTCAAGTTCAGATTGCAGATACTTACCATTCTGCCATGCACTAAAGTTGCTTATTTTTCCTGACGTTAGAGGGATAACTCAAAAGATTACCTGTCTCACAATCAACCTGGTGTCTGCGTTCATTCTTATTGTAAACATAATCAACCATCACCTGGGCTGTGGGGGTCCCAGTGGATTAGATTGTCATGTGATGGGGTCTGTGGGTTACTGCCATGATTGGTGATTGATGTAGAAGGGTACAGCCCACATTGAGTAATTCTATCCCTAAAGATGCGTCTTGATTGTCTAAGAAAACTGGCTAAGCACAAGCCAGAGGGAGTAAGCCAGTCAGCATCATTTTTCTATCATGTTTCTTTTGGTTATTTATAAATTCCTGCCCTGATTTCTCTCAGTATTGGATTGTGACCGGGAAGTGTAAACTGAAGTAAACCCATTTTTTCTCAACTTCCTTTAAGACCTGGTGTTTATTACAGCAGGAGAAAGCAAACTAGACTGCATATTTAGGCAACATGTTTCTCTAAGGCAGCTGCACAGTTTTACAAAAGCATCTAGAAGTCTACAATAATGTTGAAGATTACAAGGATTTACTGTTTGAAACAGCTCATCCCCACTCTAACAAAGAAATTTCAAACGGCCTAAAATTCTCTGCTGGAGCAACTATCAGAGAGAAAAGCAAAAGTTCTTCACAAATACCATTCCTGCTTCCCCTCTCTCTCTAGTATATTCATTTATAAAAATGTAAAACGGTTATGTAATATCAACACACTATGTTAGGTATGTTCTCTGTCTAGTGTATTGGTGTCAAACATTATCACATGGAAAAAAATCACATTTTTCTTATACCACAATTGCCATCAAATCCATTCTGACATCTCAAATCCCTGCTTGGGCACAAATGCAAAATACAGTAGGGCAGGAGAAGACAAGTCATAATTAATACCCATTGAGTTCAATATGTGTGTGACGTATGGGGGAAAGGTGTATTGGAGTTGAACTTTAAAAAAAAAAAAAGGAAGGCCAATAACTACACATTAAAGAAGACAATATCTATAGTAAACAAATTTACATACCAATAAAATAACTAACATTACTATGTTTAGTTCATTTTTCTTTCATCATGAAATTTATCTTTGACTAAGACATCTATTCGATAATTTACTAAAGTATTTTCAATCATCTCCCTGAAACGTAGAACAAATCTGTGTTGTTCACCATTGTATTCTTAAAGTACCTTTTTTGCACATAACAAAAGCTTAATAAATATTTACATTCTTTTTCAAGAACCACTTGGTCTAAGTGAAGAATTTCCATGTAATTTGTTCCAGAGTCTAGTGAATGTTTAAATAATATTTGATAGTTATTTTGATGAAATTAGATGTTTTGCTTTACATATTGATGTTTATAAGTCAACATCAACCCAGGAATTAAAACAATAGGCTGGAACTATATGTACAGCTCTAAGACTGGAAAGACGCCTCTGGAATCAACAGAAATTACACAGAATTTCACCTTGATTCCTGTCATCCACAAGGCAGCCCATATCCATCTAATTCTGTTTCAGGGATCTTATACCCTCCTCTGGCCTCCTTGGGCAATGCATGCTCATGGTATAAATACATATGTGAGAACAAAACACCCACATGCATAGCATAAATTTTTTTAAATGTGCAAAAGAATATGTGAAAATGTAATTTATAAACAAAAAAACTATGGCTACTGCTCATCAACTATAATTTCCACATTTAAAGAAAAGATAACAATGTTCCTCTCTAAAGGCTGTTAAGCAGCCATTTCTTCCCAGTATTTTTGAAGCATCAATAAGCAGAGTTTTGTATTTTTCTTAGTGAACCTTGGAGAGGATCCAATGTGAACGCTCATTTTTCTAAACATATAAAACACTGGGTGGAGAGATTTAGCAACTCCCGCACGTTGCCGAGACAAGATGCCAAAGAAGAGACTAGGCGCCAGGTCTCCTTATCACTCACGAAGTCTCCATCTCCAGCGCATCTTGCATTTTGGATGATACTATTTTTCTTTGCACAAACCCAGCTCATATTTCCCCAGCTGACAGTCCTATGCATAATTCTTTCCATGGCGCATCATCACTGATGCGTTCACAACAGGACATCTTGATGGTTTACAGCCAGTCACAAACGTTTAAAGAGAATGCATTTGGTAACGCTTTAACGGTTTTCCAATGAAAGAAAAGGCAGCCACCTGAGGTACGTACCTGTTCTATTACAACAGGGCTGAAGGACTAACAAGCTTTAAACTACTCTTGATGGCTAATATTAGGAAGCCTTGTCAGAACAAAGGAAATTCGAGCTCTGATTTGTCTTGTCTGCTGCATCATCGTCTGCTGCCGTGGACTAAGGGTCTCCTAGTAATGTTGTTTTTTTCCTACCACAGCCTGTCAAAAGACCATCATAGGCTGCTATTCTGCTGTGACATCTCGGAAACAATGTGCTGATATTGCTAGGAGTGCCTCAGAGCACAGAATTTTTACAATAAAAAACTGATATAATGGAGTATACTTTGTAGAATTTGTTTTGCTGGCCTGATTGCTTCTTTAAAGACATTGTATTCTAATATCTTTCCGCTGCACGTATAAATTTCTCTACTTCTGCGTCTAAAGGGAAGTCAAGCTTGAGATTGTGTAAATGTGTTGTTCTCTTTGTTTGTTCATAATTCTGCTTCTGGAAAACTTATGACAATAAGGAGGATATATGTCTTTCTCTTCAAAACTTAAAAGTATCTTCCCTTAACAACCTTTGAAAATGTAAATAAAGTCCCACTGTATACAATGTGCTCAAGCTTCTGTCTTAGTAGTTATTTTCTATATGGGAGGCACTTGACTTTACTTACGGCTCCCATTTTCTCTCCTTGTAATTTTCATGTTGAATTTATATATTAAAAAGCAAGTGTCACAGAGGCTAATCTTTTTAAGGATGTTATTTAGCAAAGAAGTTTGCACACCAGTACTGAACCTCACTCTACAAATGAATTCTTTCAATGACAAATATCATTGTGTTCAGTCTAATCAAATTGGTCTTACTGCAAATTCATCTTCCCTTTGAGGGTTTTAATATTCATGAAGTGTGAGGCAGAATAAGGTAGCAGCTTCCCTTCCCCAGAACTTTGAATACTTCTACATATATACTCGCTTCAGGCCAGAATCTCATCTACCACAAGCAATTGCTCTCTCAATCTAGATATGGCTCTGCAATACTCACTGTTAACCTGGTTTGAGTTTCTTGAGTCACATTTTTATTCGGATGAAGAAATTGGAAGTCTCAAACACATGGGCACTGGGGAAAATTTCCTGAACAAAGCATCAACGGCTTATGCTCTAAGATCAAAAATTGACAAATGGGACTTATCATTGCAAAGCTTCTGTAAGGCAAAGGACAGTTTCATTAGGACAAAATGGCAACCAACAGATTGGGAAAAGATCTTTACTAACCCTACATCCTATAGAGGGCTAATATCCAATATATACAAAGAACTCGAGAAGTTAGGCTCCAGAGAATCAAAGAGCCCTATTAAAAATGGGGTTCAGAGCTAAACAAAGAATTCTCAGCTGAGGAATATCGAATGGCTGAGAAGTACATAAGAAATGTTCAACATCCTTAGTCATAAGGGAAATGCAGATTAAAACAGTCCTGAGATTCCACCTCACACCAGTCAGAATGACTAAGATCAAAAACTCTGGTGACAGCAGATGCTGGGGAGGATGTGGAAAAAAAGGAACACTCCTCCATTGTTGGTGGAATTACAAGCTTGTACAACCATTCTGGAAATCAGTCTGAAGGCTCTTCAGAAAATTGGTCATGGTACTACCTGAGGACCCAGCTATACCTCTCCTGGGCATATACCCAAAAGATGCTCCAACATATAACAAGGACACGTGCTCCACTATGTTCATAGCAGCCTTATATATAATAGCCAGAAGCTGGAAAGAACCCAGATGCCCTTCAACAGAGGAATGGATACAGAAAATGTGGTACATCTACACAATGGAATATTACTCAGCTATCGAAAACAATGACTTCATGAAATTCATAAGCAAATGGATGGAACTAGAAAATAACATCCTGAGTGAGGTAACCCAATCACAAAAGAACACACATGGTATGCACTCAATGATAAGTGGATATTAGCCCAAAAGCTCCGATTACCCAAGATACAATCCACGGACCACATAAAGCTCAAGAAGAAGGACGACCAAAGTGTGGATTCTTCAGTCCTTCTTAAAAGGGGGAACAAAAAATATTCATAGGAGGAAATCATAGAGACAAAGTTTGGAACAGAAACTGAGGAAAGGCCATCCATAGACTACCCACCTGGGGATGCAGCCCACATACAGCCACCAAACCCAGACAATATTGCTGATGCCAAGAAGTGCATGCTGACGGGAGCCTGAGATAGCTGTCTCCTGAGAGGCTCTGCCAGAACACGATGATGAATACAGAGGAAGTTGCTTACAGACAACCTTTGAACTGTGAACAGGGTCCCCTTTGGAGGAGTTAGAGAAAGGATTGAAGGAGATGAAGGGGTTTGCAACCCCATAAGAACAACAATACTAACCAATCAGAGCTCCCAGGGACTAAACCACCATCCAAAGACTATATACATGGACCCATGGCTCTAGCTGAAAATGTAGCAGAGGATGGCCTTGTTGGGCACCAATGGGAGGAGAGGCCCTTGGTCCTGCTAAGACTCCCCACCCCCACCCCACAGTGTAAGGGAATGTCAGGGCGGGGAGGTGGGAAGGAGTAGGTGGATGAGTGGGGAACACTCCCGTGGAAGAAGGGGGAGGGGAGATGTGACAAGGGGATTATGGATGGGAAATCAAGAAAGGGGATAATATTTGAAATGTAAATAAAAAATAATATCCAATTAAAAAATAAAGAAATTCCACATAGGTCCAGGAGGTTGTTTTGTTTTGATATACTCCAGGCTCACTCCTAATTTACTTTGTAGGCTAAGTTGACCTAGAACTCCTGATCTTCCTGCCTCTACTTTCCAAGTCTGCGATCACAGAAATGTGCCCCTGGGCTTAGCTTTAGATTATTGCCTTTTAACTTACTATTAACTTACTGAGGATGCTAAAAAAAAAATCCACATGAATAAAATGAAGTTTAACTTGATAATGAAAAAAACTATTAAAAGTACAAAATTAGATGCATAAACTTTAAGAAATATGCAAATCATTTGTTGTACATATGTGTCTGTGTGATGTTAATTCGAAAGTTATTTTCTGTTTCTGAAGAAGGAAACCCATTGGTCTATACCTACTGTTTGTTCAAACATTTTCTCTTCTGGTTTATCATGAGTTTCACAGTGAAAGTTTACGATACTACATCTGGTTCGGTCTGTAATTTTTAAGCCCTATTTACATCCCAAAGTAGAAAGATTATATTTATTAGAGCTATTCAAAAATTACATTTTTCTATATTGTAAAAACAGGGCAGAAGAATAAATCATACAGAAAATAAACATTTATACTATTCTATAAAAAGGAAAAAAAGATACTACATCCTGTTAAAAATAGGTCTATTTGCAAAGAGTATTCTAAACTTGCCCATGTCTCTCCAGTAGTGTCCCTAAGATAGCATAAGTCTTGATCTCTCTTCTACTCATGACCAAATTTGGTTAACAAGAATTGTACAGTTTTGATCAAAATGGAAAGCAGGATCGCACATATTTTCCTAACATGGCCCTTAGTATGCTGTTATTGGACATCTCGGGGGACTTCGTGCCTGTACTCAGGTATGCATCCAATATCAATCTAGGAGGTTCCCAAACCTCAGACAGAAGGCACAACTACCACACTTTCCTTAAAATCATATAAAATCTAATCTTATATACCTCTGTCTAAGGTATAAAAACCTTCTGCTTAGTAATTGAATCCCCAAATCCAGCCTTTGAGATTGAGATTGAATGAGAACTGTAAAATCAAGTATAGCCTTTTAACTTTCATATTTAGCTCTTCAGATCAATTTCTACTTTCAAATATATTATTCAAAATGATGACCTCCAGTGCCTGGATGTTACAAAAGTCTTTAAGCTCAGTGTTCTTATTCTACATTTGTGTTGATGTTAATCTCTATTCCTTTTTTTTTTTCCAGAGCTGGGGACCGAACCCAGGGCCTTGCGATAGCTAGGCAAGCGCTCTACCACTGAGCTAAATCCCCAACCCCGTTAATCTCTATTCTTTCTATCCTGGTCACCATTCTTATCTTTAATATAGTTTGTCCTGCTCTTGTGATTTTGTAAATTCCTTTGACAGAGATATCAATTTAATGCCTGAGGCTTTCATGGGATGAAACGTATATCTCTGGTCTTTGAATGGTCTAGCCTGCAATATTTCAAAATATGACTATATTTACACATAGGGATTCTAAGTAGGAAAAACAAATACACATTTAAAACTGGATGTAGCTGGGCTGGAGAGATGGCTCAGTGGTTAAGAGCACTGACTGCTCTTCTAGAGGTCCTGAGTTCAATTCCCAGCAACCACACGGTGGCTCACAACCATCTGTAATGGCATCTGATGCCCTCTTCTGGTGTGTGTGAAGACAGCAACAGTGTGTACTCATATACATTAAATAAATAATAAATAAATCTTTAAATAAGAGGAAGGAATGGGACAACATGACAGGGTAGAGGTGGGGAAGGGGAGTGCACAATAGAAATGAACAAAGAATATTGTAGAAAATGTCATATAAAACCTGATATTCTGGGTATTAACCGAGAAATTAAGTTTTAAAATGTGGTGTCCAGATAGAAATGACATCACTAGGATCCCATTCAGTGTGATGACTGTCTTTTAAAAAGGAGATTTCAGCTCAAACAGGGATACAGGAAAATCATGTGGAGACACTGAGAGAGGCTATCTGTGTAGAACCTAGAGACTTGGCAAGAAATCGAGTGTGCCTGCACAGCAATCTGTTTTCCAAACGATGAGAAAACATCCATTGCTTAAGCAGTGAAACCAGTGGCACATTGTAACAGCAACTCATGGGAACAAATACAAGGGTCAAGAATGCAAAACACACATACATTAACCAAAGCAAGGGCACCATGGCTTTCTATGTGACTCTATTAAAACTACCTAACAGTTCTTTACATGCAAGAAACTCAGGAAAAGGCTTTTCTTTTACATTTCAAACATTATTATACACTCTGATGGGCTATTAATCACAGAATTCATTATATATAACAAGCTTCCATTTTAAAAACATATTCAGCAACAACAACAACAAAAGTTTTTTTTTAAAAAAAAAGAGACATTTCATTAAAATGTTTGAATGAAAGTATTTGTGCAAAAAATATTTCAACTAAAATATAGAATAAGCAAAGGAATGCCCCCATTGTTTGGTTGCTATTTAAATAGAGTTGGTTTTGGGTGCAATGCTCAAGTTTACTTTCAACAGAAAGACGTAGAAAAAAATCAGTTTTTCCATTGCTTTAATAATAGAGAAGACAGGCCTCAAATAAATAATTCTCGCCTCAAGCAGCAAATAATTTCCCTAGCTGGAAGGCGTACCCAGTCCTGAACATGTTCAAAGAGAATGTATCTAGCGCAGTGATCAACAAAGGCCTTGAAGTATCCTTAGCTAGAACAAAGCAATTATTTGTTTGAGTCTAAAAAAAATTCTTACTAAACCTTCCTAAAAGATAAACAGGGATCCCCTTAAAAATGGCTCCTAAAAGAGAAAGACCTAGTGATATTATAGCATGAATAATCATAACAAAGTAAAGAAGCAGGAAACTAGTTACTACCAAATCAATTTCCTCATATACATCTCAGTATTGGCTCTGGGGCAGAGAACAGCAATTTCATCTCTCTAATGGCACGCACATATTATTAGAATTCAAAAGAATCGTTCCATATTCATTTCTAAAGACAAGATATCTCTTTTGGACACAGTCGTTTTATCATAATTGATCCTTCTTGAGATCAATAACTCCAGTAAGGTAACATTTGTTTAAGTAAGGTCGGACCTTTTAAAGATCCATGCATATGCAATTGGATTTAAAGGTGATTTTCTTCTCCAAAATGTAATTATTCCCAAGAAACTGAGAACATTAGACATTGTCAAAATTAAATACACACACAGTAGGTACATGAGAAGCAATAGAGGCTGGTGACATACAGGAGTCTCATGGACACCAGCAAAGTAGTATCATATGTGAACAGGACGCACTGTTAAAAATATAGGAACCAGACCTGAGAGGTAACGAAATAAATGATAGATCTTGAATACCTTCTCATTTGTTCATCATGATGAGTGCTATTAGAATGTTGGTTGGTGGAGGGAGTTATGCACATGTTATCAAGATTTTCATCTCATACCAAAATCCTGTAATATCTATCAATTTTAAGTTTAACATATTCTATCTATTTATTGTTATTAATCATTCCATTTGTTTACATCTCAAATGATAACTTCCAGGCTACCCCTCCACAACACCCCCATCCCACTTCTGCTCTCTCCTCCCTCCCCTTTGCCTCTATGAAGGTGCTCACCCACTCTGCTGCCCTCTCCCGCCCCACCGCTCCAGCATCCACATACTTTGGGGCATCAAACCTCCACAGGACCAAGAGCCTCCCATCCCATTGATGTCAGACAAGGCCATGGACTGCTACATATGTATGTGGAGCCTTGGATCCCTCCCTGTACACTACATGGTTGGTCTAGTCCCTGGGAGTACTGGGTGGTCTGGCCAGCTGATGTCCTATGGGTTTGCAATCCCCCTCTGCTCCTCCAGTCCTTCCTCCAGTTCCCCCACCAGGGACCCTGAGCTCAGTCTGATGGTTGGCTCTAAGCATCCACATCTGCATTGGCCAGTTGTTGTATGTTGGGAAGTCCAGCCACACCAGGTTTCTGTCAGCAAGTGCCCCTTGGCAACAGCAACAGTGTAGGATTTGGTATCTGCAGACAACAGGTCCCCAGGTGGGGCAGTCTCTGGATGGCCCTTCCTTCAATCTCTGCTTCATTTTTCTCACTGTTCTTCCTTTGGACAGGAACATTTCTGGGTTAAAAACGTTGATGGGTGGGTGGCCTCATCCCTCAATCAGAAGTTGTGCCTATCTACTGGAAGAGGTCTCTACAGGATCTATCTCCCTTCTCTGCTCATTTCAGCTAAGTTTCCCTGTTGGATCCTGGGAGCCTCTCGTTTCCCTGGCATCTGAGACGCTCCAGTGACTGTCCCCAGTTCCTCATCCTCCACTGCTACATATTTTTATTTGATTTCCTGGCCCTCTGTACTTCTCTTCTGTCCCTTCCAGTACATGATACTGCCTGCCTTATATCATCCCCCTCCTTACTTTCCCAGATTCCCCCATCCCTCCATTTCCTGAGATCATCCTGTCGCCCCCCTCGATGCAGGACTAAAGCACTGATACCTGAGTCTTCCTTCCCTTAAGTTCCATCTGGTCTGTGAGTTGCATTATGGGCACTGTGAGTTTAAAATGTTTTAAGAATGGGGCTCTTTTGAAAAGTCAAGTATTTACATAGGCATGTCAATGTACGGTGTGGCCGTGTTCTAAGAAGGGCATCCTGATGATTTTTCATTATGCATAACATAGCATAGAATATATATACACAAACTAACTTGCATAGAGCATCACTCACTAAGTGATTATGATGGTTAATGTCTGTTGTCAATATGACTAAATGTTGACTAACCCTGGGAGCCACAATGCACGGTGTATCGGTACTAACATTTCCAAAGAAAGTTAGCTGAGGATTAAAGAATGTGTACAAGGTCTTCTACACACCAAAGTCTCAGACTGAATGAAAGAGGAGAAGGAGAGAGCACGTTGGTTCTATCTCCATCTCTCCCTGCTTGCTAATGATGGATGTATGTGACCACTGCCTCAGACTCCTGCTACAAGAACAGCCGATATCCCTCCAGTCCTCCTTGATATAATAGTGTGTACTCTCAGAGTCTGAGTCAGCATAGGTTCTTCCATTAGTAATTTGCTTTTCTTCCGTATTTTGTCACAGCAACTAAAAAGTATCTAATCTAGAAAATTGGCAAGGAGTAGGTAAGTTGTTACTGTGGTGAGGTTCATAGGTCTTTGGAAGTGATTTGTAGGAAGGATGTGGGAACATACAAAGATGTGGACTAGAGAAATGCTGTATCTCTGAAAGAGCTTATTACAACATTATTTGAGACCGTTTGCCAGGCAAGAATGCCAAAAGACATATAGGCAATAAAGACTTGGTCCATGAGGTGCCAGAGCTGGGCAAGGACTCTGATGGCAATCATGTTATAGGATATTCCTGGTTTTTTCTGGTAAAGACATTGACTGTATGATTCCCACACCACCAATATTTGAATAGTGCTGAATTCAAGAATCATGGAACTGTTTGGTGGAAGCAATTTTATGAGTCTATCATCCACTGTAAGATATGCTCACTGCTTACTACTCTAAATTACTTTCCTTGAAAGAGAGGGTGATGCTTTAAAATGCGCAATTTGACAAGGAAAGAGGTGTGAGTGGCATGCAAGGAAGGCAGGCACAGAGAAAAGAAGTATAAATATTTAAAAGATTTGTGAAATCAAAGAGAATTCTAGTTCTCTTCATGCAACATAGGTACAGTGAGGATAAAAACAGACAATGCTTAGAACACTATATTAGGCATCAGACATTAGACATTACATTCTTCGCAAGGAGGTCTTGCTATGCTGTACTATGATGTGAAGGTGAGGTTTAAGCTGCCACAGAGATGCCAAGATGGTATCAATGCTAAGACCATGAAAACCACCAAGCTGCAGACAGGTTCAGGGTACCAGCAACCCAAGTCAGAGGCTACAATGTGCTGCCAGTGGTAGAGCTGGAGTATAAGGTAGACCAGAGCTGCTACCCAAGTCTGTCAAATCCCATCCTACAATATTCTCAGTTAAGGGTCTCCCCTTATAAACAAAGTCATATCTGCTTATGTTAAAGCCTTTGAAGAGAGGAATCTTACATTCAAGGAAACTTCTATTTCCTTGATGAAAACGAGGCTTTTCTTTTTTTCTTTTCTTTTCTTTTTTTTCTTTCTTTCTTTTTTTTTCGGAGCTGGGGACGAAAACGAGGCTTTTCTTTCTTCGTCCCTTTAACAATTACAGATAACTTATCTGCCCTTTCACTCTTGGCAACTGTAAACTTCCTAATACAATTTTCCTCTCTAAACTTTACATTTTTCACATTTTTTTAATTTTCTCACTGGAGATATGGACGACAGCATGCATAGGCTGGATGCTACCCTCTTTAAATGTCTTCTAATAAAGGAACTAGCCAGTTTCTATTTCTTTTTATTCAGTCTGTTTCTCAGGACACAGGCAGAAGCATGCTGCTACATTCTTTACTATAATGTTACTCAAATAGCTGATACCTTGGTTACTTATAATGTCTTTGTACCCTTCTTAAACCTCATGGCCTGGGCCTCTACTGTCCACATTTGTGACTGCTGGCCTTCCCAATTTCCATAAGGTGATCCATTAACATCTGATTACAGCATCTGAAGGCTTCTATACTGGAGCCTTCTCAACTTTTGACATTCTTCTTACAACGCTAGTGAGTAGCCATGGTGCTAAGTTTATTAGAACAATGGCCCCATTTCTTCATTCCAATAGTCTGGGTTCGTTACTTTTTCTATTGCTGTGGCAATCTACCCTGATAGCTTTGAGGAGAAACCATCTCTTAGTACACTGTCACAAGGTGCAGCTGATTATGCTTGGGAAGTCATGGTGGCAGGAATCTGATAGCTCTCACATTGCAAGTTCATTCGGAAGAGGAGGAAGATCACCGTTTATGTTCCGCTAGTGTTTTTGTTCTACCATAGTCTAGGAACCAAGACCATGGGATTGTGCGGCTTACATTAGCTAATGTAGAAGAGCTCTCACTGACATGAACAGGAGTTAGTTTCCACGGAGATTCTAAATCCCATCAAGTTAGCAATCAAGATTAACCACCACATATACAAAGTACACAGTATATTTTATAATTCTTAATTTTTTGCATCAAGTTGTCTGGTATAATGAGGTGCCCAGCACTCTACTTAAATATAAATTTAAATATCACTTCTAAGTGTGTCTGTGGAAGTATTCCCAACGGAATGACCATTATGACTGAATGTTTTTCTGGCAAGTGCCCTTTATACTGTGGTAAGACATTTATTGGTATGACTAGAACAAAGAAATGTAAGAAGGTATCATTTGTTCTCTGCATAATTACTGGATCTAGAACATCTGCCTTCTGTCCAGAATAATCTGTGGTCTTTGCACTTATCTCAGTGGCTGTCAGATTTTGAAAAAGACACTGAGCTTCCCTGTGTCTCCAGCTTGCAGATTATGTGATTTCATGGCTTTAATAAGTATGTAAACTAACTCCTAATAAGTAATGATTGTGTGTGTGTGCATGTGTGTGTGCATATGTGCATATGTGCATGCTCACATACATGTACTATTTCTCTGTCTCTGAGAAACTAGTACATATACATATGTGATTTTGTTTACTTCTATTTGTTCTTGGCTACTGATTTTATCCAAGATTCTTAGGGCTTTGTTATTTCATAATTATATTACTTTAATATTATTAGGTGTTTTCTCTGGTAGAAAAAAATCTATACATTTTACCACTTCAAAAAATATTAAAATTTACTTCCTATTATTTACATAGTTATATGACTCTATCTGACAGAGAAAATGTTAGTATTTCATTATTTCTCTATTAAACTAGTTAATTTGAAAATAATTAACTTTTTAATAAGATTTTATTTTTTAGACAAGAGTATAATATGTGCCTGTAATTATTATATCCTCACATTGTTGAAGAGACATCTATGAATAAAATTAAAAAACCCTATATTATCTTTCTGCATCATTCCTCAATATTTCTTTCCAGCTGTACTTGGTACTATTTCTATACCTCAATTTCTGAAGATGGATGATGTCTAGCACATATTTGAATTCCACATACTTCTCTTAAATATAGAAATCTTTATTGTTTCTGAACACGTTCAGGCAATTCTCTTAGATTTTCTTTTTCTTTTCTTTTTAATTTTATTCAATTTTTTTTACACTCCAGATTTTATTCCCTTCCCAGTCTACCCTCTGACTGTTTCACATTCCATACCCCCCCTACCTGTCTCCATGAGGATGTCTCTACCCGCCCACCCCCACCCCATCCACTTATGCCCACCCTCACCTCACCTGCCCACCCCACCCAACCCTACCTCCTCACTCTGTGGGGCCTCCAGTCTTGAAGGTTAGGTGCATCTTCTCTGATTGAACCCAGATCCAGCAGTACTCTGCTGTGTATGTGTTGGGGGCCTCATATCAGCTGGTGTATGCTGCCTGGTTGGTGGCTCAGTGTCTGAGAGATCTTGGGGGTCCAGGTTAGTTGAAACATCTGGTCCTCCTACAGAGTCGCCCTCCTCCTCAGGTTCCTCCAGCTTTTCCCTAATTCAACCACAGGGGTCAGCAGCTTCTGTCCATTGGTTGGGTGCACATCTGCATCTGACTCTTTCAGCTGCTTGTTGAATCTTTTGGCAGGCAGTCAGGATAGGCCCTTTTTTGTGAGCACCCCATAGCCTCAGTAATAGTGTCAGGCCTTGGGACCTCGCCTTAAGCTGGATACCCCTTTGGGCCTGTCACTGTACCTTCTTTTCCTCAGGCTCTTCTCCATTTCCATCCCTAAAGTTCTTTCAGATAGGAACAATTATAGGTCAGAGTTTGACTATGGGATAGCAACCCCATCTCTCACTTGATAGTATCTACAAGTTCCCTCTCCACACTGTTGGGCATTTCATCTAAGGACTCTCCCTTTGAGTCCTGAGAGTCTCTTACCTCCCAGGTCTCTGGTACGCTCTGGAGGGTCGCCCTACCTTCTATTTCTAAGGTTGCCTGTTTCCATTCTTTCTGCGGGTCTTCAGGGCTTCAGTCCTTTTCTCTCGCCCAATACCTGATCATGTTTCCCTCTTTCTCTTACTGTCCCCTTTCCCACCCAGGTCCCTTCCTTCCTCCCACCTCCCATGATTGCTTTCTTTTTCCTTCCAAGTGGAATTGAGGCATCCTCACTTGAGCCCTTTGGCTTGTTAACCCTTTTGTTTTCAATGGACTGCATCCTGGGTATTCTCTATTTTTGGGCTAATATCCACGTATTAGTGAATACATACCATGAATGTTCTTGTGGGTCTGATTACCTCACTCACTATTATATTTCTAGTTCCATCCATTTGCCTCCACAACACATGACGTCCTCATTCTTAATAGCTGAGTAGTATGCTCTTGGATTTTCTTTTCTTTTCTTTTTTTTTTTTTCAGAGCAGAGGATGGAACCCAGGGCCTTGCGCTTGCTAGGCAAGCGTTCTACCACTGAGCTAAATCCCCAACCCCTGCTCTTGGATTTTCTAATATATAATTGTGGTAGAGACTATGCAGCCTACTCACAGCCTTCCTCATCTACGTCACTGGCACTTTCCCAACTTGATTTGATGCATCAACATCATTCTGCAAGTAATGCCTCAGCCTCATGTAGTGGTGAGATGATCAGGTGCTATAGTCTGTATTCAGAAATGTTCATAGCGTTCGAAGGTGGACTTTCCCAGAAAAAGCTTTTAAACCAAAAATAGAGCAGATTGGCCTGGCTGTGATTTCTCTCCCCTTCTTCTGCATTTTTCCTCTCTACTTCATTTTATTAGGACCTGTCTCTACCTTTCTTTAGTCGGTAAATATTTTGTATCCAGAAGTATAGTGGAACCATGAACAACTTTGCTGTGGAGGCAGGAAATCAGGAATTCAAGTCTAGCTTTGGCTGTACTTTGAAATGGAGGTACCCTGTGCTGCATGATACGTTGAGGGAAAAAAATCTATTCTATGCTATGGAATTTGGAATAAAATTAAGAATTAAAAATCCAATTCCTTGATAGTAATATGGAAACTCATCTGAGTGGTGAACTACACCAATTATCATTCAAGATAATAACAATAATAATAATAATAATAATAATAATAATAATAATAATAATAATTGCAATCCCATCTGTATAAGCTATTTTAAGACTTTCAGCTCAGATGTACTTTTACAAATATCACTATATTATTGCAAATAATTATTTTTTCCCGCTCTTCTTGTTTCCATTAATAGTCTTGGCATTTATTGAGCACAGCCCTATTACATTGGCAGGACATTACATCCATGTTCAGTAATAATAGTGACAGCTTCTTGGATCCTAAACTAAGTTCAAACATTTTCTAAGCTTCGTAGAGTCCTGCTTCTCTTGTAGAGAGTCCCAATATTTATTCCCCAGTATTCTGATTCAATTCGTGTTGCCATCTTTGAAATTAACTAGTCAGTTATCTGCTATCTGAGCTTTAAAGCTATCGAGGAAGCAAACCCGGATTCATGCACAAGTCATTCAAATGGCCTTACTTTGACTCTTCTCCTATTTGCAAGTCTTTGAGTGTAAGAGAAAAATAGCAGAGACTCATAAGAAAGAATGGAGTGTTCTGTTACAGTACTTTAGTCAGTGGTTCTGGTGCTACATAGAATTCTATGTGTAAAGTTTAATAACAAAATTAAAAACTGGTATAAGTGTAAAACATTTCATGATGTAACTGAGATAAGAGACAATTATTTGCCTTCCAGAAAAGGCTCGGGAAATTATATCTGGTCATGAAAACATTCTATTTGAACAAAATCTTTCATAACAATTATATAAAACTGTCTTTGGGGGGCACTTTTATGATTATGAAAGAGAATTATTCCCTACATGACAGTATACCTGGAAATTACGTTGTTACGTATACTGCTTCTATGAAACTCAATAAGCGCAAATATTAAAGAACAAAGTGGCAAAGCAATTCCATCACACTACTAGGAATGATGGTCTGAAGAATCTGAAATTAAAACACATAAGATTGTCTACTGTAAAATAAATATAAGAATAAATTCATCCAAAGGAAAGTGCTGTATGTGGTGATACACATTGCAAACCTAAACTCCATGAACCCAAGAGATAGGATGCTCCCAGGTTCAAGACCATTCAGACAGCATAATAAAGCCATCTCTAAGAACGTAGAGAGGAATGCTAAACCCTAACAGAAATTGAATAAATCTGCATAATGCATGATCCACTATCTGTCTAGAGAAATAGTGAATGAGATAAGACAGCATACTGACTACATCTGTAGAACTATCTGCTTGTTAGCACTCTATGACGTTAAAATTTTTCATTGAATGACAATTTTCATGGATTTCCTGTGTCTCATAAGAACTTGGGAAAAATAATGTGACATTGAAATTTCTAATAGTAAAAGAAATCTAGAGCTCCTAAGATAGCTCAACATGTCATACAAGATGGGCTAACTAGTTCCATTCCTGCTACCCAGAAAGAGCTGGACAGAAAAATCAATTTTACAAAATAGTTCTAACTTACATACACATGCCATAGTATATGTATGGCTGTTCTCTCTCCCTCCCTCTCTTTCTCTCTTTCTCTCTCTTTCTCCCCCTCCCTCCCTCCCTCCTTTCCCTCCACCCCTCTCTCCACACACACACACACACACACACACACACACACACTATAGATAACATGCATTTAAGAAAAGAAGAAGCTATTCCTGGTTCCAGACTTCTAAAAGAATCATGATTACACATTAATGAAGAAATCTGATTTCTCTCCTCTCATCTGGAAAAAAATTAAACGAGGCTGAGAAATCTATTAAAAGAGCCATGATAAGAAATAAGTGAAAGTCCACGCAGCGATAATCTTTCTGCTTAAACCAATCACAACCCATCAGCCCATCCAACTTCTGCCTAAGAAGGAAAGCAAAAAGAATCACGTGAAATGTAATGCCAGGGAATGAGCACAGAGCAGAGTTGACATTTGTTTACTTTATGGTTCTCAGGAACTGTGAAAGGTCTAAGGCTTTGCTTAATCTGTAGTCTAACAAATTAGTCTTCAGCTGTATCGTGGAGGCTGGTACAAGGCTTATATTTCAGGATCAGGAGTGGACAAAGTTCGTTCATAAGGACAGCAGTGTTGTGAGTAGTATTAGCGACTCATGTACCCAGTTCCACATGTGCCAAATTAGGCAAATGGAGACACATGACACATCGTCACATGACAACCCTACCTATACCAGACAAAATCCCAGCAAAGTATCTATGCAGTGCAGCACGTGATGTGCCTACCATAATGGATAAGGGGAAGCATTGCGGCCTTCTCAGACTGCTGAATATTAGGTATACTTAACCAGAATTTAAAACTGGGCCTTATAATATAAAAGTAATTTGCAATTTATAGTATCAACTTGAACAATAGATAAGATAAACAAATAAACTTATTTTTTCCAGATAAGTGGAGCACTGTGGCCTTATTTAATCTGTGCTATTTTTTCCTTTATATATTACTTTATCAGATGATTATGCCGTGATGTCACATCCTAGATCCCAAATACTGCATACAGTAGCTTCTTCAGACTTGACTTGCTTTTATCAAAGTGTTGAAATTCAGATGATATCCATCTAGTACATGAGCGGATTGCTTGGTATGCGGTGAAAAAAAGAATAGCAAAACTGGTTTGTGTGAGGGAGGGAATACATTCTGAGGAAATAAATTGAAGACGAAGAGAGAAAAAATTATTTAGTAAAAGAAACTAGAGTTAAATGTCAAATATAACATATTTTATTGTTGGACTGAACCCCAGGCCAGTAACACTACCAACCCTTCATTAGAATACATTTTTTCTTCTATATTATCCTTCTATAAAGTAAGACATAAAATATTTTGGTATAAATACAAACTGAAGCCATTTGATACTCCCAACAGACTAAGTGAACTAATTAATTCAATAATTAAGCCAAACGGCCTGTTAACAAGCAGAATGAAGTTGTGAATGAATAAAGGACTTACTAAATGAATAAACAGATAGTTAAACACAGTTCTATAACTTACTGAAATCTTTTGTTCAAAATCTTAAAAAACGTGCTTATTTCTCTCTTTTCTAGAAAGCAAATTCTTCTCTTTGATACCAGATTAAAAAGTGTAAGAATTACCTGACATTCAATAGAAGTATATGGATTGTTTATGACTAAATCTCAGATAATTGAGCAACTCAGAAAGCAGTTGCTCAATATTTTTAAGCCGTTATTCACCCCAAACTGGATATAAAAGTGGCTTTGTTCTACATTGTGATCTTACAAAACCAAAAGCAAACGTCTGGCTGTTTATTTGACACAATTTTATCACATACATTTAATGCAGGCACAGTCATTGCTCAAGCTAATTACTAAACACATTTCTAAGAGAATGTCTACAATAACTTTGAAATCCTAACAAATACTATCATTCTTTTATTTTTTTATGCTCATTAACACAACCTGCATAATGTGGAATGAATTTTAATATTAAATTATAGCTACATTTATATACAGATAGCACAAATATTGACGTCAAAATGTTGTAATATTACACACCCATTGAGAATACATTTGAATAAAATTCTGATTCTAATTCTATTACCCTATTCGTACAATTTCATTGTGTCTCTATTATTTAGAAATATTTTCTTTCTTAGGAAGTCACTCATATGCCTAAAACGTGGCTTTCTTAACTTCATGTCAAAGAATATGTATTCTGAACACAAGTGATGTCCTCAAGCTTCTGTCAGGTGTACTCCCTATCAAACCATATCAATACTTAACATCTCACAGGACCAAAAGCATTCTGATTGCCTAATAAGCCAAAGCCTTCTTGTCCTCAGCATGTCTTGGTTTTCTTTTGTCTGTAATGCTCGAATCTCTATTCATTTATCATCAGTTGTTCTTGATTCCTACTTGGGGATTTGTTTCTCAGTCAATTGCTGTTTGCCTGAGCTCTTTCAAGATGTCCCGCTCTATTCCAACATTGTCCAGTGCACAGGGGAACATGCTCCCTCCATACAATGATAACTGAAAAGAAGAAAAGAATTGAGCAAAAAAGACTTCGGCACCTGAACACCACACAGACTCACAAACATACAGGGCATTGTCAAATCCGCCAGCAAGGAGAACATGCTGTCACCTCCCCGACATTAAAATTTAATGTCCATCTGCTTTCCTTTCCTTCTGCAAATACCCAATGGAAGGAACCTGACTCCAGGAGGGATTTTATCAGATTCAGACAGTGATGAAATGACAGTTGACTTCTAAATCAAAAGGTGAGAGAGTGGCCTTCAGCTCAAGTGAGAAACACTTAGGCCGGGCCATGTAGACACCCTCATGAAAATGTGCTTAAGGTTTCTCAAATGAAATCCAGACTTGGCTGAAAAATCCCCGCTGTGAATGTCACAGCCCGCTCAGACTAAACCACAGCTCACATTGTGGCTGCTTCATCTGACCTGTCAGACAGACAGCACTTCATTGAACACGGGCTTATCGAGTGCCACACTTCAGCACCGAGGCGAGTGATGCCTTCAAGTCCAGTTGCTGAGGAAGCTGAGCTGTTATAAAGTCTGGGTTTGTGCTTACCTATAAAAACCTAGGAGTAGGGCCAGGTGAGACGGCTCACATAGTAAAGCCACTAACAGCCAGGCCTGTAACTTGCGTTCAGCCGCCAGAGCCTACACTGTGTAAGAAGAAAACCAAGCTGCCCTCTGACCTTTATACACACTCAGAAACACATGTTGTGGCACACACACAACAAATAAAAGCAGGAAAAATATACTTAAGCGTATAATTTAACACGACACTCTTGCATTCAATAGCTCGAAATAAGGGGTAGGAAGTGGAACATTAAACTTTAATATATTTAAAGCTAATAATTAGCCCTGGGTTCTTTCTGCGCCACCTCCTTCCATGCAAAAGCCATTTCTTCTCTTTGATTGTTTACCGGAAGCCGTGGTGATGCTCGTATTTTCTTCAGGAAGTCTTCCCACAATCCTCTTCGAGATCTCGCTCGATTCTCTCCTCTCAGAACTAGTGGATCTCTTACAGTTCACCGGGTTAAAGTAGCTATTCAGTCATTTCCTATTTACCCCACTTGCTATCTGAATTATAATTCTCTATGCAGAAAAAAGAAGCCTAGAGTTATAGCTATGCTTTTTTTTTTTCATTTGAATATGCCTCAGGTGATAGAATTGGAGCACGTAAGAGCAAACGCTGCCCACACCGGGGTTACCTTGGATTTGCAGGAGGCAGACACCCAACACGAAGTGAGGTAAAGTAAATTCCTGTAGCATCAGGAGACGGTCATAACTGGTAATTGTTAATATGACTTAAGTGATAGGGTTTGAGGCAGGGTCTCTTTTCTGGGGATTGAAAAAGGTGTGGGATAAAGTAACACGTGGTCTATGTTGAAACAAGCTAAAGAGGAAGATATGGCTAAAGGCATTCATCTGACAGTATGGCTCAGGCAGATATGTTAGTGCAGTGCTAACCGGTGCTACATTTTCTGTCAGGAATAAAACAATTTAGCCACATCTCTTTACCTCCATCTCCATTATACCTCTTGCTACTTTGGTCCTGCCCCTTGTTCTGCAGTTTATCTCTTTAATCTGTCCACCTCCCCTTCACATTTTTCTTGCATCCTGAATAGGAGAGATAATAAAAAAGTAAGGCTGATCTAAGGGGAACTTGGCAGTGACTAGTGGCAGAAATAGGAAATTAAACAAACAAAAAAAAAAAAAAAAAGAAAAGAAAACCTCAATGAAAGACACTGGGGAAGAGAAATAAACTGGTCAGATAAGCAAAGAGAACTATCTTATCTATGCGTGTGCTGGGTGCTGATGTGAATACAACTCTCCCTGTCCAATCAGCACTCTACCCTTATGGTGATGAGTTGAACAGAATGACTAAACTCAAGCTGCATGCTTTAGTCATACTTTCTTGAAAGAGCCAATATCAGCACAAACATTTTCAGCAAGAATACTGTCAGCTTTTACTACCAAAGGCATTGCTCAATGAATTAGGGTACAGAATTTGTTTTAAACATCCCTTTGTGGAAGGGTAGCACATCGTCAGTTAGGATCAAAGCATACTTTATGACAGATTCTTCTCTACTGCTTGACAATTTCCTGCCATGCATATGTATATGGTATTGTGATATATTCTTCTTTTCCTGTGATTGTCTGTTTTATTTCTTCTTGCCTCTGAATTTTGTCTTCTTCACTGGTCTCTGAAGGGCTGCACCATTATGATACCCCTTCTATTAGCTACAGTCAACACCTCCTCAAGAAGGAGTGAGCATTAACTATAACCCTCTACCAAGGGGACTTCTCTACTCCAGGATGAGAGCAGCACTCATCCATAGTTACACATCAGTGTTGAGAAGGCAGGTTGACAAGTCCATTTAGGGGAACAATATCAATGCGCTGCCTGTTGGGCCATGATCTCCCAGTCATAGAATTTCAACCACATTTATAGTACCACATATGTATTCCTTCCTGTGCAGAATGTATATTTTTTAATAAAATGTATATAATACCATGAATTCATGAGAAAGGACTGCCATAAATGCACCTACTTTCCACTCATTCTCACAGTGTGTTTCTCTGAGTGAGCAGACTTCAGGGAATCCAGGCAACCTGACCCTAACACATTTCCTGAAAGCTCCCTCTGTTACAAAACGTGTGGATTCACTCCTTGCAAGACCTTGCCCCTTTGGTTCTGTTGACAGTGAGGATATGGACTTTTGATGTTTTCTTTGTTTTCATCCATTTAAAACATTGCCTGTTCCCTTCATGTGTACATCCTGCCTTTCCTATTGGTTCACGTGGATAAGGCCAAAAGAGCAATTCTGTAGTTTCTTTTATTTGTTTATCTGTTTGTTTGTGTATTTATTTACATCTGTAATGCTGTCCCCTCCTCGTTCTCCCTCCCATAGTCCCTTCCCCCATCACCCAACCCTCCAACCCTTTCTCCTCAAAATGGTGCAACACACACACACACACACACACACACACACACACACACACACACACACACCGGACAAGGCAGCCCTGTTAGGATATGGATTCCACAGTCAGGCTATAGGAATGACCCCATCTCCAGTTACTGGAAGACCCACATGGTGACTGAGCTGCACAACTGTTACATATGTGCTGGAGGCCATGGATCCATGTGTCCGTGTGTCCAGCCCATGTATGCTCTTTGGCGCCTTAGACTCTGAGAGCTCACTGGGGTCTGGGTTGGTTGACTCTGTTGATCTTCCTGTGGAATTCCTATCCCCTTCAGGGCCTATAATGGCGACTTGCCACACACTCCCAGTCCCCTTCTGTCCCGTAAGAGTCGGTGGACTCCATCCAGTGTTCGTCGGTGGGTTTATCTCTGAGAAGACAGTTATCTTAGGTTCTTGTCTGCAAGCATAACAGAGCATCAGTAGTGTCAGGGATTGGTACTCGCTTATATGATGCGTTTCAAGTTGTATTCAGTATTGTTGGCCATTCTTTCAGTCTATGTTCCATCATTATCCCTGTATCTCTTTCAGAAAGGACAAATTTGAGGTCAAAAGTTTTGTGGGTGGGTTGGTGTCCTTATCTCTCCTACCAGGGGACTCCATGGCTCCAGGATGTGGTCTCTTCAGGTTCCATATCCCCGTGGCTATGAGTCTCCACTAAGGTCACCAGCATCGACTCCTAGGAACCTCCCCTATGCCAAGTGTCTAGCACTTCCTAGAGACTCACTTATAGAGGATTTTAGTCATAAAGTACAGAGTATCTATGAAACACCCCATACATCCAAAGGAGTTAAATAAGAAGAAAGGCCCAAACGAGGATGCCTAAATCTACGTTTTTTGATTTGTTGTTGTTGTTTGTTGTTGCTGTTCTTGTTGTTGTTGTTTTCGGTTTTGGTTTTGGTTTATTTTTTTTAATGCTTGGTAGACATTTTTCTTTACCTTTCTGAGTAGACATTTTTCTTTACCTTTTTGGGATCAAAAAGATGGCAGCTCCATCGAAAGAAACTGAACCTCCTGAATGCTTGTAAATTGTAAAATGCTTGTTACTTTGGTGGGAATGAGAAGGTCCTGTGTTAAAGAAGACAATCTGAGCCAAGATGCCTGAAATGAAGAGGATACTCCTTGAGGTGTCTCCACAGAGAGAGCCCAAAAGTGCCGGTTCCTTACATCTTGTTTTGATGCAATCGAAGATTATCAGCCGCTTCACATTCTTTAGTGCTCTTGATAAATTGTAATTAATTGCAATTATATACCCATGTATTGAAATCAGCTCAGGGCCAATGAATCTGTGGTTCGCCAACTTAAGAGGGAAATGACTGGTCAGGAGGAGATGATACTCCTGTAAAACTTGGTTTTCACTGTGATTGGCTTTCGGATTTTTGTAGAGGTTCATTGTGGTCTCTCAGTCTGTTTTTTGTTTTGTTTTCTGGTTAATGAGAGTAACTCCTTTGTGTTATTTCAACCCAGTAAACTCCTCTTGGAAAAGAGTAAATGTAAACTCCTTCAGCAAGTACTTTAAACCATGCTTTAATATTTATGCAGGAAAGTAGTTGCAAGATTTATAGCACAATAAAATATCAATTGCAAGCATACTGTGCTAGTTATAATTATTATTAAGAACCACTTAACTTGGTATTTCACATTTCATAGTCCTCATTAAACACTTAAAGTCCTTGCTGTTTTCAAATTCTCCATGTCTTTTAGGTAGAATAATTTCTTAATGGCATTTTCACTCGTAGAAGTATGAAAACTATTTTAATTTAAGTTTATTGAGAATGCTATGAAATAAGTTCTCTTTCAAAGAACACAAAGGAACCCTAAAAATGTCCTTCAGCCTTTAAATAAGTATTTAATTGAAAACAAGTAGGTTAGAGGGGTTAAATATACACCTTATAGAACCTTTACTCCATTTCATTTCCATAAAACCTGGTAGTTTTAACAGACTGTCTAAGACAGATGCACAGAGAGTTTAGGGGAAGGAAGAGCAAATGTGAATTCATAGAGTCATGAAGTGCCGAAGTATAAAAATATAACTCAGTAGTTAGTTTCACCCTCTAGTTTACAGAGTAACCACAGATGAACTCAGGAGCAACAGGATGAGTGTTAAAACTTGGAAGAAAACAGAAATGATAAAGTGGAATGTGGAATAAGATTAATGAGGGTCCACAGCTTTCTACTTCTAGATTGGAAGTATAAAAGATGGAGAATCAAAATTAACCAATGGAGATGATATCACACCTGAAGAAGTACTTAAGAACTATATAGAATCAATAAAGGAAAGAATACCCTTGGGCCATGGTTAATTCTGCCACAAACTACTTGCTTATCATTTTTGTGTGCCACTAACATTCATCGACAAGGACTATGTAATTCTTCACTGACTCTTACATCAACAAATCTTAATGGTTTTGTTGTATAAGTGATACAATTCATCAGTGTCTCACCTTTTAAAGTTGTAAATGCCAGTTATAACTTTCGAAGTTGTGGTGGTTTGAATATGCTTGACCTAGGGAGTGGCACTATTGGGAGGTGTGGTCTTGTTGGAAAAAGTGCATCATTGTGGAGGTGGGCTTTTAGGGCCTCCTCTTAGCCCTGTGGGTGCCAGTCTTTTCCTGTTTGACTTCCGAACAAATGGAGGACTCTCATCTCTTCCACCGCCATGACTTCCTGGTGCTGCCATGCTTCCTGCCTTGATGATGATGAACTGAACCTCTGAACCTGTAAGTTAGCCACAACTAAATGCTGTCCTTTGTAAGAGTTGCCCTGGCCATGGTGTCTGTTCACAACAATAGAAACCCTAAGACAGAAGTGCCTAACTAAAGTTCCTCATCCAATGACTACTGATGCCTCACTAAAGCACCTCACCCAGTTATGGCCTCTAACTGTTACATACTTAATGTTTGTTAATCTCTATTGTTTACATTGGCCTTCACCACCATTTCTGAGATAACAGTCTAGCTATAAATGCCACTCCCAACCAGTGCTTTTCTACTTCTTACATCTATTCCACATCACCACTGTCAATAGTTCTAAGTATGTAATGTAGTGGGTAGATATGAAAACAGAAAAAAAATGCTGAAAATACTGAAGGTATTTTCATTTCATTACCTCATTAATAAAGCAACGTAAGCCCCCATTTCCCCTCTTTCCTTCCTTCTTTCTTTCTACCCTTTCTTCTTTCTTTTTATGTCTCTCTCTAATCATGAGCCATTATCTGGGGGAAAAAAAGGTTTTCTAAGTGTTTTTAAATAATATTGTATCCTATATTTACAAGTGCCTTCTGATAATTTAATTCTAGTGTGCTTCTGTGAATTGTAACTTACAATGCTGAATCACATAAGCATGGTAAAGTTTAATATTTACTGAGGTAACCTTGTTTAATCCAACATTTTCCAAACATCTATGGTCTGAGATTCATCATTAAATAATATGTCAACTAATCACAAATCAAGAATCCAAGAAACACTCTTTGGTGGCTGTTATTAACTAATTCTAAAAACTATTTCCTTCTTAAACTGATTGAATAGAAGACTATTGCTCTTAAATATTTCCTAAATGGAAAAATACATTTTTTCCTCTTGCCATTTTCTCATAGACAGAAGCCAGAATTGACTAACCAATAGCTAAGATACTTCTTATATACATTTTAGCAAAATGTGTCACCTAGGTAGCAAAAATTATTATAATTATAGAAATTATTACATTGCTGTCAGAAAAGAAAACTATTGAATTTATGTATAAGTGTATAGTATGTGTGTCCACTTATAAATTTATATAAAAATGCATTCTGACGATGAGCTGTGAAAAGTAGAAGAGATAAAAAACCCTGAAGCTCCTATATAGAAGCCTAGTCCCAGCACATCAAGGCTATAACGATTGGAGGAGGGCTATGGCTGCACACTGTGCTTTGAGACAGGAAGGAGATAGATATATTTATAATGTTGAAAGATTTTTCCTTTTATACAAATAAAAGGACTATTGGTGCTAGAAGTTCACCCCAACAGAACTATCATAAAGCAAAGACCAGGAGCAAGAATTGCTATCAACGGACTCTGACCAATTAAATCAACCACAACGTGGATGGACCAGACAGATCAAAATGTGTTATTTCTAAGGGCATTGGTGTGAGATGGGGATGGAGGGATGGCCGTCATGAAGATCAAGCCTGTGGCCTTCTGACCAGCCTGTCTACTGCTGTCCTTTTGATGAGTCTCCCTAGTTCACCTTTATGCAAGAGGGTAGAGTGGTCATTCTGACTTGCTCAACTTAATTGTGTCATCTAAGTTTGAAAAATGATTGAGGAAATTACTTTTATTTTTACAAGAATGATCTGAGGGGAAATTAGCATATCTTAAATATACTTTATATCCTAAATTGACTATTTAACATCCTTATCACAGTGGAAAATCATATTTCTTCTTAAAATGACCGTTTTTTTTTTCCCTCTCTGACTGATGAGAACGGCAATCCCTACAGATAGTCTGATTACATTTAGAAAGCAAAAAGGAACTTAAAAGGCATAGAAATGTCTACAGCTCTGTTATTAGTCCTGGGTCATATACCTAGACATGACGTCTATAGATAATAGAACAATCTTTTGTTTATTTCTGATAAGTAAAGACGTAAATGGATTATAAGGATAATTAGTTTGACCTTGTTGGAGTAGTAAGTGTGACATTGGGAATTTATCTTGAACATGGGTTTCAAAGACCCCAGCCAGTCCCAGTCTGTCACTGTATTGCTGTGGACAAGGATACAGCTCTCAGCTACCTCTCCAGTGCTGCGCCTGATGCCAAGCTCCCCACCGTGATGACAATGAACTAAACTAAAAGCAAGTACCCCTTCAAATGCTTTTGCTTTTTATAAAAGCTGCCATTGTTGTGGCATCTCTTTACATAGATCTGGACAGCGACAGAGACAGATGGTCTTAATAGGTGAGGTCTTTGGAAGGTAATAAGAAGTACCTGAGGTCAGAATTAACATATGGAAGAGATAAATTCTTCTGTAAGAGTCCTCCCCATGAAGGTACAGAAAGCAGTAGAAAGTTGAGTCAGAATTACCTAAGCTAGCCCCTTTTTCTTATACTTCTAGTTTCAAAGAAGCTAAGAAAAAATTCAAGATAATCCCAAAATACTCAGATTGTATTTTATTAGGCAACTTAAAAAATACGGCAGTTGGAACAGTTGTCATGTCAAAGAACAAGAAAGGTCCTCTTCTACGTCCATTCGCATGATTCTCTCAGTTCTAAAATCACAGCACATCAGTTTTCAGGGCTTGATATGCGCAAATCACAGCCATGTAGGACTCTCCATACGTCTCTTTCAGCATGCAAAATACAGCCTCCCATATAATCAACAACAAGAGAGTGCATCAAAACATTCTATAATTAATCATGACTAACGTCAGAGCTAACTATCTAGAACTGCTCCTTATTTTCTATTCACTAGAAATGGTTCAGCTGGAATCTTTATGGCATTCAAAGGGAAGATGTTACACAGTGGTTTCAATGTCAACAAGTCAGAGTATTGTGTCCATTGTAAAAGCTATTTACTACACAAAGTAACTAACTCAGTCCTGGAAAAAGTTACTTTACTATTAGAAAGTAAGTCTCTAGACAAGCTTAATTAAGGCATCCATTCTGTCTTAGTAACTGTTGTATTGTTGTGAAGAGAGACCATAATCAAGGTAACTCTCACAAAAGGAAACAGTTGATTGGAGGTTCGCTTACACTGTCAGTTGGTTGCTCCAATATCCTGGTGGAAATCTTGGTGGCAGGCAGGCAAACAGGCATGGAGTCGGAGAGGTATCTAAGAGCTACATTCCAATTCACAGGCAGAGATATAGAAAAAGTAACATCCGGCCTAGCGTGGGCTTTTGAAACCCCAGAGCCTACTTCCAGTGATATACCTCTTCCCACAAGCCCACACCTCCCAAACCTTTTAGCAGTTCAACTCCAGATTAAACATGCCAATATACGAGCCTTTGGGGGCTAGTCTCATTCAAACCACCACACATACATAGGAATAACATAGAGCTATTAGTTTCAGACAACAATATTTTGTCTTGACATAAAAACTGACCTAATGAATACCTAAACAAATAAATCATTTTGAGGGTGTGGCTGTGAACATTCTTGGGCCTTTTTTATCCCTATTGCTATAGATGTTTTCTTTCTTTCTTCCTTTCTTCCTTCCTTTCTTTCTTTCTTTTTTCTTTTACTATTTTTATTGAATATTTTCTTTATTTACATTTCAAATTCTATCCCCTTTTCTGGTTTCCCCTCCGGAAACCCCCTATCCCATCTTCCCTCCCCTTGCTTCTATGAGGAAGCTCCCCCATCCACCTACACACCTCTGCCTATTGAGACTTAATATGATAAAATTTACATTTGCAAATATGTAAAATATGCTATTTACAACATACACCTCAGAAGGACACACATTTAGGACGACTAGTTCTACTGAGGAGTAGGTGAATAAAAACACCATAGAAACATATACTGTCATTGACACCAAATATCACATGAAAACTTTTTATAGACAAGAGGAGTTACATCCGAGTTACATGGGTAGCTAATGGCAAAGAATAGCAAACTTAATAGGGCAAGCCAGCATGTCTGATAACTCCTTTACCGGAATGTCACCTTTTTGTTTTGTTTTGTTTTGTTTTTAGGTGCATTTTGGTGTTGTTCCACCAAACTATGAGCAAATAAATGTATCCTGGTTTTTAAATCTTTAGGCTGTACAATATGTCTGAAGGTCTGGGATAAATTCAGCTTTCACTTTACCTAGGTGTGTATGTCAACTCTCTGATTTATCATGCTAGATTTTAAAGAAATCTTACTTTATTTTAAAGGGTCTTATAAAATATGTAGTGAAATAATTCAATCAATTAGTTTAAGTGAAAAGGGAGATCTTTATAGAAGATAATATTGCTATAAAACTATAATGATTTCAAAAATATATTCTAAAATTACAAAGGCCTTGTGATTTACAGGACGTATTAAAATATACCCACATTTTTACACTCAGTTTCAAAAACTTATATGCTCCAAAGACTGAAATTCTCCAGATTGATGGCATCTTGGGACAGTTAAACGCACAGTTTCCTGCTGTTCTTAGTTCTAATCACTAGGGAACAATTGAGAACATGTCATATTTCAAAGAAGAGGCAAACTGTAGCACGTAAGTCTAGAATTTTCAGGGCATAGACAGTCAACATAAGCAAAAAGAAACCAAAGAATAAATATGAAAACACCTATTATAAGTCGTATTTTTATTTATATAAATTCACAAATTCTTAATTTAATTTAAAGCACTTTCATGATTTTATTTAAATCTTCTATAAAATATGAACAGAACCTGCATATTTCTGCCTACGTGTGTGTGTGTGTGTATGTGTTTGTGTATTAAACTGAGAAATTGAGTAACTGTTTAAGAAGAAGCACGCTGCCTAACAAAATATCCTAAATTGAAAAAAGTTATATAAATAAGTAAAGTCGCCACTTTAAATTCATGTATTTATTGAATATTGTTCTCTTTATAATCTTGAATGCTAGTCTCTGTAGTTCAAAATAGTCAGTTACACCAAGTACATAAACTCAGACTAACTTATGAACTATTACTAATGGAGAAAACATGTTTTAATTATTACTGAACAATGTACTATGCAACTGTTTTTAGCTATGGGGGAAAATAACAAGGAGCAATGCATCTGAGGACAGAGAATGAACACATAGAGAGACTGGACAAAGTTACTTTAAATGACCTGTGACTGGTTCCCTAAGTAAACCCTAAACCAGAAGCATTAATGCAAATATTTTATTGGGGATTAAATTTAGGTCTTTGTGTTTGTAAGGCAAGCACTTTACTGACAAAGCTGTCCTCCCTAAAAGGTAGAGTTTCAAGGACCTATCTTCCCTTCTAGCTCTCCTTTAGCCAGACAAAAGGCTAAAATTAGTCTACAGTCTGACACAGCTATACCTAACACTTTGGCATATGCTCAAAGGACTTGATATTAAACTCCACAGATATTGCTCAGTCATGTTCATTGTTGCTCTATACACAATAGCGATGGAATGCAAACAACCTAGAGACCCCACAACCAATAAATAGGAAACAAAAACATGCTCCATGTACACCATGGAGTACTATCCAGCTGTACAAAATAATAAAATAATGAAATAGATAGAATGCAAAAAGATTATATTGAGTGGGGTCTTTGGTTTCAAAAAGAGAAGTGTTGCATGTTTGAATTTATTGGAGGTTCTTAGCCCCTTCAATATTTTTAAAGTAAAAATTTATGTAAACATTCTTAGCACCATATACATTACATGTACAGAATATTTTAAGTGTGTTGTTATTTCAGAACATAACCTTTTTTTTGTACCACCTATTGGGAATTGCATATCTATCATTGGCTTATCTTTGTAGGAAACGCCATCACTGGGTAACCTGTGTGGGAACTTCAAAGGAAATGAACTGAGAGGGGAAGATGTCCTGCCTTGTGTATAAGCAGTACAACCCAGAGAATGGGATCCTGGGAGGAATTACACAAAAGAACAGGAAGGTTTGTCACTGCAGATGCATGTACCTCCTTCACTGTCACCACCTCTCCCTTCTGTCCCCTCTTTCATCATGAAGTAAGTTAC
This sequence comes from Rattus norvegicus, assembly GCF_021556685.1. Lineage (NCBI taxonomy): Eukaryota > Metazoa > Chordata > Mammalia > Rodentia > Muridae > Rattus > Rattus norvegicus. The sequence goes on from NC_141547.1 coordinate 26,574,957, forward strand.
TGGGCTTAATCCCATCACTCCTGTCAACTGCAGTCTGAAAATCCTACAACCAAATATGCTACAGCAAATCCTTCTTTAAATCGTCTCTCTCTCTCAAGCATGTGTCACTAATAAACTTCAGGCATATGTAAGTATAAACATACCTGTACTCATATATAGAAGAAATCTACAAATGATACCCTTATAGTGTACAAGGAGTATGGCTTCAATACTCTCCACTAATGACCATTTTATTAGTTCATATAAAGACTCTGCCTTTTTCACATTTTAACATTAAATTCTATTTTGGTCCTAATACCAATTCTTCTCTTTTTGTTGCTATAAACGTAGAGCTAGTCTTTCCAGTGCACGACTTTTCCTGCTTCTGAAAATGCCTCCTTGTAAAACCCACAAAGGACCATCACACTTCAGACAGTTCCTTCAGACATTTCGGTAAGTGCAAATGAAGTGTTTAATCTTCTGGCAGATCCATAATGTCCCACAGATGTGCCCCTAGCTAAGAAAATCACATGGACATCTATATGAGGAGTGTGGTCCAGTAACAGCTGCTAGATTGCTGCTTGGGCTGGGAGTGATGATCCCAGCTGCTTTTCTGTCCTTCCTAGAGAGCTGTTAAGATGAAGCCTTGAGACGATCTTCTCTTAATACAGCCAATCAGGAGGCTCTTCCCCCAAACACATTCCTCTGCAGATGACAAGAGAAAAAAAAAAAGGAAATAAAGTCCCTGATTCATTTTAAAGATAACCTTGCCAGAAAGCACATCTTCCTTAGAGGGATTGGAGAAAGAGGAAGGAAAGAGACAGAAGGAAGAAGCAGGAAGTGGGTAAGAAAAAAAAAAAGGACACACTTTGGTCTCTGCATGTGTCAAAGCGTGCTTTGTCTCCGTCAAGAAATCTGTACTTAGGAAAATTTCACAAGGGTATGTCTTTACATATTAGCTCCAAGGGCAGAAATGAAAGTGAACTTTCTTTCACTCATTCCTGTTTGTTAATTGTTTTGTTTTCAAGACTGGATCCCTCAACGTATTTCTGGCTTTCCTGGAACTCACTATGTAGACCAAGTTGGCCTCAAAGTCACAGAAATCTGCCTGTCTCTGCTTCCCAAATACTGAAGTCAGGGCAAGAGCCTCTTTGCTCCACCCGCAAATGAACTTTCAACCCGAACATGCTCAATTTGCACAGCCTCATCCATGAATCAACTCTTCCTATAAACCTGTTTGCAGTATCAGATTTTACAGTTTCTTCCAAGCCATCGACAAAAAGACAGGTTAATCCTTTAAATGGAAACACTCGTGTCGCCCATAGGAAAGTATTTTCTGAGCATGACATGTACGACTTCAAGTTACCTGTAATTTATACTTTTTTTTTAATAAGACATGGTTAAGTATAGGATTTTTACAACTTTACATATTACCCGATTCCAGCTATTTTTTTCTATAAGCATTATACATTTAATTCCAATGCTTCACCTTTCAATTTCTTTTTCTCATTACAAATGTGTTCATTTTAAAGATCTTGGAGTTTAACAACTGCTCATTTCAGAGGGCTTTCTGGAATGGATTTTTTTTACCGGGAAGATAATTTATCATATCGAGTACTGTCTCTCAAGATAAAAGGGAAATTGGTAGGTAATAAACGTTCTCGGTGCACCCGGAGTATTTGCAAATGCAGTCTTTAAAATAAGACAGATGCATGTGGATCCGTTTAAACAGCATGTGATGCAGTACCCAACATGTGTGCATTTAGTTCAAACCACTTCTTTTGAAACTGGCTTTCTCTCCTGGCACACTGTTGCAGAGATTTTGTAAGGTTTGAAACACGGCCATGGTTTAAGATAACTAAGAGTGATACTTGTATTTTATAACACACATACCTATTACAGATGTAGTTTATTTTAAGGAATACTTATTTCCAACCATATTTTTTCTGAATGTAAGTATATATTTGTGCTTTAATGAGGAACATTATGAAAGCTCTATTCAGCCTTGCTATTATTTTTGGAGCTCATGGTTTTATGATAATTAGTTTTTTGATGAGTTTTTTAGCCATATATGTGTTTTTAGAAAAATGAATGTTGAAGACTGTATCAGATGTGTATGTCTATAGGAAAATTAGAGTATCACACAGAATTTTCAGTATTCAAGTCTGATTTAAGGGAAAAGTCTTCCTTTATTCTCACATCTAAGTGATAAAAGATGATACTGTGAACGAGTATTTAACAAAGTCCGAGCAAATCATGTTGCTGAAGCATTTGACTCACTTTCTGAACATTTTCTACCATTCAAGTTATGTACCAAGCACTCCTGGTTAAGAAAGGTGGTCTCAGTCTCTGTAACAATTGGGGAGCGTGGGAGCAGGAAGTTAGCGTGGCGCTGGAGCAGTAGATGACAGCCTACATCTTCATCCACAAGCAGGAAGGCAAAAGTAAGGGTCCTTTAAAACTTCAAAGCCCACCCTAAGTGACACATCTCCTCCAACAAGGCCACACTTCCTAACCCCAAATAGTTGAACTAACTGGGGACCACACGTTCAAATGTATGAACCTGTTGAGCCCTCTCTTACTCAAACCACCATCATGTTTAAGGCAAGAATAATTTCTGGAATTACTGGAATCTTTTTTTCATCCCTACTACCAAGCCCAACTGCTTTCCTCATGAAAATTAATCAGCATACATATATGTGTACACACACACATACATATACACATACACAAATATATACATATACATACATTGGTTGATTTAAAAACATTTGTGACAAAGTAGGTGATTCTATCTTACTTCAGGCAAGTTTTCTTTTTTAAAAAATAATTAAGCAAGGCCCTGGGTTCGGTCCCCAGCTCCGAAAAAAAGAACCAAAAAAAAATATTTAAATTGGGGTTGGGGATTTAGCTCAGTGGTAGAGCGCTTGCCTAGCAAGCACAAGGCCCTGGGTTCGGTCCCCAGCTCCGAAAAAAAAGAAAAAAAATATTTAAATTACCATTCTTTTATTTCTAACTGGAAAAATACAATGTTTAGTCATCTTTATTTTATCTGCCAGAGCTAGTCAGTCAGTGAATTTAGCCACATTTATCAAAACCTTCCATATCTGCCAGGCTATTCTACCATAGGTGTTAGGTCTTCCTATATTCTACAGAGTTTTCTTTATTAGGCATATCAATGCTGTTTTCCAGAAGTTTTACATATAGCCTAGAGAAGACATTATGTGTCCAATATATGTTTTTGTAAGGGGATGCCACAGAAATACAGATAAATCTATTATAATATTTTATAATGTAAGCATGATGACTACAGACTATAGATATGAAACACATATGTTCCAGCCTCAAAAGCTCTTTCTAAATTTAACAGTAGTGATAATTTGAAGTGTATGATCCATGTTCCTAAATTTGGGGGTTTAATTTCTAGTGAAAAAAATGGTCACCGTGTGTCTAGAAATGACATGTTTTAGCACACTCACGGCAGAGCTTCTTTCTTCTGAGAATGTCTTCTATGTCCCTAACCCTTTCGACCCCTCACTCACTCATGTTCAATCATATTTCACATTCATTGTTCAGAGAATGAGCGCTACTTCATGGTACGTGGTTTATGACATTGATGTACGAGTGAACATCTCTTCCCTTAAAATACACACACAAACACACCCCCTTCGTAAAGAAATCCAGGAGCGATAGCTACCAGCTCTGCTATCTGTCAGCAACTTGATGGCAGCAGCCACTGATGCCCTCAAGCATTCGATGTCAGAGTTCTGTCCTCTACTCTCTTCTTTTCTGTTAATTTGGTCACTGTGTTTCAGCTTCAATTCGTCACAATAGTCAGTTTATACAACACATCAGCATCTTTCAAATGTTTCCTTGTGCCACGCGAAGTAAAAAAAAAAAATGCAAGTGGTGACCTGATTCTTGTGACAAAAAAATTATTGAAAACCGTTATGTGTAGAAAAGTATAGAATCAGAAGAGGGACATAAAAGACAGCAATGGAAATATAACACAGTGAAAGAGAGCTTATATGGGGGTGGGGAAGATTACTTTGCCATTTATCCTTGATCTAATCAAAATTGATGGTAGAAGAGATCCTATAATAGTCACTCATTCCATCACTTCGGTCCCATTAAATGTCTACTATGTGTCAGCCTTAGCACTAGCATGTTGAGATTAAATTAGTGGGCAAAACTGACAGATTCTCTTTTTCTTTCAGAGTTTACATTTTAGCAATAGACATAGTCTGACAAAATCTAACTCAAGTGTGATAAGGGAAAGAGGAAGAAGACTAGAGGTTATCTATATTTTGGTTTTAAAGTTTTCTATGATTTCTTAAAGGAAGTATTCTCACTCCACTCCTCTATGACTTAGAGGTCAATAATCGCTCTGCTCCCAAACCCCGTGGGAGAGAGACCTCACCGCCTGGTCAGGTGGGCACTCCTGAGGCTGCAGAGTGGAAGAGACCACCAACACTGCCCACCCCTGCCCACATCCCTGGCCCAAGAGGAAACTGTATACGGCCTCTGGGTTCCCATAGAGGAGGGCCCAGGAGCAGCAGGTCCGCTGCATCTGAGACACCGCCAGAACCTGAAGGGACCTACCGGATAAACAGTTCTTTGCACCCAAATCCCATGGGAGGGAGAGCTAAACCTTCAGAGAGGCAGACACGCCTGGGAAACCAGAAGAGACTGCACTCTTCACACATCTCTGACGCCAGAGGAAAACACCAAACACTATCTGGAACCCTGGTGCAATGAAGCTCCCGGAAAGGGTGGCACAGATCTTCCTGGTTGCTGCCACCGCAGAGAGCTCGTAGGCAGCACCCCACGAGCAAACTTGAGCCTCGGAAGCACAGGTAAGACCAACTTTTCTGCTGCAAGTGACCTGCCTGGTGAACTCAAGACACAGGCCCACAGGAACAGCTGAAGACCTGTAGAGAGGAAAAACTACACGAAAGCAAAACACTCTGTCCCCATAACTGGCTGAAAGAAAACAGGAAAACAGGTCTACAGCACTCCTGACACACAGGCTTATAGGACAGTCTAGCCACTGTCAGAAATAGCAGAACAAAGTAACACTAGAGATAATCTGATGGCGAGAGGCAAGCGCAGGAACCCAAGCAACAGAAACCAAGACTACATGCCATCATCGGAGCCCAATTCTCCCACCAAAGCAAACATGGAATATCCAAACACACCAGAAAAGGAAGATCTACTTTCAAAATCATATCTGATCATGATGCTGGAGGACTTCAAGAAAGACGTGAAGAACTCCCTTAGAGAAACACAGGAAAACATTAATAAACAAGTAGAAGGCTACAGAGAGGAATCCAAAAATCCCTGAAAGAATTCCAGGAAAACATAAATAAACAAGTAGAAACCCATAGAGAGGAGTCACAAAAATCCCTGAAAGAATTTCAGGAAAACACAATCAAACAGTTGAAGGAATTAAAAATGGAAATAGAAGCAATCAAGAAAGAACACATGGAAACAATCCTGGATATAGAAAACCAAAAGAAGAGACAAGGAGCTGTAGATACGAGCTTAACCAACAGAATACAAGAGATGGAAGAGAGAATCTCAGGAGCAGAAGATTCCATAGAAATCATTGACTCAACTGTCAAAGATAATGTAAAGCGGAAAAAGCTACTGGTCCAAAACATACAGGAAATCCAGGACTCAATGAGAAGATCAAACCTAAGGATAATAGGTATAGAAGAGAGTGAAGACTCCCAGCTCAAAGGACCAGGAAATATCTTCAACAAAATCATAGAAGGGAAATGCAAATAAAACAACCCTGAGATTTCACCTCACACCAGTGAGAATGGCTAAGATCAAAAACTCAGGTGACAGCAGATGCTGGCGAGGATGTGGAGAAAGAGGAACACTCCTCCATTGTTGGTGGGATTGCAGACTCGTACAACCATTCTGGAAATCAGTCTGGAGGTTCCTCAGAAAATTGGACATTGAACTGCCTGAGGATCCAGCTATACCTCTCTTGGGCATATACCCAACAAATGCCCCAACACATAAAAAAGACACATGCTCCACTATGTTCATTGCAGCCTTATTTATAATAGCCAGAAGCTGGAAAGAACCCAGATGCCCTTCAACAGAGGAATGGATACAGAAAATGTGGTACATCTACACAATGGAATATTACTCAGCTATCAAAAACAATGACTTTATGAAATTCGTAGGCAAATGGATGGAACTGGAAAATATCATCCTGAGTGAGGTAACCCAATCACAGAAAAACACACATGGTATGCACTCATTGATAAGTGGCTATTAGCCCAAATGCTTGAATTACCCTAGATGCCTAGAACAAATGAAGCTCAAGACGGATGATCAAAATGTGAATGCTTCACTCCTTCTTTAAAAGGGGAACAAGAATACCCTTGGCAGGGAATAGAGAGGCAAAGATTAAAACAGACACAGAAGGAACACCCATTCAGAGCCTGCCCCACATGTGGCCCATGCATATACAGCCACCCAATTAGACAAGATGGATGAAGCAAAGAAGTGCAGGCTGACAGGAGCCAGATGTAGATCGCTCCTGAGAGACACAGCCAGAATACAGCAAATACAGAGGCAAATGCCAGCAGCAAACCACTGAACTGAGAATAGGACCCCCGTTGAAGGAATCAGAGAAAGAACTGGAAGAGCTTGAAGGGCCTCGAGACCCCATATGAACAACTATGCCAAGCAACCAGAGCTTCCAGGTACTAAGCCACTACCTAAAGACTATACATGGACTGACCCTGGACTTGACCTCATAAGTAGCAATGAATATCCTAGTAAGAGCACCAGTGGAAGGGGAAGCCCTGGGTCCTGCTAAGACTGAATCCCCAGTGAACTAGATTGTTGGGGGGAGGGCAGCAATGTGGGGAGGATGGGGAGGGGAACACCCATAAAGAAGTGGAGGGGGAGGGATTAGGGGGATGTTTGCCCTGAAACCGGGAAAGGGAATAACACTCGAAATGTATATAAGAAATACTCAAATTAATAAAAAAAAGTTTTAAAAAAAAGAGGTCAATAATCTTTGCTGTCCAATATGATAGTTAAACTGAGATCTGAAATACATATAAGTTTGAAAAAAAAGCAACTCTGGCTACAGTTCCCTGTCCCCAATCCAATAGAGAGCAAAACTAAACCAAGTAATGAAATTTTATTCTGGATAAATCATAGAGGTTTAGAGTTGGGTGAGGAAACAGAAAATAGAGAAAAGTAAAGAACAGTGATATAGAACAGACAAAAGACGTAGGAATTATGACTCGGTTTTGTAACCAATAGGAGTCACCAAATTATTTATGCAAAATCACCCTGGATGTTGAATCTAAGATGTTGACTTAGAGAAGTTGTAATAGGAGACTCAAGGAAGTATTAAACAAAGTGTTTCCATAGTAATCTACTCAATTGAAAAGTTAACATAATTTGTATCAAGACTGCAGAAAAGCCAGTAGACGAGTCAGGTATTTTAGGAGAGATAGAAAACTGTATTTGTTAGGCAAGCCATGAGATACTGAGAGAATAGTAGGTAAAATGACTCCCAGATTCCAACTCAATAGTTACTGAAGCTCCCAATAGGTAACATCAGTGCCGATGCTACTCAACAGAACCTGTTCACAGCACATCTACTCTTCCAGTCATTTGGAGGGAGTTTTGAACATTTCAGGTTGTTCAATAAATCTAAACTCTAATTAAGTCTTTGTTTCTACTGTCTCCCCCAGTTCACAACTCTAATGCGCAATGTGGCTGTCATTCAAAATAAGGCCGATAAATAGGTAATTCATCTCTGACCACCAAAGTTCATGAGCACATTTTTCTTAACTGTTGAGTAACACTCTATTGTGTAATGTTTCCCATATTCATTTTCTATTTATCAGTTCATGGACATCTATTTCTACTTATTGTGAAAAGAGTGGCAATGAACTTGGAGAAACAAATATCTCTGTAACGAGCTCTACTGGCTTTAGTTACATACCCAAGCGTAATACATCTGATCTTGTGGTAGATCTATTTTAAGATTTTTGAGGAAGCTCCACACTAACTTTCACTTTAAATTCCTACCAGCAATGAATAAATACTCTCCTTTCCTCATCAACTTCTTCTGTCACATGTTTTTATTTATTTATTTTGTATTAATCCTTTCTATTCACTTACATCTCAAATGATATTCCACTTCCTGGTTACCTGTCCAGCTACTCCCCATCCTACGTCCGCACTCCCATTTACCTGTATGAGAGTGCTCCCCCACCCACACTCTCCTGTCCCACTGCTCCAGCATCCCCCTACACTGGGGTGTCAAGCCTCCCTGGGACCAAGGGCCTCCCTGCCCATTGCTGTTAGGCCAGGCCATCCTCTGCTACATATGTATCTGGAGCCATGGATCCCTCCAGGTACACTTCATGGTTGGTGGTCTAGACTGTGGGAGAACTGGATGGTCAACCAGCCTATGTTGTTCCTCCCATGAGGTTGCAATCCCCCTCTGCTCTTACAGTCCTTCAGCCAGCTCCCCCACAATGTTCCCTGAGCTTGTGGTTGGCTCCCATAATCCACATCTACATTGGTCAGTTGCTGGCTGGATTTCCTCAGGACCCGGCACACTAGGTTCCCATCAGCAAGCAGCTCTTGACCACAGCAACAGTGTTGGGTTTAACGTCTGCAGACATGATGGATCCCAAGGTGGGACAGTTCCTGGTTGTCCCTTCCTTCAGTCTCTGTTCCACTTTTTGTCCCTGTTCTTCCTTTGGATAGGAACATTTCTGGGTTAAAAACTTTGAGATGCGTGGGTATCCTCCTCCCTTGACCGGGACTATGCCTATCTGCTAGAGGAGGTCTCAACAGGGTCTATCTCCTCCTTCTCTGCACATTTCCACTAAAGAGATCCCTGTTGGATCCTGGGAGCCTGGCATTTCACTGGTATCTGGGACCCAACTGGCTGTCCCCAGTTGCTCATCCCCATATATATATGTATATGTAATCCCCATATATATATTTATATATATGTAAATTCCGACCCTCTGTACCTGTCTCACAACTCCATATCCTGATGCTGCCACCCTTATTTCTTCCCCCTTCTTTCCCCCTCCCCAGTTTCCCTTTCCCTCCACCTTCCACAATCTTCCTCTTCCTACCTCAATGCAGAACTGAAGCATTCACACCCTGGTCTTCCTCCTCCATATGTTCTATGGGTTGTATTATGGGCATTGTGGCCTTTGGGGCTACTATCCATTTTTTAGTGAGTACAAACCATGTGTGTTCTTTTGTGTCTGGGTTACTTCACTCAGGATGATGCTTTCCACTTCCATCCATTTGCATGCGAATTTCATGAAGTCATTGTTTTTAATTGCTGCATAGTGCTCTGTTGTGTATATGTCCCCAATTTTCTGTTTCCATTCTTCTGTTAAGGGACATCTGGGTTGTTTCTAGCTTCTGGCTATTATAAATAAGGCTGCTATGAACATAGTGGAGCATATATCCTTGTTATATGTTAGAGCGTTTTTGGGTATATGCCCAGGAGTGTTATAACTAGGTCCTCAGGTAGAACTATTTCCAATATTCTAAAGAAACACCAAACTGATTTCAGAGTGGTTTTACCAGCTTGTAGTCCCACCAGCAATGGTGTAACCTGCATTTTTGATCTTAGCCATACTGACTCATTTGAGGTGGATTCTCAAGGTCATTTTGATTTACATTTCCCTGATGACTAAGGATATTGAACACTTCTTTAGGTGCTTTGCAGCCATGGGAGGTTCTTTGGTTGAGAATTCTCTATTTAGCTCTGTACCCCACCTTTTAATAGGATTATTTGGTTCTCTGGAGTCTAACTTCTTGAGTTCTTTTGGATATTAGCTCTATCAGATGAAGGGTTGGTAAATATATTTTCCCAATCTGTGGGTTGCCTTTTTGTCCTATTTAGACTCTCCTTTGCCTTACAGAAGTTTTTCAATTTTATGAGGTCCCATTTGTCAATTGTTGCTCTTAAAGCATAAGCCATTTGTGTTCTGTTCTGGAAGTTGTCTCCTGTACCCAAGTATTCGAGGCTCTTCCCTACTTTCTTTTCTATTAGCTTCAGTGTATCTGGTGTTATGTAGAGGTCCTTGGTTCACTTTGGCTTGAGTTTTGTATAAGGAGATGAGAATGGATCAATTTGCATTCTTCTACATACTGTCCGCCAGTTGAACCAGAACCATTTGTTGAAAAGGCTGTTTTTTTCCACTGGATGGTTTTAGCTGCTTTGTCAAAAATCAAATGACTATAGGTGTGTGGGTTCATTTTGGGACTTTTAATCCTTCCATTGATCTACCTGCCTGTCTCTGTACCAATACCATGCAGTTTTAATCACTATTGTTGTAGAGTACAGGTTGAGGTCAGGGATGGTAAATCCCCCAGCAATTCTTTTATTGTTGAGGATAGTTTTTACTATCAGAGCTGTTTTGTTATTCCAAATTAATTTGCAAGTTTCTCTTTCTAATTCTATCAAGAATTGAGTTGGAATGTTGATGTGTATTACATTGACTCTATAGATTGCTTTTGGTAAGATGGCCATTTTACTATATTAATCCTGCCAATCCATGAGATCTTTCCATCTTCTGAGATGTTCTTTGATTTCTTTCTTCAGGGATTTAAAGTTCTTGACATACAGACCTGTCACTTGCTTGATTAGAGTCAAACCAGGATATTTTATATCATTTGTGACTATTGTGATGGGTGTGGTTTCCCTAATTTCTTTCTCATCCATTTTGTGCTTTGTGTAGAGGAAAGCTACTGATTTGAGTTAATTTTATATCCAGCCACTTTGCTGAAGTTGTTTGCTGAAGTAGGACCTCACTGGTAGAATTTTTGGGGTCCCTTATGTATGCTATCATATCATCTGCAAATAATGATATCTTGACTTCCTCCCTCCTAATTTGCATTCCTTTGATCTCTTTTTGTTGTCTAATTGCTCTAGCTAGAACTTCCAGTACTATGCTAAATATGTGGGCAGCCTTGTCTTCTTTCTGATTTTAATGGGATCGTTTTAAATTTCTTTCCCCATTTTGTTTGGTGTTGGCTATTGGTTTGCTTTATATTGTTTTTATTATATTTGGGTATAGGCCCTGTATTCCTGACCTTTCCAATACTTTTAACATGAATAGCTGTTGTATTTTGTCAAAGGCTTTTTTAGCATCTAATGAGATGATCATGTGATTTTTTTTCTTTGAGTTTGTTTATATAGTGAATTTCATATATTGAACCATCCCTGCATTCCTGAGGTGAAGTCTACTTGATCATGGTGGATGATCATTTTGATGTGTTCTTGGATTCTGTTTGCAAGAACTTTATTGAGTATTTTTGGATCAATATTCATAAGGGAAATTGGTCTGTATTTCTCATTCCTTGATGGTCATTTTTGTTGTTTAAGTATCAGTGTAACTGTGGCTTCATAAAAAGAATTGGGCAGTATTCCTTCTGTTTCTATTTTATGGATTAGTTTGAGGAGTATTGATATTAGATCTTCTTTGAATGTCTGATAGAATTCTTCACTAAAACCATCAGACCCTGGGCTTATTTTGGATTGGAAACTTCTAATGACTGCTTCTGTTTTCCTTGGGGATTTTTAAAGGAACTAGAAATAATCCTCTGGAGTGAGGTATCCTAGACCCAAAGAGACAAACATTGCCTGTTTTTCTTCATATATAGGTGTTAGGATTTATGATTTATATATGTGTTTCATTCAAAACAGCTGTAAAGATTAGGTAACTAGTAAGACCAAAACTGGGAAGAAAGCCCTTCAAGGAAGATCATTACAAAGTAGGAAAGGAAGTATTATAAAGTAGGAAGGAAGAAAAATGGAACAGATAGGGTTAAATGTATTGAGGGATGGGGAACAAGGTAGAGTGTAAACGAAGGGATAATTAGCAACAAAGGCCTTTGGAAAAGGTCATATGGAAACCTTATATTGTAGAAGCTTCATAATAAATGTATATATGAAGATAGATAGATAGATAGATAGATAGATAGATAGATAGATAGATAGATAGATAGATATTCCCATTGATGACAGGACAATACCCCAACTAATAGAACACTAACACCAGGAAAGGATTGCTATTCTTTAACTTGTTGGAAAATGAGTTATAGCCAATGCTATTGTCTACCCAAACACAACTTGATGGTAAAATCCCCATTGTAGAAGTAAATTTTATTCTCCTGATGTAATTGTTCTCATAGTCTTACTGCTGAATAAATTCACCCTTTCGGCCCTTTTTTATTCAGCTCTGAATAAATTCAGCTCTTTCTGAACTCTGTCTGATGAGTTCAACTCAGCTGTTGTGGCCCAAACTCATTTCCCAGATGACTATTTCAAACTGGCTTCCCTTGGCTTCTGACTAAACTGCTCTCCTTAGCCTCAAATTAACTTTATCAATCTGTTCTCCTTCTTACTCTCTATGCAACATGTCCCTGTAAAACTGTCCTGGTAAAACATCTCTCTCTCTCTCTCTCTCTCTCTCTCTCTCTCTCTCTCTCTCTCTCTCTCTCTCTTTCTCTAATGGTAACTTAAGTCACCTTTCTTTCCTGTGCTCTCATGATAGTTGAGTCCTATCCCTGACTCATTCTACCAGATCTTACTCTGATTATCTCTTTGTCTGTCCCTAAATTGGATGTCACTTTCAAACATGGCTGCTTGCCTCTACAAAATAACCTTACTTTCATTGTCAGGGTTTGAAAGCATATACTAAGATGTGTCTGTATGCCAGCCAGAGGGATTAAAGTTGAGTCATTCCATCTAGATCATACAGACATAGAAATTCTTTGGACATGATCCCTTGCCAGAGCAGCCATGTGGCTGGATTAACATTCCTCTACACCCTATTACTCTAAACAACAAATACTTGAGTCACAGAAAGGGGAGAAATAATGCTGATAAGCATCTAGAAACTTCATCCCTATTCTCAAGCATTCATAGTACTGAAATGTACATGTTACTGGATAAAAAGTAATCGTGAATCTCACCCTGCTGTGAACCCTGGAAGCTAATGACCTTTCAGGTAAGATATGTCTTCTGGTACAATAGTAGTAAAAATTATATAGCACTAATAAAGAAGTAAACAACTAATTTTTTATTAGATTTAATGTATACTTAGTGAGGTGGAAACCACACATGGCACTGAAGTTGGTTTGGCCTAATACTGTTATAATGTTAATTATGGTCCCCAAAACTGCTTACAAGAGTATCTGCATGTAAGACACCCTGCCTCTGGTTCTGATTAGTAAATAAAGATTCCAACAGCCAATGTCTGGGAAGGACAAACAGAGGTGGGACTTTTAGGATTCCTGAGCCTCAGACAGGAGAGAGAAGGAAGCAGATTCACCATGACTCAGAGGCAAAAGGATCATGTTTAGTAGCTACAGAAAAAAATATCGTCCAAAATGTAGGTGGAAGGAGAAAGCAGCCCTATGGGGGGAGCTGCCCAGAAGGTAACAGGGCAGCAAATATAAAACATAGAATTAGAAGGTGTTAAGCTGGAAATACTAGAGGAAAATATATGCTAGCTACAAGAAGGATTAGAAGTGCCCAACCATTAGGATAGCCAAAGCATATCAAAATTAACAGCTCTCTCTCTCTCTCTCTCTCTCTCTCTCTCTCTCTCTCTCTCTCTGTGTGTGTGTGTGTGTGTGTGTGTGTGTGTGTGTGTGTGTGTGTGTGTGTGTGTGTGTGTTTTACTTGTGAATCCAGAGAGCTGTATGTGCGGCTGCAGCATGTGCACAACCTGCTGGGAGCTCAGAGCAGGTTAACTAATTCACCACTACATGGTCAACAAGACCAAGAATTTGTGCCTAGAAGATCATGAGCCCTTGGGGAAAACGTTTTGTTATTGTTCTGGTAAATGAACATACATTTAGAATGATTCCTAATGAATTGTTCCTATACACACAGACCAGGAACTCACTCAGTTTTCATCAGAAAAGCTTGTTCTTGCAGTAGATACCAGTTAGCACTGAGAATCATAATAGGTCATCTTGCAGAGAATAAAAGATAGCCAAGAGAGCGCTGTTAATTTTGATATGCTTTGGCTATCCTATTGAGATGTAGAGTCCAATATGGGATATCTATTTCTCATCCCTACTATCCTCAAGGGTCAGGAATCTACTCTCAAGAGGGACATGGAGATTGTAAGAGCGAGGAGTGGAGGATAACTTTAAAGAAACAGTTTTCGGACCCAACTGGGAAGATACAGATACCAACTCACAGTAACTGAAATAGCATACACAAGACCCATGAAAATGCAGGCCAGACCAAGTGCCAGCATGAAGGAGGTGAACAAAAGCTGGTCCATAATTAAGGAAGTACGGGTTGGGAAGTATTGCTGAGGGGAAAGGGGGGTCTGTAAGAAATGAATGAACTCCCCAAACCTAAATTCATCTAAGCTGCAAATTGATTGTAAATATGTAGGAAGATTATCAGTAATCACATTAGAATCCAAGTGAAGTATACATGGTAAAGCACAACTATTAAGGCTAAATAGGAAGCATTGTGGGCTTTCATTTCATTTCATATTCTATTAATCACAATTCAGTGAAAGCCTGTGAACAGAATATCAGTTCTATATGAGGACTCAACCAACAGAAAATTACTTTTGGGCTTAGCATGGGCACATGCACCTATAACTCAGAATCTCACTTAGAAAGCAGAGGCAGGAGGATGGCAAGCACTAAATCATCTTGGACTACAAAATGAAACCCTGCTTCAAAGGGTGAAAGGGGAAAGTTAATTAAGACAGGCTGGTTACAAGGCTCAGTACTTATGAGCACTGACTGCTTTTTCAGAGGACCTGAGCTTGATTCCCAGCACCTACATGGTAGCTCACAATGGTCTATCACTTAGGTCCCAGAGAATCCGATGCCCTATTCTAGCATCTACAGACATCACATGCATGTGAGGGTATAGGCATGTCTACAGAGAAAAACTCTGACAGATAAATTAAAAATAAATATCTAGAAAAAGGATAAAGAAAGAAATTAGGAAATGGAGAAAAGAAAAAGACACTAGTATAGATTTTTGTGTCATTTTCCCCTAAAATACAGTACAATTCTTATTTCGGTTCTAATTACATGTTTATAACTAATATAGAGACAATTTAATATGCACAAAAGGCATGTGTAAGTCCTGTCCTGGTGTGCCAGTTGATATAATAGACTTGGAATCTATGGGGTTTGGTATCTGTAAAGTGGGCCTGGTTCTTAAATCAGTTCTTCATGTAGCAGAGGGATAATGCCAATGTGTAATTATGAATCATGTTTTGCAGTTAATATCATTGCAAATAAATTCGTCTTTGGCTCAAACTATTAAAAAACTGTCCCTAGAAACTACAAGCAGCAAGCTTATTCAACTAGGGTTAGCTTAAGGATAGCAGCCCTGATCTCAGCCAGCTCTACAATACCTGTATCCAAGGAAAAACAATAGAGTAAACTCACTTGTAAAACACTGTCCAATACTCCAACCAGATTGCTGCAATTGAAGTTTTGTTTTCCTTTAAATTTTTGCTACTCCTGAAGACCTGCTGCAAGCTGTTCAAGTTTTCATGGCAGCTGTAGCAGTTTAGTATTTGATTTCTGAAATAATAGCAAATGCCTCAGAATTCTATTGATAGCAATCACACTATTTTTCAATGGGATAAAATAGTCTCTATCAATCACAGGTTACAGATCACATGTTAGAATATACTCTTTAAGGTGATGAACCGATTCCAGAGGTTGCTAATTGTCTGAACCTTTTGTTTTTATAAAATAAAATTAAAAGTTGTACTCCCCCAAACCATTGCTACTAAATTAATAAATAACCTTCCTTCTTGAGAAGTTGTTTGTATTACTGCATAAAACTTGACGAGCATGTCTTTGGAATAAATTGCCAAACTTTAGAGCTGTTTATCTATTATTATGTCCAAATAAATTGAGCAAAAATAAAAATGTGTCCTGTTACATCCATACATTTGAAAGGTTTTAGATTTTTTTCTCTATTTTACTTTCAACATAGTATTTGCAATTATCCTGTATTCTCAAACATGGTATAGAAACATTTTTAAGTACTTTATGTGTAGCACTGCAGTAAAGATCAGAGGCAGAGCCCATGAACAACATGCATAGGACCCTGGATTCTAGGTCCATCAACAGAACAAAATCAAAACAAAGACAGAATACTTTATGCTATTTGATTTGGTTCTATGTGGTATCATTCAAAGCTGTTCTCTGTAATATATATTTCAAGACTGAATGAAACTGATTATACAAGCATATAGATCATCACTCCCATTTAAATATCCCTGAAGAAAGACAGATGACTCCAGAGACACAGGAGACACACAGTAACCATGATTCTTGTCAGTGTAGAAATGAGTCACACGTTCCAGAAAGATTCACCATAGACACAAATATTACCAGTGATCTACAACTGACAAAGAAATGAAGTCGAAATTACACTGAAGGGAGATCCAGGAGGAGCATTTGTTCTTTTTTAATTATTGACATCAAAGAGCAAATTTGATGGCATTACTCCAGCCTTGAAAAAGATGATGCTACCTTTAAAAAAGACAGATCCATGGGGATCAATTTATAATGCCAGTGTAACTTGAACGCGTAATAGCATTCAACAGCACTAAAGCAAGAGCAGTTGAAATCTATTGGCATCAAGTAACGGAATCTTTTTCTCATTTTTACAAATTAGTGCTTGAGAAGCTGAGACATAGACAATTGTGGTCTCCAGAGCTCTGTTTCGTTGCAGAAAAAACTTCAGCTCTCTTCCACACTGTATCATATGAGCTGCTTTCTTACCAAAGCAGTGTGTGTGTGTGTGTGTATGTGTGTGTGTGTGTACATATGTGTGGTTGTAGAAGTGAAAAGGGTCCCAGATGAAAATGTGACAAATAAGTTCAGAGATAAAGGTCATAGCTAGCATCCTTGCTTATCAGACATGACACCTTGAGACCCATTGCCACAATCACCAACAGACACACCACAACAAACACACACACACACACACACACACACACACACACACTAAAGTACAGAATTTATATTTTACTTCTAAGGTGAAAATTGTACGACAATACTTTCAAAATAAAGAATATATAGTGATTTTGTATGTAAAATATAATATAAACAACATTCCAATCAAACTGGGAGTTAGGATAGTTTCTCCCTTAAAGATACTTATGGGTCATTACATTGGTCAGCATGTTCAATATAAACAAACAAACAAACAAAGCAAACAATAAATTATAACAAACGGTAGAGCTTTTGAAATGGAGCATGCCAGGGTTTTGAGGTAAGAATGAGTGGGTGGGAGGGGGAGCATCGTCATAGTAACAGGGAAAGGGGAATGGGAGAGGGAGGGATAACATTTGAAGTTGGAAATACATAAAATATCCAAAAAATGAGAAAGGAAATAGTCATAAACCTGATTTAGAGAGGTCATGAAAATATTTTCATTCAGAAGCTGATTTAAGTCTAAAAACCAAACTAACAATCCATATTAATGTCAAAACTAAGAACTCATAAGCTGCTGCAAGTCCTTATGAGCAGATAAAGAAATAACTAAGGGACATCTTAGTCGGGGCTGAAAAAGTGGCTCAGTAGTTAAAAGCACTGACTGCTCTTCCAGAGGTCCTGAGTTCCAATCCCAGCAACCACATGGTGGCTCACAACCATCTGTAATGAGATCTGATGCCCTCTTCTGGTGTGTCTGAAGACAGCGACAGTGGTCTTATTATAAACAAACAAACAAATAAATCTTTTAAAAAAGAAATGACTAAATAAATACAGAAACTATGTAAAAAAGAAAGAAAAGAAGAAAGAGGAAAAAAGGGAGGGAAAGAGGAATGGAAGGGTGGGCAGAGAAAGGACGAGAAAGGAAGGAAGCAAGGAAAAACAGAAAGAAAAGAAAAAGAGAGAGAAAGGAAGAAAAAGAAAGAAAGAAAGGAAGGAAGGAAGGAAGGAAGGAAGGAAGGAAGGAAGAGAGAAAGAGAAAAACAGAGGAGAAAAAAAAGAGATGCCTTTCCTTAAATGAGAAAATATGAGGACAAACAAAGCAGAGACCTCAGGCTGGGAGAATATAGGCAGCCTTTTGTGGGAGAGAAAAACAGCTTTGCTGACCTCTGAGCTGGTCATTACTGGGGAATGTGTGAAAAAGTGCTAGCAGAGGTCAGGAGGATGGAAAGCAAAATCAAGGTTATAGGCCCTACGAGACTGCTTGTTCAGGGAAGCCAGCCACTATATAGATTATAAGGATTTCAAATACTAAATTTCTCCTGATCTCAGCAATTTAAATGGACATTTTCCATACTAAGTATATAACTTTAACCTAGAAAGCATTTCTTGTAGCAATTCATAATACTATTTTTTTTTACTGATACAATAAATCTTCAGTTTTGTCTCTACTAAAAGCAGTCTTGGAGTAACCAATATACATGAGCCTCTGGGTGCTAGTAACTTGATACATTGGGTGGATATTGCATAATGCCTAAGGTTTTCTGACGTCTAAACGTACCATGTGTCTGTGTGTTACATGATATGAGAATGGATGGCTCACAAAAACAATATTACAAGAGAACACTGAGCATGAACAGAGAGCACGCTAAATTAGTAGGAGAGGCAGCCAATCAACAATGATGTCGGTATTTAGGATAAGAAAGCAGACTGCCGTCATGTAACCAAACTAACATTGCACTCAGGATCAACTCCGGACTGGACGAATGGGTATGGACTATTACATAGAATCAGTTGTGTATTCCATGAATACCTAGATTTCCCCAACACATGACTAGATTTGCCAATGCATGTGTACTTTGTAACATTAGCAAACCTTTGAACGGAGCTACAGAACCCCTTTGCCTACAATTGCTTCACTGTAAACTCCGTACCGATTATTTTCAACAGAAGGTGGCAACCTCGTATATGGAAGAGTTCAAAGCTTGTCTGGCAGAGACATCAGGTGTTAGCATCTCGGCACCGCAACATTTCTGCCAAGCGAGCATGACTTTTCCTACCTGCAAACAAACCAGGTGATAATTTGAAAACTTTTCACCTTATCTTGTACCTGCAAAAATATTTGTCACCAACGTTTAAATAACAGTATGCTCCCATTCTGGAGCTGGCTTGCAAGACACGCTTACGGTCATGAGAGCTGACACTGATAGCAACATCAGCACAAGGTGTGTGCTCGCACGTATACATGGAATATATGTGAAGGACTCGTTCTGTTTTCTTGCACAGGTACCGAATTTCTGTTGCATTCACTCATTAGATTTTTCCTCAATGACTCTCAAAGGGCGTTCAGAGCTTCTAGCAAACATTTTAAAATGACTTAGAGCATTCTCCTTCACAGGAAAATTCTATGTTCAGAATCTGTTTCCTGAGCAATTGTCACTTGAATTTTACTTCAGACATTTCAGTGCTTTCTGATTTTCTTTTTAAGATAGAAGAACTGAATTTTTTGTAATAGGCTTTTACACTATGACAGTGAGTCTAAAATGGACAAAATAAGGCATGCATTTCTATGCTTCTGGTAAGACAGACTAAAAATGACATCACGTTATTAGTCTCTGTGCTCAGCTATACAATCAACACATAATTTTTTGAGAAGCTTTAATTTTTTATATTCTTTATCAAAGTATTTTTTTAGTTTAGAGTTTTCATCTTTATCCAGCACACAGTATCTTTAACAGATTTGAAAATACAGATAAGAAGAAAGGTCAGGGGGTAAAATTTTTGCTGGCAAGCATAACGATTTGTATGCAGTTCCCCAAAAAATTCACTAAGAAGCCAAACGTGAAGAAATATGCTTATAACTCCAGCCCTTTGTGGAGAGGTCAGAAACAGTCCATCTATGAAATGTATTGTATATCCAGATTAGCCAAGCCACTGAGCTTTATGTGAGATATCTCGTCTCAAGAAATAAAATAAAATAAAATAAAAATGGCATGTGATCTCAGGAAGGCACTGGCACAAACTTGAACTTATACACACCCATGTGCACCTGCAAATACACACACATATACAAAACACACCAACCTACCCATCAAACCCCCAACACAAGCATAAGAAATAACAATATTTTCCATTAGTTGGAACATGCTTGTTGAGACTGATGTTTATGGGTTAGATTATTAAAGCAAGATCTAAATGTATTCCTCGCGTCATTTCCATAGATTATCAGAACTCAAAGGTAGTGATCTAATTCATGGTTTACTCCATTTTTGGATTGAGGATTGGAACTATTGATTGGGAGTGATGGAAAGAGGATGTGACTCTGAATCTGAGGGCGCCGCGGGTGTGATTTGATGTATATACCTTTCCTAGCCTTCCTTTGTCCACCCTGCTTCCTACACATCATACCAGTGTGGCCTCATCTTCTCTTCCACCATAATAGCAAATGCCTATTTATATAATATAAGGAAGTCAGGAAGCAAGATTAAAGATTCAAATTACCTCATCTTCCTTCAATAATTAAAGTATGGAGAATCTAGTTTGAAGCCCCATAAACACATAACTCATTTAGGAGAATCATTAGCATTTTACTGTATATTAATCCTGGCTTGGATATTGGGAAACCTTGAATAACAATCTACAACAAACCATTGCATAAAATAACAGATGCACGTGTATTCCGGGTCCCAGTTATTATCACTCCAGTTTAAATTACCAGCTATTGCAGGCTCTGCCGGTGTTCAACTGTTGTCCAGTACAACCAAGGCGCCCCCAGAATAAGAAATCCTAACTCTGGGGAAGCTCAGATTTTAGGCTTCAGAATGTCTTGCCCTACTTATTCATTCAGAGAGAAGTCCTCAAGAACCGACCTGAGAACAATTTGCCTATGAGATGATTGCAGAATGTGCACCCGATTAACAGACATTTCTCCTTCTTCATATAGTCCTGAGGATGTGGAATTGACAGTTCCAGGGGATTTGTGGAATGATGGAGTGATGGGATGATGGAGAAACAGAGAAGAACCGCAAGACAAGCGTGGCCTCACAGCTAGAGGCTGTACAGTAAGAGTAGCCTATCTATGCCTATTGCTAGAGTAGCAAGTCAGAGAAAAAATGAGGAAGAAAGCAGGCCAGGAAGAGTCTGTAATTCCTGACTAAATTGAGGCATTGTCTTGTGCTCAAAAGTAACAAGGCACGACAGACACCACAATAAAAATAATTCTGTAATAATCACTGTTCCAGGAACAAATTCTTTGGATAAGGAGGAAACCTTTTGGTTTTCCTAACATTGAAGGCATACTTCTTGATTTGGGATGCTACTCTTCTAAAGGCAGTAAACTGTAACACCTGATCGCACCTGCAGTCATCTGAGGCAATCAAGCCCCTGGCTTCAAATCCTGCCCTGACTACCCTCAATAATGACCTGGATTTTCTGGGATTTTCACCCCCATAGGAAGAACAACAATATCAACCAATCAGACCTTCCAAACGTCCCACGGACTAAAGCACCAACCAAAGAGTATACATGGTGGTGGTGGGCGGGAGGGGGGGTACCTGTGGCTTCAGCTGGATACGTAGCAGAGGAAGGCCTTATCAGGCATCACTGAGAGGGGAGGCCCTTGGTCCTGTGGAGGCTTGATGACCCAGGGTAGAGGAATGCTAGGTCACTGAGGCAGGAGTGGGTAGGCGGGTGGGGGATCACCCTCATAGAGGCAGGGAGCAGGGGATCAGGGATTTGTGAAGGGGAAACTTGGAAAGGAGGTAACATTTTAAATGTCAATAAACAAAATAAGCAAAGAAAAATGAAAAAATAGTTTAAAAATGGACTATTACCTGGAAGTGTAGCTAAATAAACCATTTCCTCAGATTGCATTTGGTCAGTATTTTATTATAGATAAAGAAACAAAAAGTCGAACACTCCTGCAAGTTTGTACATAAATGCAGAAAGAATTTCAGCTACCAAACACTTGAAAAACATTTTAATATGCAGAGTCAATAAATGTGCAGTTCCATTAACTAACAACACACACACACACACACACACACACACACACACACACACAATACTTACCTTGGGCAAGATTCCCCACTATATCCAGGAAAGTAATGTTGGCGCTGGCTTAAGAGCAGTAGTTCTATTGAGGATCCTTTCAAAAGTTCCTGACGTTATATTTCTCTTCTATTTTCCCCAAGACTTCAGTAAAATCTTGTTAAACATTACAACCTGTTTTTCAGAGATTCCTATAGGGAACTAAAATGCTATGTGCATGAGACTAGATTGAAACAGTTATGACCAGCAATAGCAGCCATAGCAGCCAGAAAGAAGGAAGATTTAAGAAAGGTGATGGGGTTAGAGAGATGGTTCAGCAGTTAAGAGCCCACTCAGTTCCTCTAGAGAACCAAAATTCAGATCCCAACACCCATGTCAAGTAATTCACTACCTTCTGTAACTGCACTTCCAGACCATCTGAAAGCATGTGTGTCTCCATACAAGAAGCATTATAAGGCAACTATGTCATTAAATATATTTACTAATTTTCTTTTTGAGATATGTATTCTGAATTTTAATTTTAACACTCTTGCAATGTAAAAAATCAAGACAATGAAGATATCTTTGCTTAATATGGTCTAATACATGCTAAAATATTATCTAATAATTATTGATGTGAGAACCACTTCCTAGATACTAAAAATAAAATTGCTGGCGACTGTTTTAATAATCACATAGTTAGAGCACACTGTGTCTAGAAATTTATAGTCTGGCAAATTTATTGCTGTCTTACATTCATCACAGGATATGACTTCCACCCTAACTGAAATTTGTTCTAAGACTCGGTGTAATTGCAATTATTGCCAATGACAGTGTAAATTAAAAATGCTTAACTTTGCCGGTCTTAAATTTCACCTTAATTTTTGTCATCATCTTCTATTTCAACAAGTTATTACCTGGCTAGGAGTATTTGTCTTCATTTCCCAAACCAGGATCACCCAGAAATGGGATTCTAATGATTTAGAAGGAAATGCTTGTAACCAGCACGAGTGAATGAATAATTCAATAAATATTCTTTCTAATTGATAGACAGGGTTTTTTTCCTAAATAAGGGCAAATATAAATTTCACTTTTTTAATTTTTCAGTCCACCTTTTTCATTGAGATGGAATGGAAGTTTGTTTTTACCTAGTACTTGCTATTTGTGTCACTTTGATTTTTGTGGGTCATTTTGCAAATGGCTTTCATTCTATCCTATGCATTATTGAAAAAAACACAAATCCTCCTGACTCCTTATAGCCATTTTTCTTCACCTTGTACCATATTTTGCATCTTTTTACCAGTCCATAATACATTTAACTCTAGCCGTTTGTTTGTTCTCCTGGTTAAGGAAACATATCTGGGGTTGCCTACTTGCACAAAGAATTCTCACAGACGTATCACACTTGACAGTTTCACTGCTGTCAAGGATAACAGTACAGCTCACGCAAATGTCCTCCACTGTCAAAGACAAGGGTATCTCGTGTGCTAGATGCTATCTTACATAGGAAATTACACTGATATGAAACAGGGATTTCTGCAAGTAGAGAGGAAAGGCTTCTTGATAAACTGCATTCTTCAAAAATTGTCCATCAATCAATAGAGGGGAAAAGGGCCTTTATATTTCAGGCTGCTTCTTTTAACATATGTATACGGTCATGCCAAGTTTTCTCGAATAAGATCAACCCAAGGACGTTAATAATCACAAGGGAAGGTTCTGTAAAGGCTAATCAACATCATGCACTCTGTAGAAGTCTATTAACTAAATTGCATGGATGAAATGAAACTCTAGGGAACGCTCCATGCTAACTCTGGTTTTAAGTTGGATGGTTTAAAGGGATGGGAAATTGGGTAGGAGGCTTGAAAATAAATGCCTCTAGACTTGTCCAAAGTTTAAAATGGAATCTGAATTCATCACACATATTTAAATGAAAAAACATGTTGTGATAAATCACACAAATGGTTTTAAAATTCACACCCAGTAGGAATGTATCTTTCAGGATCCTCTCACTATAGTTAATGTGAATACCTAACTCAGCTGTCTGTGACAACTCTATGTTGTCTGGTAACTAATAAGCCAAGGACATTTGCTTCCAGAGTAACCAGACCTGCTAGTGTTATTTTCTTTCCTTTGTGCCCTGCCATGCACTACTTTTTAATATCGAGATACATTATAACAAGAATGCTGTACTTATATTAGAGTTAAAAATATATTTTCAGTTGCATTCACGAAGAAGTAGGAAAATTAAACATATTATATTAGGCTGTTGACTGGAACACATCCATGTCATGTTCGCATTTTTCAAAACATCACTCAATGTTACAAGGGTGAGCA
Source organism: Rattus norvegicus (assembly GCF_021556685.1). Taxonomy (NCBI): domain Eukaryota; kingdom Metazoa; phylum Chordata; class Mammalia; order Rodentia; family Muridae; genus Rattus; species Rattus norvegicus. The sequence continues at coordinate 26,599,269 of NC_141547.1, forward strand.
TGTTTTATTAAAATAAGCCCAGTTCATGAGAAATGGGGTTAAAATGTAGTCACTCATTTATGGATAGGGTAGGGTTTAACCTATAATCCTTGGCAGCCTATTGTATCAATGAGTTTTTCAGAACTTAGAAGTCTTTCATGACAAAAAGATATACCAGGCAAAATATCACATTCCTTTTTCTCTGAAACTAATAGAATAAGAAGGTGAAGATTTAGGAGGCATTCGTGTGTCTGGGGCTCTGTGTGAGTGAAGTGTTAGATGAATTGGCTAACAAAGAGCCTATGCTTAAATCTGTAAGTGAACTGGAAAAATATTGTCACTAATGGAAAAAGGGGCAGAGGCTTTACATCTTTCCCATATTCCATCTCACCGTGAAGTCAATGGGGCGAGAAATATAGGCAAGTACAGGACAGAGATTCATGGCTGAGAACTCAGGGAGAAACAGCTTAACATCTTAGAAAGATCGGAGACGGCATCCCCAGCCATTCATTATCCAAGAGTCACAATAGAATGCATTGAATTGAGCCTGCTACCCACCAAACAGAGTGTTGAGCTAGGGGCAATATCATGTGGGACTCTGAGAAGAGTTTTGGAGAGGAGACAGCATAGGGTCCTTGACTGGCTCTGTCACACCAGTGTTTTGTAGTCTTGGCAATGCCAATTAAGGTTTCTTAGCTTTCATTTCTCCATATTGACAAATGGAGCTGGTAGCACAATGCTGAAGTGCACCTGGGCCTATAAGTCAATTTCTGCTGCTTTCAACACTGCACTGATGAACCTCACATATTGACTTACAATAACATCCTGCAAATCACTGATTGATTCAATCGCCACTGTAGTCCATTAGTTACTGATAGGCTTCTTAACGTCATCAAGAGAAGATCTGCTGTTCCAAATGATGTCTTTAAAAATTGTGCAGTCAGTCAAATGCTAGATGCTTGCCAGTTCCTTTAGGGAAGGGAAAAAGATCCACGGTCTGATATAAAACACAATCTTCTCTGATAAACCCCCAATGGGAGAATTAAGTGCATGCCACTTAAGAGAACCAAGAGGAAGCATTGATTTTCTTATTGGATGTTATTAACTGGAAATTTTTGTCTTACGATCCTGATAGAACTTCATGTACCATTTCAGGGTACTCATCATTGTAACTGGAGATATTTCTCATGTAAACAATGCCTCAGTCTTTACTTAAGACAGATGCCATGACTTGTGATATCTTGCAATCGTTCTTAATTTGAAAATTCATTGTATTTACTGGGTTTGGTTTTCATCCATGGAGAACACAGAGGTAAATTAACATTTGAAAACTGAAAACCACCATATGGTTTAAATGACTATGTTCTACGTAATCCAGAGACTACATTGAAAATGAGAGACTACTCTGTTCTGCTTCTTTCTCTTCTACCACTCCAGATGTGTTAGCACTTCCCAGTCTGCCCTGGACTTCTTTGGTTACCCTGCCCTTTCTGTGAGTGTTCAGGTTTATCCGTCTCATGCAGATGTTCACCTGATACCTTTCATGGGCTCTTTGCAGACTTTCCCCTTCAAAGACTTGCCCATTGCATGCAAAATTCTATGACATCACAGAATTTATCCTCCAATTTTGATTTAGGACATGGCATTTTTATTTACAGATAATGAACGATACTTTTCTTTTTGTTTGCTTGTAGTACTAAGGGTTGAATCCATGACTTTCACCTCTTCTATACAATAGCACTATCACTGAAGTACAACCTTTGGACAGAAATTAAATGATCTTTCCTATGTGACTGATTATACACTTACATCAGTTACCAAGACAGTCCTGACACTGCAGGAGACATGCTTCATGATTAGGGACTGGCATAAGAAAGTGGGAAAAAAATGGTAAAGCCCAACATAAGGAGGCAAGCTATACCCTAGAAGAAGCAAGAAACTAATCGTCTTGGCAACAAAACAAAGAGAATGAAAGCACACAAACATAACCTCACATCCAAATATGAATATAACGGGAAGCAATAATCACTATTCCTTAATATCTCTCAATATCAATGGCCTCAACTCCCCAATAAAAAGACATAGATTAACAAACTGGATACGCAACGAGGACCCTGCATTCTGCTGCCTACAGGAAACACACCTCAGAGACAAAGACAGACACTACCTCAGAGTGAAAGGCTGGAAAACAACTTTCCAAGCAAATGGTCAGAAGAAGCAAGCTGGAGTAGCCATTCTAATATCAAATAAAATCAATTTCCAACTAAAAGTCATCAAAAAAGATAAGGAAGGACACTTCATATTCATCAAAGGAAAAATCAACCAAGATGAACTCTCAATCCTAAATATCTATGCCCCAAATAAAAGGGCACCTACATACGTAAAAGAAACCTTACTAAAGCTCAAAACACACATTGCACCTCACACAATAATAGTGGGAGATTTCAACACCCCACTCTCATCAATGGACAGATCATGGAAACAGAAATTAAACAGTGATGTAGACAGACTAAGAGAAGTCATGAGCCAAATGGACTTAACGGATATTTATAGAACATTCTATCCTAAAGCAAAAGGATATACCTTCTTCTCAGCTCCTCATGGTACTTTCTCCAAAATTGACCATATAATTGGTCAAAAAACGGGCCTCAACAGGTACAGAAAGAGAGAAATAATCCCATGCGTGCTATCGGACCACCACGGCCTAAAACTGGTCTTCAATAACAATAAGGGAAGAATGCCCACATATACGTGGAAATTGAACAATGCTCTACTCAATGATAACCTGGTCAAGGAAGAAATAAAGAAAGAAATTAAAAACTTTTTAGAATTTAATGAAAATGAAGATACAACATACTCAAACTTATGGGACAAAATGAAAGCTGTGCTAAGAGGAAAACTCATAGCGCTGAGTGCCTGCAGAAAGAAACAGGAAAGAGCATATGTCAGCAGCTTGACAGCACACCTAAAAGCTCTAGAACAAAAAGAAGCAAATACACCCAGGAGGAGTAGAAGGCAGGAAATAATCAAACTCAGAGCTGAAATCAACCAAGTAGAAACAAAAAGGACCATAGAAAGAATCAACAGAACCAAAAGTTGGTTCTTTGAGAAAATCAACAAGATAGATAAACCCTTAGCCAGACTAACGAGAGGACACAGAGAGTGTGTCCAAATTAACAAAATCAGAAATGAAAAGGGAGACATAACTACAGATTCGGAGGAAATTCAAAAAATCATCAGATCTTACTATAAAAACCTATATTCAACAAAATTTGAAAATCTTCAGGAAATGGACAATTTCCTAGACAGATACCAGGTATCGAAGTTAAATCAGGAACAGATAAACCAGTTAAACAACCCCATAACTCCTAAGGAAATAGAAGCAGTCATTAAAGGTCTCCCAACCAAAAAGAGCCCAGGTCCAGACGGGTTTAGTGCAGAATTCTATCAAACCTTCATAGAAGACCTCATACCAATATTATCCAAACTATTCCACAAAATTGAAACAGATGGAGCCCTACCGAATTCCTTCTACGAAGCCACAATTACTCTTATACCTAAACCACACAAAGACACAACAAAGAAAGAGAACTTCAGACCAATTTCCCTTATGAATATCGACGCAAAAATACTCAATAAAATTCTGGCAAACCGAATTCAAGAGCACATCAAAACAATCATCCACCATGATCAAGTAGGCTTCATCCCAGGCATGCAGGGATGGTTTAATATACGGAAAACCATCAACGTGATCCATTATATAAACAAACTGAAAGAACAGAACCACATGATCATTTCATTAGATGCTGAGAAAGCATTTGACAAAATTCAACACCCCTTCATGATAAAAGTCCTGGAAAGAATAGGAATTCAAGGCCCATACCTAAACATAGTAAAAGCCATATACAGCAAACCAGTTGCTAACATTAAACTAAATGGAGAGAAACTTGAAGCAATCCCACTAAAATCAGGGACTAGACAAGGCTGCCCACTCTCTCCCTACTTATTCAATATAGTTCTTGAAGTTCTAGCCAGAGCAATCAGACAACAAAAGGAGATCAAAGGGATACAGATCGGAAAAGAAGAGGTCAAAATATCACTATTTGCAGATGACATGATAGTATATTTAAGTGATCCCAAAAGTTCCACCAGAGAACTACTAAAGCTGATAAACAACTTCAGCAAAGTGGCTGGGTATAAAATTAACTCAAAGAAATCAGTTGCCTTCCTCTATACAAAAGAGAAACAAGCCGAGAAAGAAATTAGGGAAACGACACCCTTCATAATAGACCCAAATAATATAAAGTACCTCGGTGTGACTTTAACCAAGCAAGTAAAAGATCTGTACAATAAGAACTTCAAGACACTGAGGAAAGAAATTGAAGAAGACCTCAGAAGATGGAAAGATCTCCCATGCTCATGGATTGGCAGGATTAATATGGTAAAAATGGCCATTTTACCAAAAGCAATCTACAGATTCAATGCAATCCCCATCAAAATACCAATCCAATTCTTCAAAGAGTTAGACAGAACAATTTGCAAATTCATCTGGAATAACAAAAAACCCAGGATAGCTAAAGCTATCCTCAACAATAAAAGGACTTCAGGGGGAATCACTATCCCTGAACTCAAGCAGTATTACAGAGCAATAGTGATAAAAACTGCATGGTATTGGTACAGAGACAGACAGATAGACCAATGGAATAGAATTGAAGACCCAGAAATGAACCCACACACCTATGGTCACTTGATTTTTGACAAAGGAGCCAAAACCATCCAATGGAAAAAAGATAGCATTTTCAGCAAATGGTGCTGGTTCAACTGGAGGGCAACATGTAGAAGAATGCAGATCGATCCATGCTTATCACCCTGTACAAAGCTTAAGTCCAAGTGGATCAAGGACCTCCACATCAAACCAGACACACTCAAACTAATAGAAGAAAAACTAGGGAAGCATCTGGAACACATGGGCACTGGAAAAAATTTCCTGAACAAAACACCAATGGCTTATGCTCTAAGATCAAGAATCGACAAATGGGATCTCATAAAACTGCAAAGCTTCTGTAAGGCAAAGGACACTGTGGTTAGGACAAAACGGCAACCAACAGATTGGGAAAAGATCTTTACCAATCCTACAACAGATAGAGGCCTTATTTCCAAAATATACAAAGAACTCAAGAAGTTAGACCGCAGGGAAACAAATAACCCTATTAAAAAATGGGGTTCAGAGCTAAACAAAGAATTCACAGCTGAGGAATGCCGAATGGCGGAGAAACACCTAAAGAAATGTTCAACATCTTTAGTCATAAGGGAAATGCAAATCAAAACAACCCTGAGATTTCACCTCACACCAGTGCGATTGGCTAAGATCAAAAACTCAGGTGACAGCAGATGCTGGCGAGGATGTGGAGAAAGAGGAACACTCCTCCATTGTTGGTGGGATTGCAGACTGGTAAAACCATTCTGGAAATCAGTCTGGAGGTTCCTCAGAAAATTGGACATTGAACTGCCTGAGGATCCAGCTATACCTCTCTTGGGCATATACCCAAAAGATGCCTCAACATATAAAAGAGACACGTGCTCCACTATGTTCATCGCAGCCTTATTTATAATAGCCAGAAAATGGAAAGAACCCAGATGCCCTTCAACAGAGGAATGGATACAGAAAATGTGGTACATCTACACAATGGAATATTACTCAGCTATCAAAAACAACGAGTTTATGAAATTCGTAGGCAAATGGTTGGAACTGGAAAATATCATCCTGAGTGAGCTAACCCAATCACAGAAAGACATACATGGTATGCACTCATTGATAAGTGGCTATTAGCCCAAATGCTTGAATTACCCTAGATCCCTAGAACAAACGAAACTCAAGACGGATGATCAAAATGTGAATGCTTCACTCCTTCTTTAAATGAGGAAAAAGAATACTCTTGGCAGGGAAGGGAGAGGCAAAGATTAAAACAGAGACTGAAGGAACACCCATTCAGAGCCTGCCCCACATGTGGCCCATACATATACAGCCACCCAATTAGACAAGATGGATGAAGCAAAGAAGTGCAGACTGACAGGAGCCGGATGTAGATCGCTCCTGAGAGACACAGCCAGAATACAGCAAATATAGAGGCGAATGCCAGCAGCAAACCACTGAACTGAGAATAGGTCCCCTATTGAAGGAATCAGAGAAAGAACTGGAAGAGCTTGAAGGGGCTCGAGACCCCAAAAGTACAACAATGCCAAGCAACCAGAGCTTCCAGGGACTAAGCCACTACCTAAAGACTATACATGGACTGACCCTGGACTCTGACCCCATAGGTAGCAATGAATATCCTAGTAAGAGCACCAGTGGAAGGGGAAGCCCTGGGTCCTGCTAAGACTGAACCCCCAGTGAACTAGTCTATGGGGGGAGGGCGGCAATGGGGGGAGGGTTGGGAGGGGAACACCAATAAGGAAGGGGAGGGGGGAGGGGGATGTTTGCCCGGAAACCGGGAAAGGGAATAACACTCGAAATGTATATAAGAAATACTCAAGTTAATAAAAAAAAAAAAAAAAAAGAAAGTGGGAAAACACAAGGCCTATTTCCTAGAGGTCTTTGGTGGGGGAGGGGATACAACAAATCACTCATAGCCTATTTATTTTAAGTATTCAGTGTTATGTACAGTCTTGATAGTGCAAAGAAGTCTAATGCCATTTCCCTGACATTTTTCTTTAGAGAGACTAATTTGCAGTCATGAGTAAGAGAGGTAAAGGTTGAGGACAGGGCATGGTTATCTTCACTTCACATCTGGCTAAGAAAATACCTCCCATTGTAATAACATAAGCAGTAATGGCTACAGACAAAAAGACTTTCCTGAGCTAATGTCAAGAAGTTAAATTTCAAATAAACTGAAGTTGAGTGATAGAAAAAAAGCAGGGTGCTACTGTCCTGGGAAGACTTATTAAATTTCATTATTCATTGTCACAAAAATATATAACTAGCTCTCTGTAGGACACAAACTTCAAAAGCTATGTCATTCTTCAAGTATTTAACATTGAACAGTGTTTTAATAAAGCTATAATTCTCACCTAGCACTTACTAAAATTATTTTAACTTTTATTCCCAACAATTAAATTGCTTTCCTTGGCTAGCAATGTTTTCCCTTCAGATAAACAGATGCACAAGTAGTAGAAAATCAGCAGCCGAATGATCAAGGAAATCAAGAAGTGTGATTTTTCATCTCTTACGTCATTTCTCTTTGATTATGTGTTTAAATAATATTGTTTAGTATACATGCTGTCTCTCCCATTGATTCCCAGGTCATGAAAAGAGAAATGCCAGTAGTTAATTTAATTCTCATGTGTATTGAGGCTACACGGGATGATATCAATTTCTCTATACCATTTCCCTGAAAAATGAAATACTTAAATGGATTAATTCATTTTGGATGAGGGCTTTGGGTTGTTCTTGATGTCTCCCAGGCCACTATGGTCCAAGTGTTGACAACAGTCTGTTTGAGTAGAACATGGTATTTACAGCTACGGCATTCCTTTGGGCAGTAGTGTATTGTGCACAGGTAACTTGAGTCAGTGTTGTCAACCTTTGGCATTCTTCTGGAATATCTGTGGATGTAACAACAGACAATTGATTGTTGTTTCAGTCACTCTATTCAAAAATTGCCAATATTATTTGTGTTCTTTTCAAGAATATTGGAAATGAGTTTCAGAAATTTTGGGAAACGGAAGAATCAAAAAGCTGGTTCAGAAGAGGAATGGTAAGTTTCTGATTTACAGTAATGTCAGTGGGGATGTGAGCAAAGAGATGTGTCATGGATAAAGTTATGAACCAAATGAGTGGTTATAGTATCTGAGGACTGGACGAATGGTAAGAATAGCTTTCTTATTATTTCTGTCTTAAGTTATAAATTGGAGGCTATTTCTATACATTAATACATACAGTCAGATGAGTAGATGTGGCTAAGGTGATGATGATGACTTAAAATAAGAAGAGAGATAAAGATACAACCCATGCCTCAAAAGAAGGTTAGTTTCTAATTTGTGAGCTGAAAAGTGTCTGAATGCCAGTATTTATAAAAATGTGATTAACTGATGAATCTCCCAATGCTGCGCCATCAAACTGGTAAGAATTTCATACAACTCCTTTTAGGATCTGCTGATCCGCGTTTCTGTCTCAAAAGTATTAAGAACCTCTCTTTACACCTGCTTCACTCCGGCACTCCCACACAACCACGCTACTCACCTGCCAAACAGCTCCTCCGAATTTTGACACATTGCCAATCTCAATGTCACTTTAAAAGTGTCATCCATCATCCAGTGCCTGCCTTTCATGAAATGCAAGGTTTGCCTAGAAACCCAGGAAATAACGGCTTTTAAAAAAATATGTCATAGACTTGACAGTCATCAATTCATGTAAATCCTGTAAGAAGTGATACAATCAATGGGAGATAGAGAGACCCGTTAACTGGATTCAGCTGGATTCAGTTTTAGAAGAAGTAAACACATGCGCAGGAGGACCCTAAGGGATGAGGACTGCTTGTGGTTATCACAGAAGGTGAATTAAGTTTTTACTTTTTAAGTTGCTAAAAAATAAATAGAGTTTTGCAACTTTGAAACAGCAGAATCAATGTAAGAATGTTCATATAAATGAAAGATACATTCACTTATTCATAGTTAAAACGGAGTATTACTGTATCTTCAACTGTTCAATTAAATTATTTCTCTACTTTAGCAAAAATTTATAGCTATCAACAATGTCATTTTACTTGGGAAAGTGAGCAAAGATCAGCCTCACAGGTTTTCATGCAAACTTTATCCATATAGACTTTTAAAAGTAAATTCTCTCAAAGACTAGGTGAGAAAAAAAGTTATGCAAATCATTAACTTAGCTTATTAACAGGCCAATTAGACTCACAGTTATAAGACTGCATATAGACTTCACCTTGGGAAGTTTCCATAAATCTAATGTCTTAATAAGAGTAAGTAAATAAATTATATAAAATATTAATGAGAAAATTTACTTTGCTATTATTACATATCCAAGTTAATCAGGAAAACGAGCTGACTTGGCACACAAATTTGTGGCACTTTCTCTTGCATCTGTGTTCGATGCATGTGTGCCAATCAATTATACACACATATACCCACACACAACACAGCACAAATGCTATTTATCTTTCAAGATGTCAAGGTCAGAGGTCATAAAACTCTAAAATGTACACATTTATTTCTGAAATAATCTGAACATATTTTCTTAATTTGTTGGTATTATCAATTTAGATTGAATACTATCCTTTGATTCTTATTCCATCAAATATATACAAACTAACAAAAGTACTACCTGTGAATATAATGTAATAGTTGAGGGAAGAGTGCTCCAATAGCACAGAGCAGAAAAATATCTATAAAACTATGTTTAGCATGACATTTACTTCATCATTTTATTCAACACAAGAGCAAAATAGTGTATTTCAATTTCCCGAGATTATGAATTTTCCTGTTTTCCTTGCTGTAGCACTGGACTGTAAATTCCTAAGATCTTCACACTCATAAAATAATGAGTCAACATTTTATATATAATTGCTTAGAAGTATTGAACAGCCATGTATTGAGATCAGTTCTTCATACAGTACCTAACAAAATCTGAATACTTCAAGAGCAGAAGGCGTGAAAGATCTAAATGGTGTTTGCGTGACTTGGAGGTGTCCTAAGACACATTTTGATGAAAGAGCAAAGTTCTCACGTTAAAGGAAAACAAAAGATTTTGCCACCAAAGGTGATTGATCATGCCTGGGAAGCTATTTAGTTTTCTTCAGGGACCATACTCCAATAAAGTAATGAGTTCGTGATGTTTTTATAAAAACAAAACAAAGTTACATACCAACTCGTTTCTCAATAACAGTGGTGGGGACATCACCTAGGAAGGCAGGAGGATGACAGAATGTGAGAACTTTCTGCCACGGGCCACAGATTCTTTCTGATATTGGGGTTTCATAGAACCTAGTACAGAGACACTGGCAATTCAAATAGGGTCAAGATACAAGAGATAATTTGTAATTTAACTCTTGACCTACAACATGCTGATCTTTCTCCACAATCATTAAATTCTAATCTGTCTTTGTAGAACAGTCAAGCAAATGTTCTTCTTTCCAACAATAGCCATACACTGTCAAAACTCTAAAGCCAGGAAAGAAACAATTGATTTGTAAAGCTTACCAAATTGTAGACCTTCTGGAAATATAATAGGCATCATTAAAGGAGCAAAACTATAATGTCAAAAAGAAGACAATGTCTTTAATTTAGATAATAAACAGTGGCCTAATGGCCTCAATATACAAAATAATCCTAAAAATAAAAATAAAATATAAATAATCCGATAAAAAAGTTGAACTAAATTAAATTATGAGCTAAATCATTCATAGATATCTTACTTTACTTACTTTGGTAACTTTTAAATTGAACTCTTCTTTCCATAGAAAACACAAATAAAGCTCTTAAATATATTTTTAATATAGTAAAGTGGTAGATTTGTTGAGCAAAACCTGGTAGACCCTTAATGTCAGTTAGACAGTTTACCAGTGTTTATGTCTGGCAACATAGTCTCCAAAGATTTGCCTGTGTACTTACAAAAATAAATATACAAGCTACCCACTTGATGGTAAGGAAAATAAATTACAAAGGATATCAATGTGTAGGAGAATATGGAACTAGTCACAATAATTATAGTTTTCTTATATAAAATGAAACTAGCAATTTAAAAGAATAAGATAATTATTCTAAACATAAGAATGGTCTCTGAACATATTTTTAACTTGAAAGATAAGGTTGGAGGGAAAAAAGTAGAAACAAGAATCCACTTTATCATTCTACTTATATAAATAAGTGGACCATACATGTGGGAGAGGGTGTGTTTGTGTATATTCCCATCTGTTTTTACATCCTTTAGAAAGGGTTACTGTGAATAGACATCAGAGGAGACAGCCTATTTAACTTTTTTTTTTTTTATTAACTTGAATATTTCTTATATACATTTCGAGTGTTATTCCCTTTCCCGGTTTCCGGGCAAACATCCCCCTCCCCCCTCCCCTTCCTTATTGGTGTTCCCCTCCCAACCCTCCCCCCATTGCCGTCCTCCCCCCATAGACTAGTTCACTGGGGGTTCAGTCTTAGCAGGACCCAGGGCTTCCCCTTCCACTGGTGCTCTTACTAGGATATTCATTGCTACCTATGGGGTCAGAGTCCAGGGTCAGTCCATGTATAGTCTTTAGGTAGTGGCTTAGTCCCTGGAAGCTCTGGTTGCTTGGCATTGTTGTACTTTTGGGGTCTCGAGCCCCTTCAAGCTCTTCCAGTTCTTTCTCTGATTCCTTCAATAGGGGACCTATTCTCAGTTCAGTGGTTTGCTGCTGGCATTCGCCTCTATATTTGCTGTATTCTGGCTGTGTCTCTCAGGAGCGATCTACATCCGGCTCCTGTCAGTCTGCACTTCTTTGCTTCATCCATCTTGTCTAATTGGGTGGCTGTATATGTATGGGCCACATGTGGGGCAGGCTCTGAATGGGTGTTCCTTCAGTCTCTGTTTTAATCTTTGCCTCTCCCTTCCCTGCCAAGGGTATTCTTGTTCCCCTTTTAAAGAAGGAGTGAAGCATTCACATTTTGATCATCCGTTAACTTTTACATCTGCATGGTTTCAGTTTCTTATAATGAGGTGTTACTTGTGAAATCTCCCAAATTCAATCATATTTATTTCAATAAGTTGGTTAAGGCTATAATGTTAGGCAAATCCGTTATCTCAGATTTTTAATTTTGTTTTATATTGGTATAAAATCAGTGATCTTATCTGGTAGGATTATGAAAATTCCAATGGCTATTATACCAAAGCTCTTGAGAATGACTTTCAACAGAAGTAAAGGAGTTGTCTGAATCCTTCCATATGTCAGCAAGAAGATGAGATAAATTCTGCAACTAAACCATGAGCACTAAGGCAAGACAGCATACAGAAACATGGCTACCATAGTGATTTGGTAGAAAGGGTGAATCCTTCAAAGCAACAGAGATTTTCTTTTTTCTTTTTTTTTTTTAACCTTTATTAACTTGAGTATTTCTTATTTACATTTCGATTGTTATTCCCTTTCCCGGTTTCTGGTCCAACATCCCCCTAACCCCTTTCCCTCCCCTTGTATATGGGCTTCCCCTCTCCATCCTCCCCCCATTACCACCCTCCCCCCAACAATCACGTTCACTGGGGAGTTCAGTCTTGGCAGGACCAAGGGCTTCCCCTTCCACTGGTGCTCTTACTAGGCTATTCATTCCTACCTATCTAATTCCAAGTGGCCAATAGTGCAAAGCATTGAGAGTCCCCCAAAATCAATGGCCTTCAGAGTCATCCTGGGCTAATACAGATAACTGGGGATATACGTTTGGAAAGTTTATTTAAAGTGAGAGATAGGAAACATGAACCAATCTATACCTTGTATAGCAGGAGTGGGTCCCAGAAAGGTTTCCACTAAAGATTTTGACTCCTGGTTAGTAAGCTCTTCCTGTTTAATGAGAGCAAAGCGGGCCTGTCAGTCAAGTTGGTTACCCACAAGTACCCACAAGTGTCCCTCTATCTCTCTTTCCCAGGCTTCTGGACTCTATATTTTCTCTTACCCTCCTGGATAGCTTCTAGGCGTCTCTGTGGAAAGAGAAGGAGGGGGAGGGGGAGAGGAGGGGAGGGAAGGAGAAGGAGGAGGAAGAGGAGGAGGAAGAGGAGAAGTAGGGAGAGGAGGAGGAGGGAGAGGAGGAGAGGGAGGAGTAAGAGAATAAGATATTAGAACAGAAAAGCCCTGCGCCTCCAAATACCTCCAACTAGAACAAAGCCAAGGAAATTTTAATTTCTGGCCAAGACTCAGTTGAGGTCGCTGCTCCTCAACGCCTGACTTGTTTCGATCTCCTGTTCTCATCAATACGCAACAGCCGAGGGCATTTTTAAAATAAAAACTGGGGGGACAAAAAAGCTTAAATTGTTTATATTTAGTTTACATGAGACATAGAAAGCAGAGATGGGGTGATGCAAAGTGGATAACGTGTGGAGATGAAGACAGTATGTAAGTAGAAGTATCTGCTGCTCCTGTTACGGGCAAACTGGGGAATCTGTGGATGAACAGAAGGGCAGGAAGGGGGCGTGCGGATGACAGCCGAGGTGTGGGGGGGGGGGGCTGGGGGGAGGGGTATTAAGTCAAGGATTCAGCCTTCATTCAGGAATATGGAACACTTTTATTCATTTGACTCACATGTATCAAATTTGCATCTTCCCCGTCATCTGTCCTCACTATCCCAATTTTCTCTACTTTTTTAATGAGACCTAGGATATCTCAGCGAGATTCAGGGATGCTACCAACTATGGAAATGTCTTGGAGGCTCAGTTTTCGCATGTGTGAGAGGGACAAATCACAGTCTCTGAAACACTGAATTCTTGACAAGGTAAGAGCTCAAACTAATTTGCTTTGTATTGTTGTGAAATTCTTATGACCCTGTGGCTTTACGTGGGACATTATCATATTGCCCCAAAATAACGCTAGATAGATAGATGTATCAGTCTGTAGGTGGATGTGTGTGTGTGTGTGTGTGTGTGTGTTATGTGTGTATATTTTCTGTCCTTTGGAAAAGATTATTAAATCGGTCTTAGTTTTAAAAAGGACTTTTGTTGACAATGTTTATAAAATATATCAGAATAAAAATCTATTTCTAAAGAAGCTTCACTCATCACTTCTCAGTCTTTTGGTTAAGATCAAGTGGAAAGAAGCTTGAGGTACGTTGAAACTATATTCTGTCTCTCCGTAAGGGAAATAAACATTTTAACTGAGTATTTGATTACCCCTTTTTGAGAAGGGAAGAAAGGGAAAAAGAAATGTAATGTCTTGGAAAAGTTTTAATGCTTCAGAGAGCATTAGATAAATGTCAATTGACTTCTTTGTGCTTGGTTGTTAAGACATCTACATAAGTTGGGGTTGGAGATTTAGCTCAGTGGTAGAGCTCTTGCCTCACAAGCGCAAGGCCCTGGGTTCGGTCCCCAGCTCTGAAAAAAAGAAAAAGAAAAAAAAAAGAAAAAAAAAAGATATCTACATAAGTTCAGCCAGGCTCACCTCTAACAGACTCGTTTCCCTAAACTCCTTCTTTTTGATAGATGAGTTATACACAAGTAATTCAGTCATCATTCTTCGGGAGCCATGGACCTGGGTTTACTTGTCTGCATCAGGAGGCTAGAGGAGAGTGGTTCATACAGAATTACACTTTTCTATCAAGAAGAAAAAAAAAAAAGCCCTGAAGCTCATTGGCAAAGCCTGAGTTTTTACAGAAGAGGAAAAATCTTAAGAGGGTCAATTTATTCATAATTGGGTTGGAAGACTGCCCTCTCCTTCAAAGCCTCCTGGTGACAGACTTGCTTATTTTTCCTTCAGAACAATTATTTTAAATTAGAACCATGCATTTATGAGATTAGTGACACTGGGAATCTTTTTTGAAAAACAAACAAAACCATCTCTGATTATTAAACTTCAGATAACAGCAGATTCATAGCCTAGGTTGTTTTGAAAGAAAGAAAACGCTTTTTTGTAAAAACTAACATCAAGTCCTATTCTAAACCAGAAGAGAAGAATAGTTAAATACTTAGAGCTGGAATCTATACACCTCTCTTCTTCAAACCAATAAGCTTATTTGAGTTGGTGTTCAAATTTTCAACAAATCCTCCTCTCTCCCCGGAACTTCAACCATGATATATGTCTTTAGAAAAGACTTAGAAGACTGTTTCTCATTGGCAAGGGGTTCGTTTCTAAAGCCTCTTTCCATGATGAAATATTAGCAACCATGAGAGCAAGAGGTCCATGCTGCAGAGACTTAAAAATAAGTCTAATCACTCATGAGAGAAGAGTTTGTGAGAACTTGCATATTACCCCACAGAAGCACACGCAGAGGTCAAGTGTTGCTTTTGTACCCAGACCAGTACACTCTCTGCATGCTGTAGTGACAGGCTGCCTGGGGAACAAGTTTCCTGTGATCACTCCCCTCCTTTTGAGTTGGGTATTGTGGTGAGGCAGCAGTGCACTCCCAGCGAGCTCTTTCTCAGGGAGGCATTTATTTATGGCGAGAAGGGATAATGGCACCGAGGGGAGCCATCAGTGGGAGATTTGCATCTCACCTGCATATTCTTGCCTGGAGAATCAGGTTTCCCTACTTTTCAGCCATTCTTTGAGCCCAACAAAGTGACCTACATGTTGGCAGCCCTTTTTATTTCTGAAACCCTCCAGCAAAAGCAATGTCCCCTGAATAGGAGACAAATGACAAAGCCACCCAAAGATGTCACAAGGTTAACTTTTTTTTCCACATTGCATATGAAAAGTATTAGAGTCGTGGAAAATGAGCAATTGTGTGAGCTGATTGTTCTCCAGGGTAAAAGCCATTTGGGTGTTATTTACAAGGAGGATAGCCTTTTGGAGTCTGACAGTTTTTCAGATTACTAATAACTTTCAAAAGTTATTGGCTACTACCAGTTCTTTGTTAATGAGCTGTTGTTGTACCTAATGGATCGTGTCTTATGAACCGCATTTTGATGCCACTGACTTAACGCGTTTCGATTGTCTTCAAAAAACATTTCTTTGCTTCCCCTATAAATCATGTTTTTTATAATTTCATAAATAAAAAGTGACACACAGATGGTAAATATAGGAGCATAATTTTGTGGGTGAGAAAGATAAATCCTATGTGCAAGTTAGGGATTTTAGAATCCCAGCTGTTGATTCAGCTGCCACAGCAAAATCTCCTAACTGTGGGATTAGTGTTAGCCATGAGGTGCTGAGCTCACTCCACAATCCTGTCTGAAGACTGACCTAACTTGAACTCAATCTGAAAAACAGCTCGTTAACAATGTGGCCGATGCCTGAAGGTCAAGGTTATATCACCTTTCCACACCTTGGTCTCATACAAATCCTGGGACAAGTCCAAGAAAAACACACATTTTCAAGTCACACCAAAAAGCATATAACAGATACTACCATACACCTCAGCCTACAATCACTTCAGAGGGACTACCATGAGCACAGTGTCTGTCTGTATAAACCATCCCTGACAAGAATGTCCCCGGAATTAGAAAGCTGGTGTATTTGCTGCTCACTGGCAAGACAAACCAGAGAATGCTTCACCTGGGAGACTCAGTTTGATTCTGAACAGAGCCTCTCAGTGACTCATCAAAGCCCCAGGTAGAGCATCCTTTAGTAAAACTGTAGAACTAGAGTTTCATAAAGGTTACTCATTGTCAGAGCCCGGATGTGCAGAACGAGAGTTTCAAAAAGGTTAATCATTATCAGAGCCCAACGTACAGGACCAGACGCGCCTGAGGGGGAGCCAGAGATAGGACTTGCCGAACCAGCTACCAGCCCCAAGGACACTGACCATCCATAGCCACCCCCTCCCCTCCCTTCACTCCCCAGAAGTGAGTCATCCCCCTGAGTGAGATGAGCCACCCTACCTGCGCTGCTGAGCTGCTAGATAGCACGTACTCCTTGCTGATGTAATTTCGCGCCGAAAGTAACTGTGCATGACCAATCACGTGTGACCTCGAGAATGCCCCTAACCTCCCCTATATAAACCCCCGAGTTTGGAAGCTCGGGGTCGATTCCTCTGTCTCCTGTGTGAGATACGTATCGACCCGGGATCCAGCTAGTAGGGATCTCGTTAATAAAAGCTACCTCTTGCTGTTACATCAAGACCGGCTACTCGTGATTCCTGGGGGCACCCCACCCCGCAATTGGAGCGAGAGACGCGGCTCCCCGTTTAGGGGTACGCTCTTTCAAAACAAGGATGAGCGAAGAAGGAAGGAAAAAAATCTAAATTCATAAAATATTACTTACTGCGTTCACATTTCTAAAAATTACCTTTTGCCTTATCATTCAAATCTACTAAGCATTTGAATTACTGAATAAGATCAACACAGAATGGATGAACAGTAACAAATAACTACCTCCTGGGGGAAGAAAGTGTCGGCTAGGACTAGTCTGTCAGCATCAGAAGATAGTTTGACAGGAAGAAGAGCCTAAATACTGGACGTGAATGTGGACAATCTTACGCAGAGTCCTGCGAGTTTGGGGAGTGTTTTGTTGTTTTGGTTTGGTTTGGTTTGGTTTGGTTTGGTTTGGTTTGGTTGGTTTGTTGAGACATGGTGTCTCTGTGTAACCCTGGCTGTTCTGAACTCTCTTGTAGACAAGTCTGGCCTCCAACTCACAGAGATCTTCTTGTCTCTTGCCTTTGGTGTTCAGGCTTACACTAGCTCTGAGGTTCTTAATTATTTCTATGATACTTGTTGTTGTGGCAGGGGAAAAAAGTTTCTACAAGCTCTTCAAAGTGAAAATTAAAACGTAATTTTAAAAAAATGGAACTGGCTTTTGGCCTTTTCAGAGACATACTAAATAAATCGTTACCCTGCTGGGTAAGGGAGTAAATGTGAGTGACGTTTGATGAGAGTCATGAAGGGAAGAGGAGGAAGGATAGGTAGGAATGAGTGTGGGAAGTCTGTCTTTGTCAGAATGATAGGACTCCTTGGTAAACAGAACACGTATGGAAAACCCTTGGAGACATGAGGGTGATTTAAAGAAATAAAAGTATTTTAGGACTAATAGAAGCAAACCATAGGGAATGTACAGCCGCTGTGATAAAAAGACACTTGCCAATGGCTCACAGCTCCTCCTACTCCCAAACCTAAGGTTCTCTATTTGCAAGTTTTGTATAAACGTAAGAATCACTCAAATAAGGTTTCTACTGCTTGAAAAATTATTAAAGTCTCTAAACTTTCAAAATCTGCTTCTTTAAGTATTTCCTGAAGAAGAAAATCAAACTAAATCAAAAGAAACAAACAATGCCTCTTGGGCTGAAAGGCTAGCTCAGAGGTAGAATACCTGCTTAACTTGAAAAAGCCCTGGGATTGCAAACAAACAAACAAACGAAACCTAAAATAACAGCTATAATTTGGCATGGTATTACCAAGTATATATGATACTATGTAAAGGATTACTTAAATATCTTGGTATTATTCTGTACCGAATTGTCACTAATGCAAATGAACCTGTATGATCTTGTCTTACAGAACTGATGTTAACAGTTCAAAGTTGCCTTCAGGAAATGCTCATGACATTTGAGATAGAGATAGAGAGAAAGAGAGAGAGAGAGAGAGAGAGAGAGAGAGAGAGAGAGAGAGAGAATAAAAAGCCATATTACAGCAGATACAAAAAGGTATCAGCAGGGTAGCTGGCCGTTCATTGTAAGGCTAGGTCTGCTAAAGTCATTCTTGTTCAGAGGTTATAGGAATGCACAAAATTAGGTTTGATTTATGAGAGGCCTGATCAGATGTTTAAAACAAAAGATTTTTTTGAATTTCTCACTGTTAGAAAATTATGCACTGTTGAAGTCCTAACAATATTATATCATTTCAAATTTGAACCCTTTTCTGCCAGTCTTATGTTTGAAATAGGAATTTAAAAAATGAATAATAATTAGTTCAAATTCCTATAGTTATCTTCTTTTTAAAGGAATTGCCTTTTAGTCAAAGGACTGAGAATGTTTAAATGACCATGGGACCTCTTTATCGCCTATCCAGTAACTCCTGCCCCAACACTCAGGGAACATCCTGGACAGGGGATAAATATAATTTAGAACCCACAAATGTGGAGCAGAGACGTAAAACTCTGTCTTCAGAACCTGAGACGGTCATTGCACTCATGAGCCATAGGCTCTGCGATGGCCTACACAAGACTTCTGTAAGACCTATGCAGTTAAAAGTCCAGTATGGATGGGAACGTTGCTCACAAAACTCCATGACCTCTAGCTGAGAAGCTCTTGGCAGTTGATAGTCAGGAATTCTTCTTCTCCTTTAGGAATGGACATTGTTAGATTGTGCATGATACAAGAGATGGCCTTAAACCCATGTGCATATAGGTGACACTAATTGCGCTTAGTGAGCTATTAAAAAATAATTTTTGAGAAGAAGATATACAATTGGAAGGAAATGTTCTGGAGAGCCAGAACCTAGGAGAATAAAAGGTGTGTGGATATAATCAAAATACATTATATATCTATCTAATGTTTTAAAAGAAGAACTGTCTAGAGTGGTGCCCATAGCTTTGTCAGCGAAGGACTTGCTTTACAAATGTAACAAGCTGAGTTCTATCCCTAGAATCAACACGAAAGGGGCTAGAATGTATAATGCTAGTACTATGGAATCAAGAGATATGTGGGTCCCTGTGGCTCACAGCCAGCCAGTCTAGCTCACGTAAGGTGTGTCAAGAAGAGACTGTTTATAAAGGGAAAGGTAGACAGGGTCCAAAGAATAACACCTAAGGTTATCTTCCTGACTTCTCACATGTGAAAACACACACACACACACACACACACACACACACACACACACACACACACTCTAAAAAGAAACCTACCTAAATCCCCAAATCTCTTTAAACTGAATTTAACTTCACTGACTTATTTGTGATGGAGAGGGAAGACACTGGGGAAATGGAGCTATAACGGTGATTATGTCCAGGCCAAAGAAGTGAGTTACTAAGCCACAGGTATGAGGAAAACATGGAGCATCACGAGTCAAAGACAGGTAGCTCGCATCTTACCCAGCTAAGATCTAAAGCTTTTTCTTAATGTATCTTTCCAATGTGGAGAAGGGGTTTAAAATAACGCATCCAAATTTTCCTTCATATTCTACCTATACCTTGATTCACAATCCACAAATACTGCCAATTTAAGCATTCTTTTAAATCAAATTTTAGAAAATGACATCACAATGCTCTCAGCTCAACTTTCCCAGCACTCTGAAGGTATGTTTCTTGGGTGGGGAAGGCAAGTCTGAGAAGAGACAATTCTATCCTGCAAACACAGACATGGATTCAGACCACTGACTGCGTTTGAAATAAGGAGACATGAGAAGAGTGTAGATACCGTCTTAACGTGAAACTGGGCTGGAACGTGGGATTCCTGGTTATTTCCTAGGGACGACACAACACTATACACAAGAGAAATGCTTCTAAGTATATCCAGGAGATTATAGCGACCATGTTGTAAGCTAGTGAGGAAAACAATGATATCTGGTAGACAGCTTGCAAATGAAAAAAAAATCATCAACATTAACACCAGTATGCAGTAAGATTTTCTCAGAAAAGGATTAACAAAATACCTGCAAAATCTCACACTAGGAAATGTTAGTTTTATGCACACGCCAACTGCAGAGGACATGACATTGTTTTTAGGATAAGAATTATAGTGTTTGTAGATAATCCACACAGAGGGATTAATGCTTCTAGGTGCTGTTCACACCACTGGCTTCTCACACCCAGTCTCTGCTGACATCCCATATGCCCTGCATATAGTCAGTGCAGTTGTATAATGTGATTTTGACTGCTTCTACTTGTTACCATCTATGTCTTAGTGTTTGGCTGTTGGGTCAATGACACAGGTTGAAACCTGTCCCTCTGCGAAGCTCCATTGATAAATAATAAACCATACATCACTGTTCAAGGAAGAGTGATTAATTCTGATTTCTCTTTGTCTTCTGTAAAGACCAAGAATGTACCCACATCAGAATTGGCTGGATGGCTTACAGGAGACCAGGTTTAATGGCAAAGAACAGGCTCATTGTTCTCGTAGAAGACGTAACTAAGGTCTAAGGCTCTCGGTATCTACCTCAAGTAGTTCACAGCCAACTGTAATCATAGCTTCAGGGAAATCTGATGTTCCTTACATACCCACAATCAAGAGAACATTCATTCTCTCTCTCTCTCTCTCTCTCTCTCTCTCTCTCTCTCTCTCTCTCTTTCTCTCTCTCTCTCTGTCTCTGGTACATACACACACACACAAACATATGCACACGCACACACACACACATGCACACACACATACACACACACTCATATTTTTATTTTTAATGAAAAAATTCTTAAACTGCAGGTAAAGCATCCGCTACTTGAACAAATGTTGCATAAATAATAAAAACATTTCCTTTAAATACATATTATTATTCATAGCACAGATCAGGAAAACATGCAGAAAGGCAGAGTCACTTTGAGCACCATAAGAGGAATTCAGATATGTCAAACAGATTGTGACATTAAAGCTACATCAATAAACTTACATTAGGCTGAGGAAATGACTATGTGGGGAAAGCCCTTCTTACTGCACAAGTATGTGGCCATAGATCTAATCCCCAGGATCTATGAAAAAGCCAAACATAGTATTATACATCTACAGTCCCATTGTTCCAACAGACACAGATCCGGGACAGTAGAAGCTTGTGGACCAGCTAGCCCTGCCTCAAATGGAATGGAAGATGAGAACAGACACACAAGGTTGTCCTCTGACATCGATGCATGCAGTGTGGCACACATGCACACAAATTCATTAACATGTGTACATAACTACATCATACACACACAAAACTAAAAAAAAAAATCAATCTTTTCACCAGCTTTTATTTCATGTACAATGATTAAAATCTAATGTAGAAATAAACTAAGAAGCATTATTTTAATAAGGAAATAATTAGAATTAATTAAAAATAAGGAACTGGGCCCTAGTATCATTGATAATAGTTTTTATTTCCTTTGTGTGTAAATATGTGCTTTATACCCGTTAGCATCTTGGATCCCATTTAGCTGTAAAACTCACTATAATCTTATAAAATAGAGAAGACTTTAATGCAACCGTTCCTTCTAAATCTTTGAAAATCAG
This sequence comes from Rattus norvegicus, assembly GCF_021556685.1. Taxonomy (NCBI): domain Eukaryota; kingdom Metazoa; phylum Chordata; class Mammalia; order Rodentia; family Muridae; genus Rattus; species Rattus norvegicus. The sequence goes on from NC_141547.1 coordinate 26,620,998, forward strand.
GGGAAAGAAGTTTGTCGCTAGACCAAATACAACAAAGTAGAGAGTGCTACACATTCATAAAGTAGCATCCACAAAAGGTAACAAGGCCCCAACCAGCCCAGTTCTGAGACAATGTCAAAATGTCTGCACACACAGTAGCATCTCTGCTCATTCTCCTGCTTATAAAATCAGAATACCTTCCAGACCAGAGCATACTCAGGAGCAGAGGCAGGTGGATCTCTGGGAGTTAAAGTCAGCCTGGTCTATAGAGTGAGTTTCAAAATAGCCAGGGCTATGCAGAGAAACCCAGTCTCCAACAACTGGACATAAACCAACAAGCAAACAACACAAAAAGCATGTAGAAAAGGCTTGAGTCTTACCTAAGTTTTCATTAAAGTCATTAAGGTCACTCCTATTCGTGGCTTTTGTGATTATACCCCATTGCTCATTGTGCCCGGGACGCATGAAATACATTTCTACTTTTACAAACTATTTGGTCATTTAGTGTATTTGGCTCCTATGTATCATGTCTATATACACTCATCCTAGGACAGATATAGAATCCATCAGACATAAGACTAGATAGATTTTGCCCACCTTAATGGGCCATATCTTTGCATGGTGTTTGGGGTTAAAGGAAAGTGACTAGGGACAGTCCTGAGAGTAGACTATGTGGATGACAAACTAGCTGCCAGCCAGCCGGAGACTGTCATTTCCCCCAATGGCATAATGACAAATTTAAAAGCGTGTGTGTGTGTGTGTGTGTGTGTGTGTGTGTGTGTTTTCCCCCCATATCCATTGAAGGAATTTATTTATCATTAATTCCACTGTGCTTCATTTTCTGAAAGCAACTCCCCCCACCGCACTCCCCATTCGCCACGGCTGGTTCCAAACCCTTTCTGGAATAGCTCTCGGAATTGGGCCTAGAGGTAAAATCCTTGCTGTCAGACTATTTATTTACTAAAGAAAGAAAAAGGCAGTTCCCAGGCAGCTGCTTAATGAATCACAGCACTGATTGCTCCCCGGCCCATATTCGTTTCTCCGACTTGCTGAGTCTGACCTTGGACTCCAGAAGATCTATGCTTACTTACACATCTACTGCCTGGGGCCAGCGTTTTCTCCTTCCTTCCTTCCTTAATCTTGTGTAGGTTGCTGTTCTCTAGAAACTCTTTAACTTGCTGTGCTCAAGAAATCTGTTTGATGACGGAGGCGCTCGTTCCTTTGTTGTTTCTGTGACGGTGGTTTTGTTTTGTTCTTGTTGCTGCTTTGGGAGGTTTGGGTGGTTTTTTGTTTTTGTTTTATTTTTTTGTTTTTTGTTTTTTTTTTGCTTTGTTTTGTTTCGTTTTCTGTAATTTCTATGAAATGCTCAGAGAAGGGGGAGATGTGCAATTCGCTTTCCGAGATTCTCTCCCGATATTTTTCACACAATGAATGTAGACATTCATAATAATATAGTAACGGAATCCATTTCTCTGTCTTCGGCTTAAATAATTCAAATAGTTTAAAGCTTTTAGGTGTCCTTGAGCAAATATGTCTATCTGAACAAGGCTCCCACAGCTCTCAGAAGCTAAACTTGGAAAAAAGAACATGGACATGGCACTAGTTTTTTTTTTTTTAAGCAAGACACCGTAACTGTTCTCCCGGACTCTGAGTGGTAAGCGGGCAAGTTCGAGGTGTCTAGCAGCCTGGAGCAAAAATTCTCAAACACAATCAGACATGCTCGGAATATGTTCCCACAAACCTGTAAAAGTTCAGGAGGACAAACACTATTTTCAAAATAATGCGCAAATGTTATCGGCCTTTAGTCTAATCACTTCACATGTGCATAGTGTTTGCAGAATGTAAGATGTGTACTATTACTGTCACCACGTGAGCACAGGAGCATCTGGGATGATCTGCTCTCCAACCTTAAGTCCGACGTAGAAGAGACGTTCACGATGGCAAAGCAATGTCACTCTTTCTAAAGTTGTGGGCCAAAGAAACGGTAGTTCTATTTCCAAACAAACTTTTGAACTTTCAGATTTTCTTAGAGAGACCTATTGGCATGACAGACACAGAACTCTCTTTCCAACAGTTAAAAGTCAGAGGAAAACTTAAAATGCCCTTTAAATCTGTCAGGTTTCTGAGAATGTTAGCCTGGTTTTGGTGGTGTGTGTGTGTGTGTGTGTGTGTGTGTGTGTGTGTGTGTGTCCCTGAATATCACACCCTAAGGCCTTGCACAATCCACAAGTTTCACTGCCCTATCACAACCAGCTTGTATATCTTCATCTATTTTGTCTCCTTCCAACTATACGTAAATAAAAGTAGAAGGAGAACCCCAAAGATTCAGACAGGCTAGAACCGGGGAACAGGAAACGTGGCCGCACACTTTGTCTCAGGAAGCAGTTTTTCTAAGTCATGGCTTTTCTACTCCCAGCTCTGGTTCAAGCCCTACTACTGCTTAAATTTGTCATTAATATCGCGCAAACAGAATCCGGCTGTTCAGTGTTACTCAGTTTACTTTCCTGGTGCTGAGATTTCACAGAGTTATGGCACGTGATGAATATTGTGCTTGACAAAAGTTCTGTTAGGGCTGGGAGATGGCTCAGTGGTAAAGTGCCTGCCACACAAGCATGAAGACCTTAGTTCTAGTCCCCAGCACCCATCTAAACCCCGAGTGTGGTGGTACATGTCTCTAACCTTAGTGCTGAGGTCTAGGAATGGACACTGAAGCCTGATTGACAGCTGGTTAGCCAATCAATGAGCTCCCAGTTCAGACAGAACTCCTATCTCAAAGAAATAGGATAGAAAGTGATCCAGGAAGAATTCAGATGTTGCTGTTGGCATCAAGGTATAAATGTACATACATGCATTTGCTTTTAAATCAAATACATACATATGCATATGTACTACAGACAAAGCATAATTAATTTTTAAGAATTAAAATAGTAAACAAAAGATCTCTGGGGAAGAACTTACTGGGGAAGTCAGGAAATTCTTAAGCACCTGAATCATTTTTCTTTTCCATAAATGAGATTGACAAAGCTTTCCTAACAAGTTATTAGTTATGAGTGTATTATGACAAATAGGAAAATTAATAGAAAAAGATTACTTAATAGGAACTTCACTTTTATAGTCAAAGTTCACATCATCTCATAAGCTTATCTTTAGATAAGTAAAGTCATCTAGAAAGCAGAATACAGTTCAAAATATGCATTCCTTACCTTAGAAAAATAATTTTTTTGTTCAACAATTGTTGTTCTTCTCATTAGCTGAATGTAAAGGTACATGAAAATCAGATTTAGATTACACTGTAAGAAAAAAATTAATAATTCTTGACCAGGTCAAGCGAATTACTCCTTTAGAACAATCTTTCAACCACTGAAAGAAAACTTAGAAGTTCAAAAGTTCAGTTCAGCTAAGCACACAAAAAAGTTGGCTTTTGACCACAAAAGCTATGTGAAACTTTAAGTCCATATAATTAGACTGAAATCTTATTAAAGCAGAATTCCTGCTTGCTACCATTTCTATGTATTTTGCCTCTTGATGGCTGTAACAGATGTTCAGAAACATACGTAAAAGTAATTTACCAACAGTTATATACATCATTTTTAAAAATATAAAACAAGACTAGTGTTGGATCCAGTATAACATTTAATCTATTTAAGAATGTATTCCCTTGTATCAGTTCAAAGAGGTAAAATGTAAAGGTTTTGAGTGGCAGTTTCCTCCTAAGCTCAACTACAGGTGCAATGTCACAGAGCTAGGAACAGAAAACAGCAAATTCTTCATATAGAAGGTGAAAAGAGTTATCCTTCATAACAAGACATGGGTATGAGAGGTATATACATATATGATAATATAAAGCTTTTGAAGAAAATAGTTGCAGTACACTTGAAAGGACTTCACTTGGTTTTTCTCTCCACTTAGGTTCAGACTACCTATTGGCAGCTGGATTAAATAAATTTAATTTCCTTCCTTCCCAAATAGCGTTAACTACATACTCCTATCAGCCACTTCATTTTTAAATGAATATAAACATCGCCTGGTCCTTAAAACCTTAAGAGTGCTCCCTACGTGATTAAACCATATTGTCATTCCCATAAAGAAAAAAGTAAATATATCTGTTTGTGTGTGTGCATGTGTATACTGTACCAGAATATAAGTATGCTCTGTTGCATGTGTGGGGCATGTGCAGGGGGCACTTTCATACATAGGCACATGGCTGTGCACATGGAAGCATGAGGTTGACATTAAGTGTCATCTACAGTCACCCTCCAATTTACTTACTGAGTCAGGGACTTTTGCTGAACTCGTGGCTTGCCTGGGTTATCTGTTTTAGTCAGCCCGCTAACCCCATGTTCCTCTGCCTCTACCTTCTCAGTGCTGAAATTACAAATGGCCCTCACACCTGTCAGGCTTCTTGTGTGGTTTCTGGGGATCCAAACACTTGTCCTCATATTTTTATGGCAAGTGCATTGTCTATCGAGCCATCGCCCGATCCCTAGCCAACTTTGAGCTGTCTCAGCTCATTCATTTCTCTGGGTTGCCATAGATTAAGTATTAAGGGGCTGAAGAATTGTCTGTTTTAAAAACAGACACAGCTAATATGTCTTTTTATTTGCTAGGAGACTTTTCCTGAGGACACATGAATGAACTTTTTTTTTTTTAAAAACCCTAAATATGGCATCACTGACAGGCCAGAGAAGTGAGTCTATCCAAGTCCAGCTTGGTGATCCAGTGATTTCCTGGGGTTACTTATAGGAGCAGAGCTGTGGTTGCATTGACAGGAACATGAATGACTGAAAGACATCTGAAAAGAGCCACCATCGTGGCTTTTCACCAATCTGTCTGCTGGATCTTGGATCTGAGGACTTGAAAGAATGGGGCAGCCCCATAAGAACAATACCAACCAACCAGAGCTCCCAGGGATTAAACCACTACCCAAAGAGACAATACATGGACTGACCCGTGACTCCAGCTGCATAGGTAGCAGAGGATGGCCTTGTTAGGCACCAATGGGAGGAGAAGCCCTTGGTCCTGACAAGGCTGGACCCCCCAGGGTAGGGGAATGTCAGGGTGAGGGGTGGGAAGGGGTGGGTAGATGGGTAGGGGAATACCCTCATAGAAGAAGGGGGAGGGAGATGTGATAGAGGGTTTATAGACCGGAACCTGGGAAAGGGAATAACATTCGAAATGTAAATAAAAATAAAATCCAATTTAAAAAAAAACAGAAGAAGGAAGAAAAGAAAGAATGAGGCAGATTACAGTCCAGGGCTGTAGAAAATCTCTCTTCGGTTTCAGCGTACTTTTGCATATGAATGTAACAAGAAAGCAATGACAGAAGGAAGGTTGCTTGAGTTCAGAAAAAAAACAAGATCAGAAAAACATGTAAACAAATACAGGCCAGTTAGCGCATACTAAATATTAACAGAACAGCCCTTTCCCAGCACTCTCTCCAGACAGACCAATTTAACCACAGTTGACTGGAAGCACTGTAGATAGCTGGGAAGGCAGGAGAGCAAGCCAGGCCATATCCAGATTCAGGGTACACTGAGCAGACTGGAATCTCTAGCAATGATCTGAGATCCAACAAGAATAAAATTGTCTTAATCGAATGTAAATGTTTGTCTGAAGGTGCATGAAATCACATCTAAGAACAACCCAGGGAACAAAATCACTTGGAGCCTCTTTCAAAGTCCCCCCCCCCCAAAAAAAAGTGTCCAGTGGGCCATTCTCTCCGTGTTCCCCACCCTCCAGCATGGAGCTGACTCGGTGTAGGTACATCCTTGAAATATCCTGAAGGACTTATGGGTAGCTGTGCTGGCAGAGACCTCTCTTCTAGTAGCTTTCACTTTGTACACAACCTCTTGGATGGGCCTTGTGAATCTCCTCTTTCTGATCTTCTTGAGTCTCTGAGTCTCTTCCCTACTGAGTGTAATAGGCGCTTCTTCTCTGTCCAGGAAAGTGTGCTTTAACTCATAGGAAGCAGCCACACAAGTGCCTTACAGAAAACAAATGTGGCCAGAGACTGGAATTGAAGTCATTTTACTTGTTTTTTTTTTCCCCCTCCAATGTTTTCATTCGTATGTTCATCCCTACGGTTTTGTTTTTATATGTACATGTCTGTTTGATGATGTACTTACTAACCTGAGGAAATCAGGTACAATAAAGGAGAGAGAACGGGAGAGGGAGAGGTTCATGCAGATTTTCCTGTTCTGCATATTTGGACAGATGTGTCTTCTGGCATTATACTCAACCTTAAAAGGCTGCACAGACAAATGGGCTTAACCAGTTTAAACAAGCGAGGCCAATTTTTTCTTACACTGCCCAATATCCATCTCTGTTTATTCCTTCAGTGTCCTTATGTCTTACAGACACATGAATGCTGAATATCAGAAAACCTCGGCTCCTAAGATTTCATATTAAACATTTTCCTTCCTATTAAAAATTAGGTTCATACGTAATTAGTAACTTGTTCTAGAGAATTGTCTTTATAAATTGTTTCCAGTGTCTTACTTCACCAACCTCTTGAGAAATAACTTATCTGAGATGAAAACTGAAATGCATTGCTTTGGAATCCAAATTCAAGAAGCACTACTCTTGTGATAAACCATGACTTTCAAGTTGATTGGATTGAGAATCACCTAGATTAGTAAAGCACGGATGTGGGTGTATAGGACTGTGTCTTTATAAGGACAGAGATGTGTGCTGAATGTGGGCGGCGTCATACCATAGACTATAGGCCTAGACAGAATCAAAGGAGAAAAGGAGAAATCTCCTTACTTAAGAGAATCTTTCCTTCCCTTCTTTCCTCCTTCCCTCCCACCACCCTCCCTCCTACCCTGCATGTCTGTCTCTCTCTCTTCATCTCTGTCTCTGTCTCTGTCTCTCCCTCTTTGTGTGTACGTCTCTGTTTCTCTGTTTCTATCTCTTTCTCTCCTCTCTCTCTCTCTCTCTCTCTCTCTCTCTCTCTGTCTCCTTCTGGATATGTATCTCTGTCTTTCTGTGTCTGTGTCTATGTCTGTGTCTGTGTCTGTCTGTCTGTCTGTCTGTCTGTCTCTCTCTCTCTCTCTCTGCGTGTGTGTGTGTGTGTGTGTGTGTGTGTGTGTGTGTCTGCTTACTGTTTGCCTGGTACTAAGTGGCCTTTGCCAGGGCTACATCAGATGTGATATTCTGTGTTCTGTCTCACCACAGCACCAGAATCAAGAGAACCAAAAGACATTTCTGGAACCATGAACCAAACCAACCCTCTTCTGATTCAGTTGTTCTATTAAGGTATTTTCCACAATAATGAAAAGGCTAACATAGTTACAAGAAAAAAAATACAGCTAATATTCCAACATGCCATTTGGTGATTTTATTTTTTTAATTTTACATAGGTTGTAAGGACCATATTACAGTCCTGCAACAGGCATCTTACTGCTGCCTGAACTACCACCGCGGCATTTGTCTTGCTCTCAAACCATTGATTCTGCATCATTTTATAAAACTCAATGCAAAAAGTGGGTTCTCTAGCCTGACATAGCCATCCAAACATTATAGAGGCTGCAGCAGGAGGACTTGGAAATAAAGGCTAGCTTGAGCCACCCGACAACACTCCATCTCCCATCCCTTTCCAAATGAGACTTTCTAATACACATCAGGATTTATGTTTTTAAACAGGGCAATGAGTGAGTAAACCGATGAGTGAGTAAGTCAAAAAGCCATGTTTTAAAAAATGTAGAAAGTCACTCTAATGCAATTTCATCCCATCTAGTTTCCATGAAAAGAACAGACACCGCCTTCAGGATACAGGTTTTTAGAAATCTACTGATGTGTCCAACACTTTTTAAAATGGATGCTTAGCCCAAAATTTAGACATAGCACAATGCTACCTCGTTTCATCATTTTTTCCAGTGCCTTCTGTTAAAGAAATTCAGTGTTGTTTATTTCCAAGTTTCTATTTAAGAATTAGAAAATCATGTGATTAGTGCACTTCGTGGTCCTTGTTGGCTGTGCTTCATGTTATCGTTCAGATTGGGTTTCACAGCTCAGCCCAGGATGGTGGAAAACTCAGGTAAGTCCTACTGTCCTAGTCCCCAGAGAACTAGGATTACAAATGTGTACCACTGTGCCTTCTCCAAGTGCCCTTCTCCAAGTCAGAATATTGATGAAACTCTGAGATATAATTGGCTGCCATTCCCTTGGTTATGATGGAAAAAGACTGTAACATTAAGGTACCTGCTGCCCAATTCTACTCGCTCTTAAACTGGGAAAGCCAAGCACGGCAATGCCTGCCTGCAATCCTAGAAGCAGGGTGGTGGACACATATCTATCAGGAGATCAAGGTCATTGTCAGCTATGTAGTGAGATGAAGAACCGGCTGGGTCACATGAGAGCCTAAGACCCTCCCTCAAAAACTAACAATGGCTTAATGCCATATTCTTTTCCCACCAAGACAAATGGGTTTCTCTACGTCACTGTGGGGAAGTAGCAATGCCATATTCAAGGACTGTGTTGTACAACTGTGATTTTAGTCAGTTACTATTATAAATGAAATGACTAAAACCACCCTTTCACCTTAAAGTTGGCTCAATGATTTTACCTAGATTGTTTTTTTTAAAAGAAGTATTTAATTTCCTCAGCTATTAAAAACAGTTTTCTGAGGAAGGCAGAGATAATCCTTGCCTGTCCTCATTCCAAAAACTTCCCTTATACTGAATCCAGCTACAGGAGATGAAAATATTTCGGGGGGGGGATGTATAACGAAAATGATGTTTTCATTTTCTCTTTTGATTAGGCATGTGTCCTAGGTAGAATCCCCAGAAAGTCTACTGGAGTATGGGTCTTAAATTGACACCTGCCAACGACAGCCAGCCCCACCAATTAACAGCAAAGTTTCTCCACAGCTGAATCCTGGCACTGACCTGCAGTGTTGCAGAAAGAGCTTCTGGAAATCTCCTGAACTGCCTTGTCCGCAGAGGCCATGAGAAATGAACCTCTATATTAACAGAAAGACAATATTAAACAGCTGCTCACAATCTCCTTCCAAAAGCCCTTGATTTCTATAATAAACAGAATTAAATTGTGTCCATTTCTGCTCCTAAAGAGCAGGGCTGAGTTTACAAACGCAGAGCAGGCACATAAAACGCCATCACTAAATGAAGCCCTTCTCGTAAATGGAGTAGCTAGGGAAATTCCATATTGAAATTGTGAGCCAGCGCTTACGAAGCAGGCACTTTAAGAGGGCAGAGACAAGTTTTGCTTTAATTATTATTCTTTTGCTATATTGATGCTAATGGAACTTAAAACAGTTTTGTCTAACAAAATGGAGTTATTTAATTATTTAATTAATCATTTATTTATTTACTTTGTCTTTCTCATTTGGAGAGAAGCTACAAATTAAAATTGTTCTTCTCGTTTGATGCCAACACATGTCATTGGTACCCTCCAATGGCTTTTATACTGTGCAGCATCCCCATCGTTTAAAGTCCACGAGCAGAAAGGAGAACTAGTTTTTGCCTGCTAAACGAGTTCTTCCAGTGAGTAGAGGAGAAATGTCTTTTCTGTTCCATACAACCTACGCAGGCGACTGGAATGTACACAAACTCTAGTATAAATGCCTGACTTACTTTCACAGTCCTTACACGTCCTTGAAGCCCTGCAGGCCCTATTCCTGCTTATTTCTGTGTCCCCTAAGGACACGGAACTGAGCTCTGGTGTGCACACCAAGGGGACAGGATTCATTGGAACTATTTGTTTCAAGTAGTTCCCCTTCAAAAGTTCAAACAAGAATCCAGCAGAAAGCAGTCCAGAAAATTCTAAAGAATGTTCGAAATGGCAAAAAGATTGCAGGACAAACATTTTCGAATGCTTCCTTATTTTTAAAATTCACATTCCAAGAGAAATGTTATAGTAATCTAAATTGTCAAGGTAAAACCCAAGGTTAACCTGTGAGCCCCACCTGCCCAAGGACCTCTTAACTTCCTAGAATGCTGGGAGTTTTTGTCGTTCTTAGGAAATAACAAAACCACAAGAGAAAACAGTGACCTTTGAAGGTTTGTCCTTCAGAGCCTCTGTAACACTTGTCTCAGGACCATTCAGTTGGTAATCACAGGGAATGAGTCTGACCAAAGTCCATTATTTACCTAAAGTTTGCTTCAAATTTGGCTCAAAATTGTAGAACTGGTTTTTCTCTGGCAAATGTCAGGATCAACAATCAGTATTTACACACATCTTAATTCCTAACTAAAAATGTACAAGACAAATAAAAAAAATTAAACTGAACAAAACTTTAATCATTCAGAGAAAATGCGATGTCCTAGAAAGCAAGTTTATTGGCTGGAGTAATCTGTGAGTGTGCAAAGATTTTCTCTGGCATAATCAAGTCAAATAGAGAGTTCTAGCTGCTTCCACCATCGCTCTTTTTCTTCAGCATAATTTGGCCATGGTTCATGATAAGTACAAAGAATTTCAAACATTTACGAGAGAATTTCTGTTATATATATTAGGGTTGTAGAGATAGTTCAGGCATTAAAAGCATTTGCTTTTCTTTCAGAGGACCAAAATTCCTAACAGGTGTCTCCAACTTCCTCTAACTCAACTGCAAGAAATTTGACGCCTTCCCTGGTGTCTATGGGCTCTCTCTCTCTCTCTCTCTCTCTCGCTCTCGCTCTCGCTCTCGCTCTCGCTCTCGCTCTCGCTCTCTCTTTCTCGTGCACACACTTGCACACACAGACACACACTAATATGGAAAGTAAAAAAAAAAAATTGAATGATCTTATGCCATAGCTTTAATTTAAAAAAATGTCGTTGATTGATGTTAAAAATCTAATCAATTTTATTAAATTAAACAGATTTGCAAAATATTCTCTAATAAGCATAAGAATGAAAAAGTTTGAAAACTGTCATACCGGAAGTTAAAAGTGAATAAATAAGTGAATAAACTTAAACTGAATTAGTCATATATGTCATATATTTATATATATGTGTGTGTGTTCCCACACGTCAAACACATATACACTCATATATTTTGGTCTGTCTATCTGAAAACCATGTATCCCTCCAAATTATTTTCCTTTTGAGTTTATTTATAGATAGAGCATTGTAATTTGTGGGATGCATAATAAAGAAAAACTCATATCGTTTGTGTGGGATTCAGCTTGTCCATTTATGTACACCTGCCTTGCGTATATATGGATCTTGTCCTGTCAGATTTGATGGAAATACAAATTTTGATCATCACGTGACCTCTTGTGTCCTACAGACTTAGGACCAGGAAACACTAGACTGCTGCTGAGCAGAGGCCCTGGGTTTGTGATATGTATTATCCTCAGAGTAGAGATAATTCCAGCGGATTCTGCCACCTTGGAAGACAGATTCTGAGTGCTTCTTCACACGTCACTCTCTTCCAAATAGAAGCCTTGAGCAATGCTCCTGACACATAGAGGTTTGATGAAGTAGCTACTGTGCTGTTATCAGGGAAACTCGGATGAAGAACTTCTATCTGGAAGAGATAAGATTCACAGCGCTGAAAAGTCAGTCGCAGTGTATGGATGTAAGATAAGCTTGTGCCACAAAAAGTAGCAAGTGCCCGTGATTATTTATTTCCTGACCTTCCCACAGCTCTAGATTTCTCTCTCCCGCATTTAAACATCAAACAGTAAGAAAATGTCCCAGTGTAGCATAACATAAGCATACTTTTGACAAATGAAAATTAAACTGTCCTACGTGTTAAGATGTGTCAAAACCCAACTCTTGTAAACTTAGGACACCAAGCTGACACTCATTGCTTTCCTAAGTATGTCCTGTTGTCATCTTTATAATGTGTAACTGTGGACTAAGTAATAAATAGAAGTGTGCCAATATAAAATAACAGGAGAAAGAGGAACAATGTAAGCTGATATATGTATGTATATGACATTCCATAGATATGAATGAACATTATATTCCTCATTTATTTAATAAAACTAGTGATTTCAAGATCGGATTTTCTTCATCTAACACGCATCTCTCTTTTTTAAGTTACATTTATTTAGTTATGCATCAGGGAATATTATAGCATATATGTGAAGACTGGGGTCGGTACTTTCCTCCTACCATGTGGATCCTGGGAATCACACTCAGGCTGTTAGGCCTGGTGACAAAGACAGTTACCTACTGAGCAATCTGCTCATAGCTTCTCCCTGTCTTTTAGGTTTGTTGTTCTTGTTGTTTGTTTTTTGTTGTTGTTTTTATCGCAGCCAGGTCAGCATTCTAGATGCGAAACTTTGGAGTGTGTTCTTCTACGATTAACTTTATCATTAGTTTTAATGTTAGCAGATATTAATGTCACCTATATTGCAAATATCGACTTATAAACAGATTATGCAGGTCATTTTTATCTTTACCAATCAGAGCCAATCACCCAGCAACAACAGAGCTCTTAATTTTGTTCATCTAATTGCGCGAGAAGTTTGGATTGCTCAAGCGTAATCTCAGCTCTGAGTTCTATGAAAATATCATTGAGTGTCAAAATGAACACAATTTGCACTTGAATTCCTAAAAACACCAAGAGTCATAGACCTTGGAACTTACATTTTCGTTAATGGATCTTAATATGTAAACGCATAGGCATTATTATAACTATTTGTTTGTTACCCTCTCTGTGTAAAAACAAATAAACAAAGAAAAAAGAAAAAAACAATAAACAATAAACATGTGCCACACTCTGAATGGTGGCATTGCAGTCTCTCAAGCGTCATACCCTTATGCATCTTTGATAGTCACTTAACACTGCACAGAATCATGATTTTGATACATTATACTGTCTATGATGGTAGACAAACTTCGATAGTCTTATAAAAATCTTGTCAATAATCCAGACTTTTGTATAGTTTAATAAATACATAGCTAATTCTCTTAATCCAATGAACAGTGTTTCTGTGTCTATGACTTCTGCCCCTATAAAACCAGTCCCATGATTGGAAGTATTGATAAAAGAGGTAGCATAAGGATTAAACAAGCCATTAAACTTAGCCCATAAATATTGTTTCCAACAAAGACAAAAGCCAATCTATGCATCCCAATTTAAAGGAATCATTTATTTTAATGAGACTAAATCAGTGAAATTCATCGTTGAATGTTAGAGTTCTAATCAACGTTTCACCAAATCACTTGTCCACTTCTGTTTACTATGGCTAGATTTTGTTTCGTCTCCCGCCATTTAAGTCTTATATCTGAATTAAGACTTTTGTCTTAGTGCGCATTGAATGTCTAATATAAGCAATAACTGCACATCTGGAACAATGAAAAGAATATGCCGATCTAGCACATAATGTCTCCTCATAGAGAAGAGAGAATTGAATCAGTCCTAACATGATCTGTCCCACTCATTAGTTGGTTATACTATCAAAGAACTGTTGTTCACATCTACAGATAGAACAAGCACTTGATAATTCACCTGGGGAGTGAATATTCATAAAGTCCTTCAAACCTTTTGATGTACTTTTCCACAACGCCTACTCAACAAGTCCCCATTCTTACTCCATCATCAATCCCTACCAAAGCAACTAAACTATCAATCAATGGCCATGAATAACTGAAAGATAGCCTCTTGGATCTCCATAATTTCCAGATAAGCAAATGGTGAAAAGTTAGCATTCAACACTCTTCCCATTAATACATTTATTCTTCCCGCATACTTTAGCAGAGAATCCCGAAGCACAGGCGTGCCATGGCAACAGTGCAAAGATTCATGGCTTTGATATATTATGCAATGTCTGCAAGCCAACCTAAGCCCCCTTTTCTCCCTTTGTTTATTAGTCTTTGAATATTTTTCCTGAGATCACAGGTATGAATTAATGAAAGGATAAATTCACTTGAGTTATATATATGTCCTGATTTATGGCTTAGAAGATCAAGCAAAACTCAGTACATGTTAATATCCTCTAAATCATATCCTTGAGCACTTGCTTCCCCTGAGCAGAGTCTGGGTTACATGCTGGAGGGAAAAAAAAGAAACCTGAGGAAAAGAGATAGTTGGCAAGTTACCATGACTCAACTTAAAACATTTTTCAACTTTATGACAGTGTGACAATGATACACAGTAGGGAGAGACCACATTTTCATTTCAGAGCTTCACTGTTTCTCTGCATTATTGGAATAGGACGTCTCAACGTGACAGTCGGCCACAGTGTGGCATACTGCCCAGTCAGCTATGGGTCCACAAAGAAAAAGCAATAATATTACACTTACACTGTGTTGTTAAGCTGTAATGCTTGATAGGCTAGAGGGATTAAATGTGTTTTTAAATCACAGAATTTTTCATTTTACAATGGAGTTTCACAATTGACATAACCTCGTAGTAAGTTGACAGAAAGTTGATATATGAAGATCATGATTTTTGGTGTCACAATTAAAATATTGCTTGTGTAGAATGACAGTTATAATGAGCCTCGTTTCTCTTTCTTTTTCTAACAACAATCAAATAACAATTCCTCGGGTTTTTTTTCTAATTTTTTGAAATTTATTATTGCTTTTCCAGCAGATAATAGGTGAAACAGATAAAATGGTTAAAAAAATAACAGTTATTATTGTTCAATTCAATAAATTTTTAAGTTGACAAAAATGGTTCCTCATCAGGTTTCCAGTCATGTTACAAAATATTTTCTGGCTAAAGCTTATTAGAAAGCATACTATCCACTGTCATCTTTATTGTTATTTATTTATATTTCAACCTGGGGAACACGTTATGTTAACCTTACAACTTTCCAGCAGGGAAAAGTAGCAATTTCAAGTGTAGAGTTCTGAGTATTGGCAAATATATTTGTGCATATGGCCAAGACCATAATAAATATCACAACTGCTTTATCACTCCAAGGATCCTTTGATTCCCTGTCTTCCATTAAATACAAAGACTACATTGTAGGGACCTCTGCTTTCTACCTCTCTTCCTTTCCCCCTGTATCCACTGCCCTACTAGTCAGTTTGACAGCTGAACTAATTCTTTTGTTATTCAGTTGTCATTATATTCTGACACCCAAAGTTGACAAAACCTTTTAAAGATTAAACTGTATTAGAGATGCCTTAGTTCTCTAAGTTTCCTCTATTTGAGGAAAGAGTTAAATTCCACACTGCAATAAAATATAGAAATGGCTCAACTGGGAGTGTTGAAAGCCAAGCAACAAAATGACATAGTTTGTATTCTATGCTGCTCGATGAAATAGAAATAGACAATAAACCGAATGAAAAAAATATACAAGCCGAGATGGAATTCGGCCAGAGAGCCAGTGAATGGAAGGCTGTAATTAAGCAGGCACCTAGTGGATTAGAGGAAATTAGACCACTGTGGCCATGTTTCTGCTGCCAGCACAGCATGCTTTAAACTCACTATAGTCAACAGCCTATCAAGCAGACTGTAATTATATATTTTTAATTTTGTTTCGCAGGGTACAATTGTGGACTAGATAGAATCAACAACAACTGAGACAACTACCCAGCATCAATGATCCTAAGCTTGATACATAGGATATATGAGTGTGGGAACCGTGATTAGATTTTAACCGAAGATGCTGATTGAGTATTCTGCACATGTAGGCTCCAGCCAAAGTCTCCCAGATAGGAATCGCAAGGTAAATATATGAAGAATTTCATTGCCAACATCTTGCACAAGAAACATCTGGCATCATAATCCTAAAATAATATACATAGCGAGTAACTGCCTTGAGCTGAATTAATACACTCAGAGCATCTCAGGCCAGAGAGTGTCTACATTTTAAATGAACCCAGTTCGCTTAGGCACTCTGATTAGCTGGTGCACAGGAAGATTTCTGATGAAAACTGCATAGTTTCCTCCTCCTTAATGTGGATCCGCTCTCTCTACTAATCTTTCTACTTGCTAGTATGCCTATACATCTTGGTGTGGCCACTTATCATGGGCCTTTCCAACCCGGTGTCCCCAGACATTCTCCCAAATGGTCCACACTTATTAGGTCTTTGTGTTAAATATAAATTGAACAACTTTACTCTGAAGAGGTAAATGGTAATGTGCTTCTGTGCTATTTATCTTAAAGAATGTCTTTAATATTATGTCAAAATGATATTAAGGCTGCAGATGAGATAGTAAGGGACGGCGAAGACAGTCCTTAGAAAGCTGGATGAAAAGCATTTAATAATCAGTGCATCTCGTGGTGTGATCTCTGGATGACAAGTCTCAGAATATGGCTCAACATTTCCTTTTCCTTCGACATCCGCAGGTCATGTTTCTTCTCACACTCTCTCAACCAGTTATAACTCTCAATTCCTATATGGTGTTACTCTTACTCAAGTCTTCTCAAGCTAGAGTACTGAGATTTTACTGAGTCCCTGCAGGAATGGGCAGTCATTGGGTGAATAACTTGGCTTCTCATCAAATCATTTATGATTGGAGAAGTAAGACCTGCAAATAAATGCAAGTGAAACATGAAACCATCAAACATTTAAAAATCGATTGAGAGCTACTTTCTCAGTCACAAACATCGACACATACGATTTGTTTGGTGAAACCTTTGAAGGGTTGAAAGTAGACTATTGCATAACTGCTGTTCATAAAGAATAATAGGAAAACAGACTTTCTCTGGGTAAGGAAAAGCAACTTCTTGTAATATAATAATTCAAGTGCTTATTGATGCACAACATTACCTAATAGCAGAATCAAAAGGCAATCTATAGAGGATTTACATAAATACTTTCATCTAAAATATGGGAAAAGGTTACTTGATACATAAAGCAATTTATACAAGACAACACAAGTTAAGGTCAGAATGCCAACACCCAAATGCCATGCACTCTCTTAGTTAATAACACTGAAATGAAGGTGCTTTTCACACTAACGAATCTTGGAAAATCAAGATGATACCTGGATATGTATTTTTATTCCATTACAAAACCGAAAGGCTAGTTAATTAGCCATGACAAAGGGTGTATTTTATACAAGTAACTATTCACAGACAATATATCTAAAGGAATTTGATGACTGGTACCTTTGTGCTTAATGCATAAAATCAGAATATCCAAAATGGAAAGTGACTCTCGATGTCATAATATAAATAATCTCTGGACGCCATTGCATGAAAACTGTGCAGGCGAGTCCCAATATATGAGCCTCCCGGAGATGCCAAGCAGTTCTCGATGATGCAAAGATGCACTTAGACTTGTTAGTGTGTTTCTCTCTAAAGCTCAGTTCTGACTCAATTTCTAATGACTCTAGTTAAACCCACTAGCTCTTTTCTATGTGGTTTTTATCTCCAAATATTAAATCCATGGCAATATAAGAATTTATATACACTTTGTATTCATATGAGAAAAAGAAATATATATTTTCTATATATAACATGTACCCATAAATACATATATTAATCATATATACACATATTATTCTTATATCACACACACACACGTATATTCTTCTTGTTTTTTAGTTAAGAAGAATGAAACATTTTGTAGTGCTGATCTCATGCTATAGCCAGGATTTGAAACAGGTAAACTTAGCTATATCAGATGCGCAGTCCATGTCTGAACTGGCTTTATTTTATTCTCCAAAAAATACAAGTTTATGTTGTGGTTTGCCCTGAAGTTATCTGTATTTTGATGTTAATTCCACTGCCCCAAGGACAGCAGCCTAGTCATATACTCAGAACTCAGGTGACTTCACCAGAACCACCTCCCCATTGAATTTGTAAAGTACAGGTGAAGGGCAGGTACAGGATAGAAGGAGGCCTGTCATTGGAGGAGAAGGAAGGATGGGCGGGAGGGAAGTTTGAAGGAAGTGGAGGAGACTAGTAGAGAGAGGAGAGACAGGAGAAGAGAGGGTGAGAAGCCATGGCAGGTGATGTTAAGATTCTGCCCTTTGTATTTACAGGTTGTTGTCAATTTTCTTAAGGGATGGATGGTACCAGGCGTTGTATGTTTAAGTGGGCAATTATATCTTATCAGTTGATCTAAGGTTATTGTGTTGTGTGTTCTTTAATGTGTAGATTTAAGTAATGTAATAGAGTGTGTGGCGACTGGTCTGGGCCTCCTCCTCGGAGTTGGGATGAGTTTCTAGCAGATAACTTGGGACACTCTGGTGCCAGAGCTAGCGGGGTGAAAGACACCGTTACTTTTTTATTTTTATATTTTTACAACAACAGATGGTGCCCAATGATGTCAAGCCAATGTGATGAGCAAGAATCCACTAGTAATCTTAAGAGCTGAGAGACAGTTTTTATTTTCTAAGCCATATTAAGTCATGTGATATCTTAAGCATGGGAATTCAAACAAAGAAAAGGGGAAGCCACCTGGGCTGGCAGGATGTAGGTCCCCTGCTGTGTGATAAGTAATGGCAACTCAGAGAGTTAGAGATTAAAAGCTGCTTTTTAAAGAAAGTTGTTTAGAAAGTCTTTCAGGATACTCATATTCTTTTTAACGTGGGCTCCACGGGAATTTTGGGTTGAAATCCTAGTTAGACAAGGTACTTCTTTATTACAGGTATTATTAAAAGGTGATTAAGTTTGTTTTTAGAAAGAAGAGAGTAAAAGAGATTACCTGAATCAGGTGTGGATTTTCATCCATGGTTCAGAACTTGGGGAAAAATTAGTCACTACCTCCAAGTAGAGAGTTGTGATGAAATGTCTGTAACACCAGGGAGAGTGAATGCAGGCATATATTATACAAGTTATTAAGGTTAAAAAAAAAATCTGTGGCTCCGGGTAGAGGGCTTAACAGATGGATATAGTTTGGGTTAAATTCCTGAGTTTTAAGTTGTTTATTGGTATTAGAATTGATAGAATGTGTTTAAGTTTGTTTTAAGGAGAGTAAAGAGATTACCTGAATCACATGGTGATTTTCATCTATGGTTCGGAACTTAGATAGGGAAAAATTGGTCACTAACTCCAAATAGAGAGTTGTGGTAAACATCTGTAATGCCTGGGAGAGTGAACGCAGACATATATTATAGAAGTTATTAAGGTTAAATAAAAATCTGTGGCTCCGGGTAGAGAGCTTAACAGGTTGAGGTATTTTGGGCAAAAGTCCTGGCTTGATATGTTGCTTATTGATATTGGAATTGATAGATAGTATTTGGTTTGTTTTATGAATTACCCTGCTAAAGGCCATATGGCTCGTTGATGCTGGCTAGCGAGGGTTTGTGGTTACTTTTGATATTTACCACAACAGGAAGCTCGAATTCTCTTAACATGGACTCCATGGGAATTTTGGGTTCATTTCCTGACATCATAGAGTACATAGGCTCATTGTTTACCTTACTTCCTTTTTTTAAAAATTGTTTAATCTTCATGATGGTTTTGACTTTGAGTTTTATGGTTATATTATTACTATGGGAGAGAGTGCAAGATACAAGCTTTTCTGGTTTCAGACTAAGGAACACAGTATTTTGGGAGAAAGATTTTGTCTTTGTGCTTTTAAAAAGTGTGATTAGGCTCAGTAAACCTCACAGAGTCATATTGATCAGATTTGATAGAGGTAGACCGCCTGAAAAATTTATTCAGGAGAATCAAACAAAAAGATATCTCGATTCTAAACTTTGTCTTGAGAGCTGTATTTGGCAGAGTGTGCCTACTTGGATTCCTGGTCTCAAGGACTTTCAGCTGGGTCCAGTCAGGACACATTGGCTATAGCATTTGCTTCATTCTTCCAACCCTCTTCCCCCCAAGGATATCTCAACGCCCATGTACAGCTTGAAGAAGTTATAGAGGAGTCATCGCCCCAATTCCCTGGACTTTGGGCAGCTGAAACTGGTTATTCTAAAGTTGTTTTTATGAGGAATTTAAAATTGTAATGTAACAGGGAGGAATTAGGAGGAATTAGCTAGATTGAATTGTACAGTCATAATCTCATTTGGTAACTAAGCTTAAATCATATCTTTGTTTGGGTATACAATTTATTTGTCAAAAAAGTTTAAAAGTACAAGGTTTAGAGCCAGTCTTTCTATTGTTGTCATTACAAACTTCTGAGTTTATTACACCTGTGGTTAAAATTCAAATAGCAAAGTCATGGCTCTGAGTTTGTGAGAGTACTTTCAAGATATTATTAAGATATAAAAACAACAGTCCAGATTGTCTTATATAGGTAGATGGTTTTCAAAAACATCATAAATCCACAAAATTTGAGATTTAAAGTTATTTATCTTTTGTTGAGACATATCTGTTCCTAACAGTTCCCCTTTGGTGGATGTGACCACATTTGGAGAATGTGACCATCTCTACCTCCAGGTGAAGCAATACTTTGTGGCTAGGCAGCCATTAGACAAAACTGCCTGTTTCATCTGCAGACAAATACTGTCCAGAAAAGGACAAATTATGCAGTATAGTTGACTGATAAACCCTGCCAAGACAGGGTGATCAGCCCTTCAAAATCTGCATTTTAAGAGTCTGTCAGTTGATTTTGGGCCAGAAGGCTGAAGACTTACACTCACATGTTGTTAACAGGGGACTGTGTGCTAGTGGAGATTTGTCTCTACAACCTCTCAGTTCTGGAAGCCGTGTTAGGCTTCGTATGTGTATAGATATTTGGTCATTCAAAGATTTCTGACGGGGTTAAAGACTGGTTACAGTCTCATAGCCTATCAGGCTGTTTAACTCTGAAAATACATATTTTATTAGATAGTTATCAGATAGTATACAAGCTAGCCAGGATATAGATTTTAAGCCTTTCTTAAGCTGGAATGGATAACTAAATGGTCTGTTTCATTGATATAGTGATGGACTGGGTGTTGAGTATTTCATGTACTTTATAAATTGAAGAATGGTAATAATTTTACTCAATTTATATATAAGTGAAAAGGCTTTTTAACTGGACAAAAAGGGGGAAATGTTGTGGTTTGCCCTGAAGTTATCTGTATTTTGATGCTAATTCTACTGCCCCAAGGACAGCTGCCTAGTCACAAACTCAGAACTCAGGTGACTTCACCAGAACCACCTCCCCATTGAATTTGTAAAGTACAGGTGAAGGGCAGGTACAGGATAGAAGGAGGCCTGTCATTGGAGGAGAAGGAAGGATGGGCAGGAGAGAAATTTGAAGGAAGTGGAGGAGACTAGTAGAGAGAGGAGAGGCAGGAGAAGAGAGGGTGAGAAGCCATGGCAGGTGATGTTAGGATTCTGCTCTGTGTATTTACAGGTTGTTGTCAATTTTCTTAAGGGATGGATGGTACCAGGCGTTGTATGTTTAAGTGGGCAATTATATCTTATCAGTTGATCTAAGGTTATTGTGTTGTGTGTTCTTTAATGTGTAGATTTAAGTAATGTAATAGAGTGTGTGGCGACTGGTCTGGGCCTCCTCCTCGGAGTTGGGATGAGTTTCTAGCAGATAACTTGGGACACTCTGGTGCCAGAGCTAGCGGGGTGAAAGACACCGTTACTTTTTTATTTTTTTATTTTTACAACAACAAGTTTACTGATAAAAAACCCTTTAACAGTCCAAGGTGCATTAGAAGGTGATTACATGGAGGAGCCTAAATTCTCTTTCTCTGATTAGTTAAGAGCTGCTTAGCGTTTTTGTGAGAGGTTATGAATCTTAGAAAAGAATCCACTACCACAACTTGACTAGTGCAGGAAAATTCTTTACTCTATTTGAAATCTTATCCCAGTCCATACAGATAAATGTAGATACCATCCTTCATAAAAGAAGTCTTTCTTTACAGTAAGTGGAAATGATTCCAGAAACCTACAACTGGCCACAATCAGAGATCAAAAGATCGTGGGAAGTGCACACCCAACAGACACATATGGCTCCAGGAACATGGCCAAAGAGAGGGTGGGAGGATTTTTGGAGCCACAACACCAGAAGATCCGCTGTGAAACAGTCTTTCTTAGAAATGACTGAATGAACAAGAGCAGAATATTAGCGATATCAATGAATGAGTTATTTTGAAAGGGGAAAATGTTTGGAGGGTCTCACCCCTAGACGAAAATTAAAACTATTTTAAAATAGGAAGTTGTATCATTATACATTATACATTATACATTATGATTGCATTTTTCTCTCCTTCCCTTGGGGTATCCAGGCGCTGCTGCACACTGTGCAGGATGGAGCAGAGCAGAGTTCCACGGTCCTTTCCTCCCCTTTGGGTATCTCAACCAGGACGCACACCAGGCGAGAAAGAATGAAGCAAGGTTCCTAACGGGTGGTTCAGCAGGATTCTTGTCCTGAAGGCCTCCTCAGAAGATTTCAGTGTGACAGCTCTTTAAAAACAGCACTCTTATGTGGTAGTCAAAGATGCAGCTTGTAAACTTCATTCAGGGCGAATGAGGAGTGTGTAGAACTTGGAAAGCGGGCAAGTGTTCCTCTTAGAGAAAGCTTCATTGGCTGAGGTTTAAGGTTTTTGGGACACCACATTTTCATGGAAAGGCATTTCAGGAAGTTCATCCTGTGATTTTGTCAAGGATTACTTGACATTCTTTAGGGTTCCCCAGATAGGTAGACAAGAGGAAGCCCTGCTGGGAAGAAGTCCTCCGTTTTAGCTGATCTCTGGGGATCTAACCAGACATGATAGATTTTTGACTTTAAAGAGCAGGATTTCCTAACAATGAATAGTTTTAAGAACTCGTTTTAGTAGTCTTACACTGTTTACTTTTTTTATTTACAAGGGTAGCAGTTCTTTGAAAGTGACAGCCCATTTTCACATAGGCAGTGGAGGAGAGAAACTTTCATAACTTCTTTATAGAAACAACAACAACAACAACAACACACACACACACACACACACTCACACTCACACTCACATACATGCATATACACACAAACTCACATACACATGTGCACACATAAACACACACATACAAACACATTTTATTTTGATTAATGAAAATAGAAATCTAGTTTAAGAATCGTTTATGGTTTCTGTTTAGGGTATTTTATGTTTCTTTTTAGTCTTACTTTGAGACGGTCTTTGGTTTGCATCCCTAATGGCATTCTAGATAACTTTTTATATCTAATTGTTTTGTTTTATTATTATATATAATCAAATCTAATTTCTCTTCAATTATGACATAATCTATTATTTTGTGCTTCATAAAGTGAAAAAATCATTTAACTGCAAGATACCTTCAGGTTTTAGACACGTTAGAATGAGAGCAGTGCGTCCTCAAAGCAACAGTTTGAGACATTTATTTTATTTTACACTTGAGGAAGTACTTTTATTTCAGATAAACGAACATGTGAAATTTCGGGATTTGGAGTCTGGGCTATGTTCTCTCCACTCCTTTCCAAAATCTAAATTTACGCTTCTTAATAAAATAAAACTCACATCTAATTTTAATAAAATACTGCTGTTTTCCAGACATGTCTAATTTGATTTTGCAAAATCTCAACCTCTTTTCTGCTTAAAATGATACCTCTGGAGCAGAGTGTACCCACTCTAGAAAGTAACAGGAGCCGAGCACAGGTTGGACATTCTGCATTTTCTAACAACTGTCACACCTCTCTCCTTCCTTGATATTCTTGTATATGGAGTCTGTCTTTCTGATATATTTTATACGTGTCTCCAGAGTCTACAGCAGAGATGCCCGATCCAGCACTCCTATTATAGTGTTTACGATTCCAACTCTTGTAGTCAACCATATGTGGATGTGCAAGCCTGTTGTGATTTTGACCCAGACTTTGGCCCCGGTTTGAACCTGAAAGAGTACTATCCTTCTGATTCACCTCTATTAGAGGCTCCAACAAAGCCCGTGAATTACTCTAGTGTTGGTAACACTTCCCATCTGGAACGTTGCTTTTGGATCAAATAGATCTTCCTCCTCATTTCCTCCTAAGATATATTTCATATGAGCATCTCTGTTGACAGAAACCAAATGTCAAAAGTCTGTGAGCCAAGAGAAGGCTGGGGAAGACTAAACTCACAAAAGTACTGGAAACACTAGGCTATGTTCATGTTCTGCTTGTGTTCAGAAATAAAGGAAGAAAGAAAAGCGCACAGATGGACATATTGACAGGAGTTAGCTTAATTTTGTTGTAATGCCTTTAATCTGCCAACCACCTAGAAAAGTCCTTTGACTGATGAGGTCAATCCAATGCATCAGAAGTGAAAATAAAAGACAAAGTTTTTTTCCAGACTTTAAATAAAGATTTTTCATTCTTAAAATAAAAGCAAATGATTAATTAGCTAAGCAACTACCTTTGAATGAATTTACAAACTGAAAATTTTTACACAGTACTTGGGCACTAGGTTATTGTAAAGAATAACAAAATAGTGGCTGAGAAATTGGACATCTTTGAGCGAAATAAAGTCAATATATTAGCGAATTAAGAGATACAGAGAATTTTCAAAGTATTAATAGTCAACTTAAACAATCAAATAGAAGAATACATGTTTACAATAGAAATATGATGACAATTTTGAGACTGAATTTTGTCAAAGCAAATATAAAGTTTTATAGTGTATATTAGATCATAGAATTGTTCAAGCCTCTTCTGTTTGCCTGGCTATGCAAAGCAGTTTTCAAAATCACAGTAATACCTGTTCTAGATACCGAGACATGTAAGTATAAGCAATCTGCCTTCACTATTGACAGTTTCATGTTAGTCACTTTACATGATTACTACAATTTATTTGTAACCCCAAATCAATCCTAGGAACACTGTGTCTGTCATTTACATGTTCATGAGTGTACTAGCAAACATACTGTATTACTCAGCATTTCTAGCCCATCGAAAGCCAAGCAATTGACATGGAGATACAGTTCAGTGATAGCACAAATGCTCAGCCTGGGCAGAGCCTTAAGCACGATCCCTAACACAGAATAGATAGAAAAATGGATGGATAGATAGATAGATAGATAGATAGATAGATAGATAGATAGGTAGGTAGGTAGGTAGGTAGATAGATAGATAGATAGATAGATAGATAGATAGATAGATAGATAGATAGATAGGAGTGTACCCACTCTAGAAAGTAACAGGAGCCGAGCACAGGTTGGACATTCTGCATTTTCTAACATCTGTCACATCTCTCTCGTTCCTTGATATTCTTGTATATGGAGTCTATCTTTCTGATATATTTTATACGTTTCTCCAGAGTCTACAGCAGAGATGCCTGATCCAGCACTCCTATTATAGTGGTAGATAGGTACGTGGGTGGATGTAGATAGATAGATAGATAGATAGATAGATAGATAATTAAGATAGCCCTTTGTCTGCTTAGTGCTGTTATTCAGCATTATATACTTGTGAAGCTTATCTAAAACATGTTTTGTGTGTGTGTGTGTGTGTGTGTGTGTGTGTGTATAATGCACTTTACAATCTTTTTGTACTTCTTTAACTGTATAGCATATTGGCGCCATGCCACCTTAAACAGTGGAATCAAAAACAAAGAGGACAGAACAATCTGAGACTAAGACTGCAAAAGAGACACTTGCTGACTTGGTTCCAGAGCTGACACATGAAGATTCAGGACAGCTTGTCCAATCTCCTCTGGTTCCAGCTTTCATTTTAATGATACAGTAATATATATATATATATATATATATATATATATATATATATATATATCATGTACGAGGCTGAACAACAGCACTAAGTAGACAAAGAGGCTACTTTAATTAATTAATCACCTATCCACATATTTACTCATCATGTATTACTTATTTATTGTTTCTAAGTCACCTTTATACAGAAACTTATAGAAATCCAACTAATGTATTTTTAGTTAGTAAAGTCATTGTGACAAGAGGCTCATAGGGACTTAATGGCCTCTGCCTTAAGAACAACAGTTTAGTATCAGCTAATGCAATGTTTACTGTGAGTTTATACAATATAACACTGCAAAACAATAACTAGCTGCAAATACATTACGCATCCTCTCTCTATGCATGTCATCTATATATCATCTATGTGCTTTATAAAATTCTGACTAGAGAAGACTGCGACTTCTGTTTATTTGTCCATTACTTCAAGCCTTCTCATATGGAGACAGATAATTCTCATACATCGTTTAGACTTTGAGAGGCAAGCCGAGGAAGACCTGACACTCTTTCTGAACTCCTGAATGCGAGGATATAGACACCCGACCTGGCTTGTCAGTTGAGTGTTGCTATATAAGATGCGAAAGGTTGAGTTTGGCATAGGAAGGCAAGAATTTTCTTCTTTTCCCAAATGACAGTTTTCAGCTACAACGTTGTTTGGTCACAGAGAGTTGACCAGACAGTACATATGTCTGGAAATCTTGATACTAGTTCCCAGGATCTGACCCGTTTCATTATTCAGTACTCTACAGTTGTCATAACAAGTCTATAACAAGGCGCTCCCCTTCTAATTAACTCGATTGCTGTTGTTTAGCTTGGTTTGGATGGTTTTGAGACAAGGTATCACTAGGTAGGCTAAGCTGGCCTTCAACTCACTGTCTGTTGTTAGGACTCCGCTGCTGGACAGTGTTCTTCCTAACTCAGCTTCCAAGGCGCTAGAAACACAAGAATGGAATGTATGCCATGCCTGGGTTTATATTCTTTCTCTAATTAACTAGCCGGAAATTGAATGTGTAGCTTGCAACTCTGACTGAAGATTTACATAATTATTACATGCCAAAAGATATGACAAATATTATCAAATTATATTTAAAATACATGTGAACTTGGTAGTATTTTGGGAACGTGGAAACATGGAATTGATGTATTTTCCTTAAAGAGCTGATCATTTTATCACCTCTAACTAATATTTAACATAAATTACAGGGGAGAAAACTAAAAGTTTGAAAAGGTATTTAAGCTATTTCAAAAGATTAATGTGCACTTGATAAGATTATTAAAGTATAAGGTCACAGGCTTACAGGTACCTACAATTAGGATTCTGATATAATAAATTGATCTTAATATTTACTTCTTGACAGAGACCTTTCAAGGATTTGTAACTGTTGATAATCTTTCTGAACTTTAGAGTTGGCATTTCCTCTACTGAAATATTTTGTCATCAGAAAGCATAATTGTATTGCCTCCCCACTCTATCAGGGCATGTAAAATTTATTGAAATGAGAATTAAAAGTTAATGAAGCCCTACAATTATTCTACAGATGTTCCTTGGCAATAAATGTTTACATTTTGAATAACAGTTTGTTACACAAGTCTTTGCAAGGTTGTTTTTCTGGAAATAAAACATGCAGTCTTTTGCTAACACCCAGCTCCCAGTTGACTGCTATTAAGTAACCAACCCACTGCAAATATTCCAGTTTCTGGTTAATTCTTCTACCTCCTTTTAAAACCTATTCTGTTCCATAGTGACTTGGGTTTGGTTTTGTTTATTTCATTTTCACATTTCAGAAGTGTTGAATAATAAAACTGTTTTTCACAGATTGCAGTCTCCAAAAATTGTTTAGGTACACTTGCAATTTTTCTCACTTCTTAAAAAAGATGGTCCCTGATCCCACATGTTCAAGTGTTGCTGAAGGCCCCAGAGAAGAAACTAAGATTTCAGCCACTCACAGATTGAGCTCATCCCTGAAAACTGTAAGGTAGACCCCTTTTATTCAGGAGTATGGCTGTCTGATTCTAGAAGGAACAGTCACAGGCCTCGCTCAATGCAAGAGAGACGGAATCTCCTGAGTGCTCAGTGTCCTCACGATTTCTAACTGAAGCATCCCTGGGTATGTTAAAATGTAATGCATGATCACCAGAATGTGAAAACATCCTATCTACTAAAATAAAATTAGTTGAAATTAAAAAGGGACTATATCTACAATAACACCATACCCACCCCTACTTACCTGGCTTTCTCTTTGTGTACACTATTGAAGATGTGTGGGCCAGAGAATCAAGAATATATAAAGCACATCACTCACCCATACCGAAATGTTCCCTCTTTTATGATATATTTTAAAAATCTTTTCTTACAAATATAGCCAAACTAAAATATTTAGTTTATATGATAGGATGTTATATTCCCTTTTCCACCAAATAATGCACAAATCCTCTTAATATCTCAAGTAATCTCATACTAAAGAGATAAATAGTGTGTGTCCCCTGCACTGTCAGCTGATACTTTATCTACTTTCAAATGGTTACTACCACTTAATTAAATACTTTGATTCTCCCTTTTCACTAACATGAGTAGACATGAATTATATCAATGTTAGATGACATAAAATTCTTTGGTGTAATGACAAATAACAGATATTAAAACTATAGTTTTGTTATGCATAATTTAATTTCTTTGCCCTTGACAATTTCACACATCTCTAAAGTTCACTCTGATTATTACATTACCACACTTCCTAACCTCTCTTTCAACCCTGTAACTCCCCTACCCACATTCATGGTTTTGTAGGTGATGGTTGTTCTGTTTTTGTTCTCTTGAAATGCTCAGAAGTTAACCAGGATCATCAGTGCAACCATGACTTTGGAACTATTCCTGTGACCTTGGTGGTTCCTCAATGGGCACACAATAAAAGACAAAGATTGCCCATTCTCTAGGATTCGTCAGGAGGGAGGGGTAGGATCATATCAACCTCTTCCCCAAATCACGATGAACTGTTTATAGTTTCATTCTTGTGTAGACATTACAAGCAACAATAGTTCATACAGCACCATGACTACAACACTGTACCATGTCCACAAGACAGCAGTTGGTGACACTTCTCCTTCTCTTCTTCATTATTTATGCTCCTTCTTCCATAATGTTCTTTGAGCCTTAGGGGAGAAGATCTAAATGTCATTTAAATATTTTTCCACACAAACAAATTATCTACAATGTATTCTCTTCCACATCTAAACACTAGTGTCACAGCAGAAATTATTTTTGTTTTTCTTACTTCCTAAGACATAAGGTATTTTTATTTTCTCTTATTTTTTTCTTCCTTTGAATTATATGCCATGTGTAGTGATACAAGCCATTAGTTTAAGATGAGAGATGGGTCGCTAAAAGCAAAATAAGAAATAGAATGACTGATGAACAAATCATTTTTAAATGTGGTATTAAAGTCAGCCTTTTTTAGCTTAACTGGACAGTATTTAAATTTAATTTTGACAAATCAGTATTTAATTTAAATAGTTTACTTGAAATTTTCTACATGGTCAACAAGATGTCCTCTAGTCACAGAGACATATCATCTTTGGGATGTCAATTTGGTTGATGGGGTTTCTTCTGTATCAAAGGGTCTTATGACATACCTAAACAGAAAATGTTGTGAGTCTCTGAATTTGTTTTTTGTTGGATAGTTTATTCTTACCATCTTAAGTAGTCATGTATTTCTGCATTCATATTTATTTATAAAGTGAGAAACCTATGAATTAAGCTTGGAGTAGCATATTTCTGCTGATTAAAAAAAACATATTTAGACCACAGGGTGCAGCATGACAATTTAATCGAGCATCAGTAACAGGTTTACCCCAGGCCCAAATCCTTCTCAGCCATTTATTAAAACTATGTTTCCAGTACCAGATATGAATTCACTCTTGGGAAATGGACCTTAAGTCCAGTAACACAGCACTGGTCACGCCCATAACAGTTGTGCCAGTAGTGTACCAGGGAATGCAGTGTTTTTCTTATCTGTTATAGAGACAAGATCTCTAACAGAATCATGAATGTCAAAGGCACTTTGGCACTATTGACTTTTTCAATGTAGCTTGAAATGAGAAATAACCATTTGGTTGATACTGAATATAATTTTGTTTTATAGCAACAAATGGTATTCTATTTGAGGGAAAAAAAAGTTTCTCAAAAAAAGTCATAGTGAGCTATTGAGTTACCATTTTATAAACTTCTGTCTATGGTGTAGATACTGAAATTTGACTTGGAGATTTAAAATTTCACTCTAGAAAAGTATATTTTTAACTCTGTCATCTAACTTGTGGTTGTTTTATAAATTTTTTACACAGGAGAATGATTGAACACTAAAATTTTTATGAATATTTTACTAATCGACAAAACTTTTTTGATTTCCAAACCTCTGGTCTGGACTGATTCAGAGACATATGTATGTTGATAATTCCATTTACAACCTACATCTTTTCCTGTAATGTTTGCATAAGAAAGTTCGTCCATTATGAAATACTTCTTATCTGCATTTTCAAAGCATTTCTAGTAAGTACCTATTTATTGTTATATTTAGACCTTGAAAAGATGGAGGAATGATGACATTGGTGCTCCTTCAGTTAGAGATCCCTTAGATATTCATGTCACATTTCCTGCCAGACTAGGTATACAGAGGTTATTAAAACTACCAATATTATTACGGTTGATTTCTTTCTCTCTGAGCCATTCAATTCTATATGCCTCATACCTGAATAATGGGTTTGCAATGAAAACTACAGCATGTATGCATATATATATGTATATATATATTTATATGTGTGTATGCATATGTATATATATATGTGTATATTATATGTGTGTGTGCCTGTATGACTGTGTGTGTGTTCCTGCATGAATGTATATGGATTTCACACATATGCAGTGTCCAGAAAAGGTTGTCAGTACACTGAACAGAGTTACAGGTGAAACAGTGTAGGTGCCAGGACTCTAAACTTGGTCTCTTCAAGAGCAGCAAATGCTATTAACTGCTGAGTCATCTCTATGGCCCCTAAAATAAATACCTTGTGTGGTAGGGTAGGTTGACTAAAAAATGGCCCCCATAAGTTAAATGCTAGGTCTCCATGGAGTGCACTTTTAGGAGGTACAGCACTTTTGGAATAGGCATGGTCCTGTTGGAGGACGTGGTCTGTCACAGGAGGTGGATTTTGATATTTCAGGGACCATTGTCTCTTTCTCTTCCTGCTGCCTGACAATCCAGAGGTAGACCTTTCAGCTTATCCAGCAACATGTCTGTCTACCTGTGGAGCACCATGTCTCCATCCATTTCAATAATGGACTAAAGCTCTCAGGTTTTAATGTTTGCCTTTACAAGAGGAAGTTTGATGACATCCCATTTGGTGGAGCAGAGAAAACCTCTAATACTTAGACTGGTGCACAGCACACGTTCACCAGAACAGTAAATGATGTCTTCTTCAAATCCCAGATACAAATGTGAATGAACAAGGGACTGGTGACGCATTTAAAGGAATTCAAAGAAAAAAAATTTAAAGGGTGATAAGCACAAGCCAACATATAAATCCCTAAATGATCTGAACAGGAGTGAACAGAGGTAAAGACAATTCTGGCCAAAGGAAGAAGAGATACCTTGGTGCGTTTTTGAAAACTTAAGAAGCAAAGGTTGATGGAGCAGAAACAATAAACAAAAACAAGACCAATAATAAATAAAAGTGAGGGACTGAAGGCTTTTAAACAAGGTTATAGGAGTGGAAGCTACCTCTAGGTGAACTAGTCCCCTTTGAGGTTGGTAAACCGATAAAAAAATACAATGGTTTCATAGTTTAAATAGTTACAAAGTGCTAAGTGGCACTGCTTTGCTTGCCAAATCATGCAATACACAGTTCTATAAAATAGAATGTTGATCAGCTGAAGAATCTTAGTTTTATAGACTGAAGTCATGAAGAAAACAGAAACCAAAAGAGAGAGGATTGATCATCTCAAAGTACTTTCTATATGAAAATGAAATAGGGGCATATAAGAATATGAAAATAATTAATAAATGATAATAAATAACAAACGATACTTTATTATTAATAATAAAATCTTCATATGTTTTGATTTATATCAATATTTTTCAAATTAATCCTTAATGAGTGTAAACATTGACGGTAGGGTGGTCATAGCCATGTCAATTAAACTGGGTGTCAGGATGTATGGCTTCATGACCCTCATACTAGATTCACGGAAGGTTGGGTAAAAAGCTTAGTTCCAGTTTGGTGGGCAGGAAATTTTTACTATGAATGACTTCGTTTTGAAATTTAACATCATCTGTCGAGGTCCAGTGAAGGGTCTCCCGTAACTTTTAGTTAATTATTACAAAGGTCACTGTGACTTTGGGAATGTGGATGGTGGTGGATGATGGTGGGTCGAGATGAGCTGCAGGCTGAAAGTGGTTTAAGAAAGAGATAATAGTGGCCTTTATGGGGCTGTAATGTAAATGGGGGACTATCAAGGCTGACATTTTGTGACTAAACTCATAAATAATATCTACACCCCCTTTTTCCATCGCAGAATGCAGAGCTTAATGATAGCTTCTGAGACTGGGGCATGTGTCTGTACAGGAAAGGGGGATGGAGTACAGAAAGGGCATTTATCTCACACGCGAAGATGTCACAACAAAAGAAAAGAAGGAACAAAAAAGAAAGAAAGAAAAAAGAGAGCAAAAGAGAGAATGAAAGAAGAGAAACAAAGAGAAGAAGGAAGAAAGGAAGGAAGGGAGGGAGGGAGGGAGGGAGGGAGGGAGGGAGGGAGGGAGGGAGGGAGGGAGGGAGGATGGAAGGGATTTCCCATAGGAGAGTAAGAGAGTATCAGTAAGCATATCAACCTTAAACATAACATGCAATATGATTAATTCAGATTGAGATAAGCCTGGAAAAGACAAATCTTTCAAGACATTCTGAGTAAAGGGACATTTGTTCATAATAGCCTGTAAAAACCACAGGAAAGAAGGAACAATCAGAAACTGATGAGAAAGAAGGTGGACAAGATGACTGGGAGTGCGGAATATGCAAGTGGATGTCAAGGAGGCGATTGGTACCCTAGAGGGCTGTGGTTCTAATGGTTACTTGGATGAACTAGCACCGAGGACACTATCCCTTATGTTCACAGTCATCTAAATCTCTACAGTTTGGCCTTTGAAGCCAGACTGGCTACATAGTGAGTGGGAAGCATGCCGGGAATCCATGTTCAAACCTTGTCTTAAATAAATAAAAGAAAATGCTCAGTCCAGGTGAGAAATTAACAGTGGAGAAATGAAAAAATTATATCAAGCTAAGTAATAATGACCCGAATACAAGACACAAGAAAATTAGTTAGAAATTGGAGGCAGTAATCGTTGTCTCCTCCTAAATGATGGCAGTTGAGAACACAGTAAAGAACAAGCTATGCGAACATCTTCCACAGTACCAGCAGCGAGTAAGAAGTCGTCAGCAGCAAAGCTATTTTGCATGCCCAGTGCACTACATCACTGCTGCCTGCCTTAGCACCAAGTGATTAAGGATATAGCACAGAAGACTGTAAAAGTGCCAAGAACATCAGATCATTGGGTTTAGTAAGGACTTTCATTTTAGCTTTGGGTGAAAATATTTTTTTTATTCTCCTGATGTAATCTCCATCTGCTAACCTAGGCCTGCTCCTGGAATCTTCTTATAATCTAATCTAGGCCTAGAATGTTTTCAGCCTCTGAGACTTACTGCTGACTAAGCTCACCCCTTTCTAGTTCATTCTGAGCTCTGAATGGCTGACTCAACCCAGCTGTCTGGCTCAAACTCCTCTCCAAACTGACGGAGTCAAGCTGGCTTCTCTTTCTAGCCCTTAGACTGAATTGCTCTACTTGGCCTCAAACTAACTCTGGCAATCTCTAGTCTAATTTTCTGACTCCTCATTCTCCGGCTCATTCAGTCCTCACCGTTGTCTAGCTTGTTCTCTCTGTAACGTGTCTCTATATAACTGCCTACGTAAAACTGCCTCCTCTCTCTGTGTGTACTGCCCCTCATTTAGCTTCCCTTTCTCCTCTCTTCTCATGAGAGGTGAGCATATCCTACTCTGTCAAATCTTTCTCTGGTTCATCGCCATGTCTCTCACTAAATTAGACATCACTTTCATACAGGGGTGGTTCCTTTTACTAACTAACATTACTGTTATTGTTTGGGCTTAAAGGTGTGTTCTAAGGTGCTTGTAGGCTTAGACTGTGGTGTCTCCATCCCTCCATCGGAAGCCTTGAATGGTTACAGGACATGGGCTGTTTCACGTTCTGTGTCCGCCATTACTAGGACTCTCAGCTAGAGACACCTTCATAGATTCAGAAAGTTACTTTTTTAAAAAAAATGTCATTTTCGGTGGCTTGAGAATAGAAGGCACTAACTATACAAAGGCCATTACTTACTTTTTTCACCATTGCAACAGAACACCTAGTGACAGTCATTTAGGGAAGGCAGAGTTTATTTGGACGCCAGTTTGAGGTTAAAGTCCATCATGTCGGCAAAGGATTGGTGAACAGGAATAGAAAGCAGTTACTAAGTTCATGTCCACTCGAGAATGTGAGAGATGAATGTCAGTGTCTGGCTATCTTTCTCTTTTTCATTCCGATCCCAGCCCATGGAATGATTCTGTCCCGATTCAGAGTGAGCTTTTCTACCTCAATTAACATCAGCTAGGTAATCCTTCACAGACATGAGTAAATGATTAGCTCCTAGGTGAGTTCAGTCCCTGTGAAGTTGCCAGCAGTAACCATCTCAGAAAGATTGCAGGAAAATAAAATCTGTCACGATCCAAATAAAAACTGTTGCTGAAGGTTACATTAATTTTTTAAACCATTTGACAATTCTTTCAGGTCTCCCTCTAATATATGATATAGTGGCTCCTTTTGATTAAGAGACAATCTTTTTTTGTTATGTGGTAACAATCCATGAGTGCTGTAACTTAGTATATTAACCTTTAATCATAGACTCTTGGGTACCAGATGTCTGGGAGAATATTTAAACGAATATATTGAATTATTTCTATTATTAATATTATTTCTGATTACTTCTTAGTGAAAGCAAGTAAATTCTATAAAAACCCTATGTGTTCCAACATGTTTGTGGTAATGTACAAACTCATTTTGCAGAGACCCTTTCATTTAGAGACAAAAAAATTTGTACAACCTCCATGTGCCTGTGATATAAGAACTTGTCATTCTCGGGGATGCACATCAATCCTCCCCTGGCCATACTGTAATTTAAAAGTGGTCCCTAGGACCAGTCTAGAGCTTCACTAAGTATTGTTCAGTTTGTTCAAGGAGGAAAAGCTAAAATGAATTTTAGGTACGAAAGGGTGTTTGTGGTTCATGTGCAAGTGAAGTCAATCTCCTTTTTTTTTTTTCCCCTGCTTTCTCCCTAACCTAAAATAAACAGCCAGAATTCAACTTCACTCTGGTGTTTTCTCCAAATATTGTCTGTTCCTCTATCTATTTTCCTTTCTCAATTCCATGGCTGTTAGATGAAGTCGGATTGGAAGTTCAAGATAAAGAAAATGTAATTCCTTTTGTGTGAATCTTTGGTTCAGAGAAGTAAACATCCCATCCACACAGGGCCTCAAATGTCCATAAAGGTGGTGCCTGATTATAGTCCTCTTTCTTAGTTATTATATTTCACTGCCTCATCTATTGGCTTGAGTATATTAATATCGATGGATTTAATTTCTTGCACAAATTTTCTGCACTTAGCTGAAGAGTAGAAAATTACAGCCTTCTGTGCACATCAAGTATGAATATGCCAGCCCCTCACGTTCATTTCCCTGTCATCTCATCATTTCTTTCGAACTCCAGGACACTAGAGGGACATGTGTTACAGGAAGCAAGGCACTTGATGGGCGATTCCTCATCTTCAAAGAATGTAAGACTCGAGCAAGTCATTCCCTATTAGCCCCATGGACCAAAGTGATGAATAACACCCAGGTATGTCTCTTGCAAGATCTCTAGACCCCTGACTCTCACTCCAAACTTCTTTGTGACTGGTGACAGGATTCGGTATTTCAACTATGGAAGGATTCTGAAATCACAAAGGAAAACTTGTGATTACCTACCAAATGTTCATCATTTTCAGATATAACAATCATACTGAAAGGGTTATCTGTATGCTCTTATCTTCTCTGACTTTCTCATCATTCTCTCTCTCTCTCTCTCTCTCTCTCTCTCTCTCTCTCTCTCTCTCTCTCTCTCTCTAGAAAGTTCACCTTAGAAAACCAAATTTTCTCAAAGAAGTGAAAAGGACATTGGTAGACATGGTCACATATGATGTTTCATCTGAATTATGAAACCTAATAACATCAAGACTCAGCGGAGGAAAAGATTTGAGTCAGCTGTCCTGAAAATTTATACCACATTACCCACAATGCCCAGTACTTGGAATGGTAGCTAAGAACTTGTCATGATTACATAGGAAAAAATAAAAAAGGAAGGCTAACAAATACCCAATTTAAACCTCAAAATCGAATTTGTTGTAATCACCTATTAAGTTGTACTAAGAAGTAATTTTCCTTGGTGTTTATAAATAATTTTTTAAAAAGAACATGAAACAAAGGTAATTTTGTCACGCAGTAAAGGATTACATTTTAGTGCAAAAGCAAGTCTCTGCACGGCCATCAGACGGCTTCCTGGAGTGGAATAATTAAGTTTGAGATTGCTGGCGGATCCTGCAATGGTGTTTTAGTTTATAGCCCTAAAGTCAAGGGACCCATTAAAATGAAATAAGTGAAACTGTGCTGGCTCCTTGTAGGCCAACTACCTGGGTGACATCACCATCATCAAGGTAACACACTTAAATTATATGAAACCACACTTAATAATAGCAAAACTCAGCCTCTCTGACATGCAGGGGATAAAATAATACTCTAAGGAAAGGGATTTGACAGAAAACAAGTTGGAGAAGGAAGAACAATTAATTAAAAAGTCACTTGGGAGTCGAAGGGGATGATAAACAGTCATGAGAAAGTCACTAAAATCTCAGACGAAGTGCGATTGAGCTGAATTGGTTTAGAAGTCAGGCTCCCATTGTGACTTGCAGACAGTCTGTCTCCAAAGCTTAGTTTGGGGGACTGCAGAGGTAGCTCAGTGGTTAAGCACACTGGTGTTCTTGCAAAGGACCCAGGTTCAGTTCCCAACACCCACATGGTAGCTCAATGTCACATTTTAACTCTACTTCCAGAAGAACCATGGTCCCCGCTCCCTCCCAGTCTGTGCATATACCTGTGGGGATATACCCACACTCAGACATCAATAAAGGAATAAATAAATGCTTTGTAAAAGTAAATAAAAAATAAAATGCCACGTTCTCAGATGCAGCTGAAGGGACCTCGTGATGTGACACCTACTATAACAAACTCCAGAGTACAGAGGCAGTGTCTAAATTCTAAGAAACCACTCCATTCGGGATAAAAGCCTCGTCCTGTGAAGCAGGACAAACACACCTGAACCATTATACATGCATGATTTAACATTTTTTAATAGTGGAAATGATGGAAACCAAAATGTATCCAAAGAAAACTAAACCTTATTAGACTCTGTTCATCTGTTCATCTGTGGCACTGTAAAATAATATCTTGCATGAAAAATGAATCGGTTATCAGGAGGCATGACTAAGTGCCAGCACTCTATTTAAGCACCGTTGCTGCAATAAGGAATGAGTAGGAACTTAGGTCAGAATAAAACCCTTCCTTCTCTTCTTCTCCTAGTGGAAACAAAATAGAAATAGTCTTGTTGCAACACTCAGAAAAGTTTAGGTCTTGGGGCTTTCTCCTCCACATTCTTAGGAAATAAATCCAAATATTAACACATCAATCTGGAAACACCGTTAAAGCATGGGAATTGGAAGATCTCCATCTACAGTATTAAAAGCATGCATATTTGGACACTTTTAATGCTCCTGCCCTTAACTAGAGGCTCACAACGGGTGAATCAGGGAAACTGCTGCTCCTGCTATCTCTTCTCTTCTCCCTCTTTTCTTTCTGTAGTTGCAAGCTACTCTCTGCCTCCTTTCTGGGTTTGGGTAGGTTTGTGCTGTCTGGGATTTTTGAGAGGGGCATCTAGAACACTGAAGATTAAAACACTCTTTTTCTCATGATCTTGATTCATGAGCTTTTGGGTAAATGAATGCATGATTCTCAACAGAATTTCTATCCTACGGATACAAGTGGGACCCTGATGCCTGTGGACTCTTAGGACTTTCTCTGGTCAAAGAACATTTGGGAATACAGTACCAAATCTCTGCTCTTCTAAAGTCTTTAAAGTCTGGCTCATGTCACCTCACTACAAGATGAGCCTTTGGATTGCTGGAACAGTCATGGTATCTTTCTCCTGACAAGCTCAAGGAGGGTGCTCCAGTTCACACACAGGCTCAGCCACCAAATCTGACCTCAGAAAACTGGTGTTTGAGGAGGGGGCCTTGCCTTCCTATGTTGTAACCAATTGTTAATCCCTGGTATTTTTTGACTAAGGATCTACTGAGATCCTAGAAGTATGTCCTTGCTAAGAGTTTGTTGGAAAATGACTCTTACAGGAATGTGAAACCACTGGGACTGACAACAGCTCACTCCAAAACTTGTCCTTTCTAATCCATTACTTGAAATTCTCTCTTGAGCCTTCAATCCTGCATATTCTCTGGGAACATCTGGCAGCTGAACAATTAAGAGTTTCAACCCTCAGAGCTCAGGGAATCACCAGAAAGAGGAGACAGAAAGACTTTGAGAGTGAGAAGGGATAAAGGACACCAGGAGAGCAAGTCCTTCTGAATCAACTGAGCAAAGCTCATAAGAACTCACATAGACTGAAACAACAAGCACAGGGCCTGCACAGGTCTGTACCAGGTTCTGTGAGTACATATTACAGCTCTCAGGTAGGCTTTCTATGGGACTGCTGAGTGTGTGCACAAGGGAGGCTCCGATTCTTGGGCCTTCTCTTAGGATTCTTTTCCTTTCTATTTGTTTGCCTCATCCAACATCAATATGATGGATTTTGTTTTAACTTACTATATTTTATTTTGTTATGTTTTGTTTTTAATCACTTAGAATACTTTTTTCTTTTTTCATTAATTAATTTATTAATTTACTTTACATCCTTGTCACACCCAATCTCCTCTCTTCTCAGTCCCAACTTTAAAATCTCTCACCCCCATTACTATCTAACCTTCTTCTCAGAGAAGTAAAAGACCCCGTTGTGTATCCTCTCACCCTGGGACATCAGGTCATAGCAGAACTAAGACTATAAGCCATGCAGGACTTCAAGTGGAGGGAGGAGGATATCAAGCCACTCACAAAACCTTCAACCCCAAGTTTGTCCTGGCTACAAGTTGTGCAGGGATAAATAACGATGGAGT
This sequence comes from Rattus norvegicus, assembly GCF_021556685.1. NCBI lineage: Eukaryota > Metazoa > Chordata > Mammalia > Rodentia > Muridae > Rattus > Rattus norvegicus. The sequence continues at coordinate 26,659,817 of NC_141547.1, forward strand.
AGAGATTGAGGAAACTCCCAACCAATGAGTAGCCCAACTTGAACCTATCCCATGGAAGACACTATTGATGATACCCTGCTGTTCTTTCATACAGGAGCCTGGCTTAACTGTCTCCTGAGGGGTTCATTCAACAACAGATATAAACAGATGCAGAGAGACACAGCCAAACATCAGGTGGAGCTCAGAAAGCTGTTTGGAAGAGTGGGGAGGAAGGATTGAGTGAACCAGAGGGATCAAGGACACCACAAGAAGACCTACAGAGTCAACTATTCTGGATCATGAAGGTTCACAGAGACTGTACCAAAAACCAAAGAGCATGTAGGGGTGGTACTTAGGCCCTCTACACATTTGTCCAGTTGTGCAGCTTGGTCATCATGTGGGTACCGTAACAATTGCCCACCCTTGGATCCCTTTACTAGCTGTTTTTTTTTTCCTTGTGAGAGACAGAAAAAAGTAGATCTTGAAGAGAGGGGAAGTGGGGAAAAACTGGGATGAGTAGAGGGATAGGAAAATGTAATCAGGGTGTATGAGAAAAGATCTATTTTCAATAAATGTGAATAAAAAAGAGTTTATACTCATTTCACATGCAGGCTCAGTCTCTTTGGTAACTGTCCTTATGAACATTGTCTAGCCTGAAAGAGAATCAGAAAGAGTTCCATCCTTTCACACACTCTATAGAGTCTTCACCATCATGGTACCTATGACTGCAGCTAATCTTACTGAGCTTACTAAATAAGGTCATCGGCACACAGGACTTTATGTGTATAGCCTCCAGCAATGCTTTAGATGAAGCTAAATAAAGGGATCTTTATTTGAGCAGAGCTCATAGTGTCCCTGGTTTCTAGTGATAAATGTAATGAGTTGTTTCCATCAATGATGGTAGAAAAATGTATTTAGTTCATGAAACGTTTTAAATAGAAGTTCATTATTTTCTCTAGAATTATATATAATAAGAAAGCTGACATTTCAGGGCATGGCATGATGGAATATCAGATTTTCAAGTCTGGTCTTATAGTTTGAATATATTTGGCACTTTTAGGAGGTGTGGCTTTTTGGATTAGATGTGGCCTTGCTGCACAAAGTACCACTTTGGGGGTAGGCTTTGAAGCTCCCTCCAGTGCTGAAGAGCCAGTTTCTCATGACTGCAGTCAGAATAAGATGCAGAACTGTCAACTCCTCTATTACCACGCCTGCCAATATGCCACCATGCCCCCTGGACATTAATGATAAGGGACTGAACCTCTGAACCCGTAAGCTAGCTCCAATGGAAGGTTTGCCTTTATAAGAGTTGCTGTAGTCGTGGTGTCTCATCATAGCAATGGAAACCCTAAGAAGCCTGCTTATAAAAAAATGATAAATTTTCCCAGAGGGTTGGGGGAATTACACAAATGCCATGCCCCTGTACACGCAAGGGGAAAGTGTTACATCACTGTATGCAGTGTTTGGTCTTAATACATACCCCAAAGCCCTGAATTCTAGGCAGAGACTCTCACAGGGACATGATTCTACTTTTAAGCCAGATTGCTACTGTAAGGAGCAATCCACATGGCATGTTGTGCTGTACTAAATACTTAACAGGACAAACCTTGTAGGAGAAGCCTTCTTATGATTAAAGTTAAAAAATAGAAATCTTGGGTTATAATTCTGTTTATACATTATAAGAACCTGGATTTCTAACTTACCAAAGTTAGACTTTATATGAAAAGAATGTATAACGGTTTTTAAACATAGAAAAATAATGCACAAATAGTGACTGTATAAATAGAGACAAAGGATACGAAAATGCTTCCTTAGCATTAACATTTGGTGACAAACTCAGTTAATAAAAATAAAGAAAAACATGCGAATTGTGTTTTGAAATTGTAAAGTAACAGGAACAACAGGCAGGATGACTCCTTCCCATGCTCACTGCATCAGTGCTGGGCTGTCTGCTGCTTGTGTCGTAGGTGCCAAAGGAGCACGGGAATCTCAGGAAAAATTATCATCTTTCAATGACAAAATGAATTAATGAAATGAGTAAGTTTCAAAATACATCCATGGGAAGAAGGGAGAGCATAGCTAAATAAGGAGACATCGGCTAATTAGCTTTCTGCAGCTTTATGTCACCTGTAACCTCTTTGGGAAATTTTTATGACAAATGACAATTATTGTGTGTAATGAGAATTTTCTATGTAACACACATATATATATATATAGGCATAACTATATAGACATATTAACATACATATGTATACGTGCATACTGTGGCATTTGACCTCATTCCACACAAAAAAAAATCTGTGAGATCTCATTAATACATTTACAGTATTACTCATTAATTATAAATCCAATTAGAAAGAGGGTTCTAAAATTAAATGGAAATTTTCTTTATAATGCTGAAAACACATTGCCAGTTAACATCGAGTTTACTGAATTTGTTTGAAATTTTAAATCTTGGGTTTTCTATTGCTGTCAAGGGACACCAAGACACACAAAGTAACACGTTTAATTGGAGCGGGCTCACAGTTCAGAGGCTTAGTCCATTATCATCATTGCTGGAAGCAGGGCGGTCACAGGATGCTGGAGAGGTGTCTGAGAGGGAGGAGAGGGAGGTTGTGGGAGGGTGGACTTATGGAGAGGTAACCGGGAAGTGGGAAGTGTGATATAAACAAATGGAATGATTAATGAAAAACAGAAAACGAAATAAATAAAATAGAGTCTCTGTGTAACCTAAAAACAAAAAAAAATTAAATAAGAAATAAAAATAAAACATTGTCAACGAGGACAAAGCGAGCTACTAGGCCTGATTTTGAGCTTCTGAGAACTTCGCCAACTCTGTAGTGATGGCCACACCTACTGCAATCGGGCCACACCTACTGCAATCGGGCCACACCTACTAACAGGGCAACTCCTACGGACCAAACCTTCAAACACTTCATGTAGGCCTTCCAATTCAAGTCACCATAATTGGGCTATAGTTTTTCTGATTGACTCTAAAATCGCAAACTCTAACCTGCATAGCAACTCTTCAAATGAATAGATTCACTGTTAGTTGATCTCAGGTTGAAGGGTTTTGTTTTGTTTCGTTTTTCTAATAAAGGCTGTAGCTTTTTATTAATATATTCTTTTTTAAGCTTACTTTTCTCTCACACAATAAATCTCCGGAGCAGCTTCCCTCCTTCCACTTCTCCCAGTCCTACACCTCCCTCCACAGATGTAACTCCCCAAACCCCTGGCTCCCCAAAGAAAAGAGCAGGCCTCCCAAGGACATCAACCAAACATGACATGGGTTTGTAAGTGTCCTTAAAGATGAAGCAGGGTATAAGGCAGGAGTGCGGGGTAAAGAGAGGCAGGTGTTGGGGCTGGGGATTTAGCTCAGTGGTAGAGCGCTTACCTAGGAAGCACAAGGCCATGGGTTCGGTCCCCAGCTCCGGAAAAAAGAACCAAAAAAAAAAAAAAAACAAAACAAAAAAAACAAAAAAGAGAGGCAGGTGTTGGGAGGCCAGGTTATTTTCTTTCTAGAGTATTCTATTCGATGACTTGTTAAAGGGCAATAAAGTCTGGCGGTCTTCCAGGCTTTCCTCATCAGAGTCATCAGTGGGAGTAAGGGGTTTGTACATGTCCTTAATTTCTTTCTGGGAGGGGCCCCGGCATTGCCAGATGGCCACAAAGATGGGGAGGAAGAAAGGGGCTGTCCAGTCTTGTACTTTTCACCTTCTTGTGAAGTAAGTCACCCAGGTCCACACCTCAGCATCATAGGGGTTGCTGGAAATCATCCAGGGGACCAATTGAAGAAACTTTTCCAAAAGGAAATTTCTGGGAACCCATCTCCCCCACATCCACCCTCCGCCAAGGCTTCTCAAAGATCCCAGATTTGGGATTCCTGGTGAGAAGCAGAATTTTGTGTGACAAAAATGAATGAAAGCACTGAAAACAGAAAAGGTTCCTGGGGCTGCAGGAGTTCTGGGGGGTTCCACCAAGACCCAAGACGAAGTTGCAAGCCTGCCGGCAAATTTAAGAATACTCGTAATAGCCTTAGGAGCTTTTAACTTTTCCTTTACCAGTTCTTGCAGAGAAATTTAGAGAGGTGAGTTTGGCCTATGCCTCAAGAGCTGAGAGGGTCAGAACAGAGGACAAATGTCCTGGAAGATTTCATTGACAGCTTTATATAGCAAAGAGTCACCTGGCAAGAAGATCTATTGGATGTATGCATTGGAAACTATTTTACCAAGATAATTATGTGAAGACCCAGCCTACTGTGGGTAGCACCATTCTCTAGGCTGGGTCCTTGAACTATGAAGAGTGAGAAAATCATCAAAAAGGAAATAATGTATACATTCATTTTCCTCTGCTTTTGGCTAGAGATATAAGCTCTTTGCAGTTCCTGCAATGGTTTTTCCACAGTGAGGGCTTATAACCTGGAACTCTAAGGTAACAAAAATGTGGTCATTATTTCTCTCCAACACATAAGGTTGGTTGGATTTGTTTGCTTGGGTTTTTTTTTTTTGTTGTTGTTTATTTGTTTGTTTGTTTGTTTGTTTTGGGGTGGTTTGTTTTGTTTTTGTCATGTTATCATAGAAAAGATATTCTTGGAATTAGGATTTTTATAAGTTGTTTAGAAAGACCTCTGACTCTCCCCTTTAAGGTAAAAAAAATAGAGAAAGAATTAGAAACAAGAGGAGAGGGTTTTTACATGCGACAACACAATCCCTTTGTTTGTGTAAAATGATAAAATGTTTTGAGGACACTGTTTTCTTAAATAATTTCTTAGAACCTTCCTATGTTATGTTTACCTTGCTATCTTTGACAATGAAAAGTATCTTGCCTTGAATCTACTTGAAAAATGAGGTAGGAATGGAAGTTCTTCGCGACAACAAAATATAATACAGGGTAAAACCTGTTGTTATTGGTAACAGAATCTTCTAGTCTTTAGTATAGTATTTGCATGCATTATACAATTAAAACATGTTTTTGAATAAAAATAATAAGCTTGGATAAGTAGATAATGTTTATTAATTCAGTCTGACCTAAGAGTAGCATGACTGGAATGGAATGTTTTTAAAAATTAGCAATATATCCTTTCTCCTTGATCTGATGATTTTCCCCCCATGAATATAAAAATGCATAGTGTCTTTCTCATAGAGAAAGTAGCTGAGAAACTTAAATATTATGCTTTATACTTCAAATGTGAAGATAAATAAAACTTCAATAAGCTAAGGTACACGTTTGTTATAAAATATAACAAATCTTACCTCACCCTTCATGTAATAGAAAGTTTGATATTAATATAACTGCATATTTTAATGGTTAAGAGTATTATACATCTAATTGAAAAAGCCCATTGGAATCTATCTCAAATTAAATTAAACTCAATTTCATTAAATCTTAATTACTTACATATTTCTGTGAGCAGTAGCAAAAAGTCAAAAGACAGGATCCTGTCCTGATGGAGATTAAAAGCTAATTGGCGAGATCAGCCTTGGAAGGGGAACAAATTTACATAGCAGTATTTAACAATTGGTGAAGAGAGTTTGGAGAGCAGGAGGTAATCTAAAAGTTCAGCAGAGAGACTGTTGCAAGGAGGAGTAGTTAGAAAGCTTTATCTGAGGCAGAGCAATTTGAAAAATAGATCCACCCAAGCTTCAAAGACTTTGTCCATCACAAGAGAAACACCTGCACTTGTAGAGTCATTGTTCCCACCATCGTGTCCTGCTTGTATGCCAGTATTTTCAAATGCAAATCATTAAGATATCTCTCCAACCTTATATTCACCTCATTTTAGAGTCAGACACAGACTAATGTAACAAAATAAGCTCAGAGCTACTGTGTTCTACCTAGGGAGAAATAATTATTGACCAATTTTCTGCCGATTTTTCATTTTTGAAACATTCTATTGGAAAACTGTTAGAAGTATGAAAGAGATTTCATTAACCAATCTCTGGAGCTATTTCCAAGGCACTGACCTTTGAGTATTGATGAACCTTATAAAGAATATGAAAGTCATTTCTTTCCCAATAGGATGAGGTGTAACAGTTCTGATTATTTCTTTACAGATATCAACAAAATCTCCTCCACTATGACTTTTCATATAATGTGCTGTAAGTTTTATAAATATTATTATATGTATTTATGCCATTGTTATTCTTGTTGTTTTTGTTGATTAAGGCTATCCATTTAGTGTTTAGGGTAACTAACTTTCTTAATCCCCTGAGTGACTTTTTCAAATCCACTTACTACTTACAGGCTCGTTACCAGGAAAGACCCTGACAGAAATTGTGCCAAAAATATCATTATAACTCATTTATGCTTGAAGGACTAAAAGTTCATACCCACTTAATCACCTAGATTTATAAAAATTATTATTGCTGATTCTTTCTCAGAAATAACTGTAACTTTTATCAAGGGTCTGTATGATTTCAGGAAATAGTTTAATTTATAATAAATTTTATTTAAAAGTATATTGGCCCACATGGGTACATAATACAAGCTTATTTTATAGTATACATATGTCTGTACAAGCCGAGCATGAGTAGAAGTTTTGTTCTTAAACCACTTGTTCTTTCTTTGCATTTTGCAACATTTGTGGCGATTTTTCAGAACATTTTGATGATGACTGGCAAGTTTCCTTAAGGCAAGAGGCACCAGTTAACATGTTAAAGATGCCTGTCAGTAAAGAGCTCAGTAAAATGACTTCTAGACATTCTTCTCTTACTTTGGTGACTAACAATTGTCAAACTACACTCAGGAACGATGGGATGTTCATAAATACATGGCATAAGGAGAAAGATAAGTATTCCCTTCCCCTCCTATCGCCTGCTTTAAACGCTCCAGTTCCACCCATTATACACCGAAGGGAGGGAGAAGGGCCATCAGGAGCAAATATGCCTAAGAAGTATTAGTTTTAAAATTTTTACAAAACACTCCCTTGTAAACATTTTTGCTCGAGTTCCTTTGTAAGCTTCAGAAGGTGCCAGTGCAGGGAAGACACCTGGAAATTAAAGTTGTATTGATTTTACGATAAATCTCACTTCTCCCGCCACGACTGGGTGTGGAAGTTCTATTGGCGTGCCTTCCCCAGACCAAATAGTAATGACTACTGTTGATTTTTCCCTCAGCTCACACATTAAATAAACAAAACGGGCAATTATACGGAGTAATAATACACACAGAAAGCACATGGATGAATTGCTGGTCTTGAAAGCATTAACAGTCCATTCCACCTTCTCCCTCTCAATTCCCTTCAAACAAAGCTATCCCTATGGTGGCTTGCCGTCGTTGCTTCTATGTAGGTTTCTTCTTTTGTATAATAATTTATTAAACCACAAAGAAATTGAAAGATATACCAAAAGGCCACATTTTTGCAATATCTATAGAATATGTTTCTCCTCCAATCACCTTCCTTCCACATTCCAATATTTAGTAGCAAGTGATCAGCTCTCATGGATACGGTTCAGGGCTGCCTCACTCTCCAATCAATGACTTAATATTGCACATACATGTGTGGACTTATATTGTAAGCATAGTTCAGGCAGATTTCAAAATAATGAATGGTTCATTTCTGATACATCTGATATTCTCTCAAGTCGATGATCATAGCTATGCACACAACAGGTGTTCAGTCATCTAGAAGAATTATTTCTTCCAGGTTCCTCAACTAAGAGACATTCAAACAAGGTATAACTGGTTTGTTGCATGAATAATAATAGATTATATTGTTAGTGAACAAGTAAATTTATCATGAATGAACTGCACCAACAAGGATGATTGTATCGGCTTTCCGTTTTCCGTTCTTACTATATACATGAGGTAATAGATTTACAGGTGGCTTTGGCTCACAGCTTCAGGGCTTCTAGAATATGATTGATTGTTTAATTCATTCATTGTGGAACTGTCGCTAGGCTGTCCACTGTAGAAGATACATATGGAGGAGCAATATCATTCAGATCATGGAATATAAAAAGAGAAAGTATAAGAGGAACATATAAAAAGAGAGAGGCATGAAGGGACATCAGAACCTCCATCAAGCATGCCTTCTCCTCAACGGATCAAGAAACTGTTAGAGAGAAACACCGTAAGAGCTAGAGGTGATGGGTGATTCCCTGGAAACAGCATGTTGTAGCATGTTCTAGCATGTTCCAGATGCTATAATAGGGCTGATACACGTATGAACACATAGACACTTCACAGTACAAATCCTACCTACACAGGTTTCAAACAGAAAAATTCTGTCCCACTCCTAGCCACAAAGCTAAATGGCAGCTGATACTTGCTGGGAAAGAGAAAATCAGTTTTCTATAATGGAGTCACTGGGGGTACCAGCTACTCTCTGTGTTAGGCCCCAGGCCCGGGGGTAGTTAGCTGTGCAACACATAGTGGACACCATGGTTAGTTTGTGCATCTTTTGTGTTGTTTTGTTGTGGTTTGATTAATTGTTATTTTGCCTTCCTGGGATTTTCTTTCTTTTTTCTCTTTTTTCCTTTTTGATTGTTTTCACTTTTATTTTTGTTTGAGAGAGAGAGAGAGAGAGGGGGGGGAGGAGGGGAGGGCAGGGAAGGGAGGAAAGGAGGGAGAGAGAGAGAAGGGGGGAGGGGAGGGGGAGAGGTGAAGGATGAGAGGAGGGGAGGGAGGGAGGGATGGAGGGGGAGAGGGAGGAAGGGAGGGAGGGGCAGGAGAGGGAGGACATAAAACTGAGTGGAGAGGGGGTGAGGTGAATAAAATCTGAGAGAAGTTAAGGAGAAAGAATGTAATAAAAGCATTTGTCATTGTCTTTTTTATCATTTTATTTTATTTTGTGCATTGATGCTTTCCCTGTATGAATATCTGTGTCTTTGGCCAAAACATTTGTATGAAAAAGTTTTAATAGAGTAAATTGAGAAAACTGAATATCTTAATCCAAATATAAACTTGAGTTGGTTTTCGTCGAATCGTAACTAACAGGATAACAGCTCCCTCCTATTTTTGCCCCATGCCCTCCACACTGCACATCACTGAAGAAATCTTCCAAATAATTTTGCCAGAGTCAGGGCTTTTAGAGTCCCCTATGGCAGACCTTTACATCACAGGCTTTAATAGTGACTTATATTTTTCTGACTGCTCTATTTTCCTATTAGCTTGTACATAAGGTCTTTGTCTACCCCTCAGCTCCCGTGATTCATGAAATAATATCCTTAAGCACAGTGTTATGAGTTTCTTCTGGAACAGGTAATCTAGTCCTTTATGTTTGTCAAGAAGAACGATAATTTATTTTGTGCTTTTGTATACTATTGCTTTGGTATATCTAAGCCTACTAGTGCTGTTACAAATAACTGCAGGTCTATTTCACCAATGACCCCTCAAAAACTTTTCTCAAAGTTGCTAGCTAACAATGAGACTGCTAGGCCTAAGAGGTTAATTCACGATAAATGGTTAAGTGTTCTCAGGTTCTCTGTATTAAAAAAAAAAAAGAAAAAAAAAAAAGAAAAAGGTTCTGTGATCTTGTAAAAATCGCAACACCTGGTAAAGGAATAAATCTATTTTGATTGCCAAAGAATCAACTATAGGAAGATAAAGAATGCAAAGTATCATTTTATATCACACCACAAAATTAATCTAACCATAAGATTGATGTTCAGTCTTCTAGATTTTTCATTAATTTCAAGTCCCCAAGTGTAGCCCCAGAAGCTTCAGAATAGAATAACAGACGTGAGAATCATCAGAAGACCACAGAAGGAAATTCATTGCTTCTAAATAATCCAGAAATAAGACATGACATTTAAAAAGCTATTGTAGCTAATGGCTGGCACAGAGCCTTAATTCTGAAGTGATAGACTAGACATAGCGTTCTGATTTTTTTTAAAAATAATATTGAATAATTGTTATAAATGAGCTAACAACAAAAGAAGCAGTGCTTTGACAAATGCCTTAATTTAAAAACATCTTTTAAAACACTGCAACATAAAAAAAAATCTAAAATATTACAATTTGGCAGCCGCTCTGAGGAGAGAACAAATACAGTTGACTGTCAAAGTTAACATGCAGCCACATAATAAGCGAAATAGAGATATAGATAAACCAGTAATGGGACCTTACAATTTACAAAGTCAAAATAATTGTATTTTTATTTAAGAAATAAAAACACATAAGATGGAATTGAACATATATACTTCATAGTAAAACTTATAAATTGCTTCAACAATAAGACTTGACTCCTTTTAGCCTATTTATTTATTTATTTATTTATTATTTGCATTCTGATGCATTTATAACAAGGGTCCATCCCTACAATATTATTACTTGAGCCATCCAATATTACTGAAAACATTTTTGGGTCCAAAAAATATATCTGTTAAAAATTTTCATAGGCAGAAAACAACAACGAAATTTGTTTAAAAATGGTTATTTGTTACTCATTTCTGCCCCAGCTATGTTCATTGTTAATCCAGAGGATTCATGTGGTGACATTCTACGTTCCAATTTCAATCTTAGTCACAAAAGCAGGCCTTCTAATTCTGTCACCGTTTAGTGACAGGCAGATGATTTTGTACTTGGTTGACCTTTTCCATGCTTGACTATTTGATTAGCGGCCCATTCCTGTTCTTTTACAAGGAAAGGTGGAATGGATTAGCCATTCTGAATCCAGGGTTTTTCAGTAGTTAAAGCATAACAACAGACCACTGCTGGCATTTAATGCAGACATTAAAATTCTAATGACTCATTCCCCTGTCACAGATGAGGAAAGGAATAGAAATAGACATAACATGAATCTGCTCTTCTGAAACTAATTAGAACAGGAATTTGAAAGTGCAAAGACTTCATCCATTCGTGTAAATCAGTGTTTCTCATGACTTGACCGGGAAGCCCCTGGGATTTACAGAAACTGGGCTCTCTAGATATGAAATCAGGTAGATTTAGGAGATGGTATTGAGTGAAAAAAAGCTGAAGGTGATAGATTAAAAGACGATATAGAACACGTGAAATGAAGAGGGGAGGTTATTGATAAAAGTAGCCTCTCTCATTACTGACCTGCATAAGTTAGAAGTCTTACCCAACACCTCCGGAACTTCTCAGTTGGTATTGAATCATTTCTACTCTGTATTAAGAACCAATACTATACAATTTATCTTAAAAACAGATTTTTAAGAAATAGGGTCCAGCTTTATTTCTGTTAGGAGGTAAGATCTTATGGTGTAGGCATGTCTGACCTGATGCTCACTGTGTAAACTGGGTTCATTTTGAGCTTATTGTGAACTTCCTGTCTCTATTTCCTGAGTACTGGGAGTCATTGGTATGTGCCATAATGGACAATTATAAAACTTTGGTATAAATGGTGTGAATTGTTCTATACTGTAAATATCCAGAGGTTTTTTTTTTTTTCATTCTATGTGACAAAAACTGTGTACTCTTTTACTAGTCTTTCTTGATTTTCTCCCTCTTAGGAACAATTACTCTACTCCCCATTCTAATTTGAGTTTACTATGTAAAGAGATCATCTGGTATTTATCTCTTGCTTGTCTTATCTATTGTATTCCCTCTGTGTGTACATAGGTGGTGGCTGATAGCATTTTATTCTTAAGAAGATAATCGATTGCATTTCACCATATATATATATATATATATATATATGTGTGTGTGTGTGTGTGTGTGTGTGTGTGTGTGTGTGCACGCGCGCGCACGCACACACACACACACACACACACACACACACACACAATTATCCATGCATACATTGGTTGCTTTGCAGGTTATAATTCTACCTGACCTTGGAAAGGGAATTACTTCAAGACTTGGTTTCATTTCTTAGATATCTATCCAGAAATGTGAAGACAATATGACATAACAGTTCTTTCTCTTTTTCTCTCTCTCTCTTTCTTTCTTTAAAAAAAAAGAACCAGTATTTTTTATAGCACTATACGTTTCCATTACACAATGTAAGTCTCCACATTTTCTTTTAATCGCTTCTTCATCTTTTATTTTATTTTATTTTTTGATAAAGTACTATAGCAAAAGTAACTTGAAGGAAGAATACCCTTGGATCACAGTCGGAAGGAACCATCCATCCATGGTGGTGGAGAAGTGAAGTTGCCAAGAGCTTGACACTGATGGAAGAGGATAGATATGAAAGATACTCAGCTGCCCTTATTTCTTTTTTTTTTTAAGTGCAGCCAAGACAAAAGCCCAGGTCACAGGGATGGTACAATCTACCATACACATTAGGGCAAGTCTTTCTACCTTCATTAACACAATTAAGATGATCCCTCTCTTGTAGGACTATATGATAACTTATTAAAATAATTCCTTCTGGGCTTTCCTGGAGGCTTGCTTTTTAGGTAGATCCAGATTCACTGAAGATGGCAAGACTAACTATACACTAACCAATACTTAACTGCTAAGTTTTAAAATTATCATAATTATAACAGAAATGAGATGGCATATCATAAGGGTTGTAATTAATTTATATATTACATAGTGAAAATAAGAGGGGAGGTCATTAGCAAAAATAACCCCTCTCATTACTGAAACGCATAAGTGAGAAGTCTTAACCAACACCTCCAAAACTTCTCAGTTCATACTATATTATTTCTACTCTGTATTAAGAACCAGTGCTATAAGATTTATCTCAATATCAGATTTTTAAGATAGTTTTGGACTGTACCTCTAACGTCTGGGAAAGGATCTTTGCCCTACTCAGGAACCATGCCACAATAAAAGTGGCCATGCCAGAAAAAAACAATCATGATTAAGGGTGGGGGATTTATGTAAAAATGTCTTGGTTGAATTCATACTGTATTTGTATGTACTCAAAAAGGAAAGAAATAGGTTGAATCCCTAACTCTTGGCACATTACATTTAATGATGTAATTTGTGGAGTTTATTAGGGTACAGATGAATCAAGGACGCTTAAAGCCTTGGCCTGTTAGAATTCATATCTATTAGAAGATTCAATCTCTCTCTCTCCCTCTCTTTCTCTCTCTCTGTCTCTCTCCCTGTCTCTCTCTCTCTGTCTCTCTCCCTGTCTCTCTCATCTCTCTCTCCCTCTCTCTCCCTCCATATATATATATATATATATATATATATATATATATATATATATATATGTGTGTGTGTGTGTGTGTGTGTGCATGTGTGTGTGTGTGTAATGAAGATGTGAAATGAAGACTGTTCACAAGTAAGAAAAGAGTCCTACGAATAAAATTTACTCCAGCAGCCACTTGATCTTAAACTACCTAGATACAACAATTGTGAGAGATAATTTTTTTTTGTTGGTAATGCTATTTTTTCACTAAAGCCTTAACTGAAGAATACACCATAAATTAAACACAAAGGAAAAAAATCAATTAATAATGATGGGTTAGGAAGATTCCTTAAAAGCTGTAAACACTAAAATTAAAGCTGAGTAGAATATTCCTATTGTCAGTATTTTGTGGTTATTTTTAGGGCAAAGATTTCAAGTTATCCAGAAGACAACTGTAGAATCACTAGGAATCCTCCCAGACATTACACATATGATCTTCCCAGGACTAATTTTAATTTGCATCATTCCCCTCTTGTAATTTATAACCAAGATCATTAATTTCCTCATTGTGATTCATAACCATGAGGGCTAACTTCCAGTAGGTTCTATTAGCTCCTCTAGAAAATCATTAAAATTGAGAGTAGCTTTGATAACCCCTTGAACTTGCTTTGCTATTGGAATTCTTAAAGGATCATTTTGTCAAGTTTTCCATTGTACCTATGTGAACTAATATTTTGTGAATTCTAACTCAATGTCTTAACTAATTGCTATTTCCTATGATTGGGGAAATGTGTCCATTAATGGTGCATATTTAAAATGTTTATAAAATGAATCAAGGCAATTTATGTATTTTTTGAAAGACATAGTCTTTTATAGGTCAATTTAGACTCTGATTTGCTATGTAAAAACAAAACGACTTTCAACTCCTTGTCCTCTTTCTTTCACCTTCCAGATGCTGGAATTACAAATATATCTGACTGTGGACAGTCTAATAGATAGAAATTCATAAACCAAAATGATGCCTGTCATTTCTGAAAAAAAAAAGAGTTGTAACCATTTGGGATTGGTGGCACATGCCAATGATCACTGTTCTCACAAGGCTAAAATAGAATGAATGGGATATCTGATTTGAAGACCACAGCCTAAGGTAAATAGTGAAAACTAGCCCAAACAAGATGATAATACATAGCAAGACTGTCTCATAAAAAGAGACAAAGAGAGACTAAATAGAATATGAAGAAAATCCTAAAATCAGAAATACTCAACCATCCAGATGTAAGACAAATATGTTAACCCTCCAGTATATTGATGAGTACATTTTAAGTCATGTGAAACTAAATTTTAAAAAATGTTATGCTGAACTGAGAACAGCACCCCCTTGGGGGGAATTAGAGGAAGTATTGAAAGACTTGAAGACACTTGCAACCCCATAAAAACAACAATGCCAACCAACCAGAGCTTCCAGGGACTAAACCACTACCCAAAGACTACACATGGACTGACCCAGGGCTTAACTGCATGTGTAGCATAGAATAGCCTTGTTGGGGCACCGGGGGAAGGGGAAGCCCTTGGTTCTGCCAAGGTTGGACCCCAGTGCAGGGGAATATGGGGGTCAATAAAGGGGATATATGGGGGAATACCCGTATGGGGGAAGGGGAGGGAAGGGAATGGGGGCTTATGGACAGGAAACCGAGAAGGGGAATAGCCTTTGAAATGTAAGTAAAGAAATATATCTAATAAAAAATTTAAAAAAGTGTTATTATAACACTCTTCTACAGAAAATTGTAACTACTGTTCAGGTAGAGCTGGAGCCCTAGACAAAAAACCAAGATCACTTGCTCTTAGTCTCATATCCATTTACTTGTTCTTCTTTTAAAAATTATTTATGCACTAATTTGTCTGACTTCAGCTTTTGTTCTTTAGATAAGCTTTCATTACATTGGCCAGATTGTCTGTGACTTCTAAGCTCAAGCAAACTCCTTGCTTCAGCCTCCTGTGCACGTATGACTTGTCTCCCCCAAAGTGACATTAAAAGATGTGTCACCCCAAAATGCGAATGCTTCACTCCTTCTTTAAAAGGGAAACAAGAATACCCTTGGGAGAGAATAGGGAGGCAAAGTTTAGAACAGAGGCTGAAGGAACACCCATTCAGAGCCTGCCCCACACGTGGCCCATACATATACAGCCACCAAACTAGGTAAGATAGGTTCAGGGTGACAGAAATCGGATGTAGATCTCTCCTGAGGGACACAGCCAGAATACAGCAAATACATAGGTGAATGCCAGCAGCAAACCACTGAATTGAGAATGAGACCCATGTTGGAGGAATCAGAGTAAGGATTGAAAGAGCTGAAGGGGCTTGAGACCCCATATGAACAACAATGCCAACCAACCAGAGCTTCCAGGGACTAAGCCACTACCCAAAGACTATACATGGACTGACCCTGGGCTCCAACCTCATAGGTAGCAATGAATAGCCTAGTAAGAGCACCAGTGGAAGGGGAAGCCCTTGGTCCTGCCAAGACTGAACCCCCAGTGAACGTGATTGTTGGGGGAGGGCGGTAATGAGGGGAAGATGGGGAGGGGAACATGCATGTAGAAGGGGAGGGGGAGGGGTTAGGGGGATGTTGGCCTGGAAACCGGGAAAGGGAATAACAATTGAAATGTAAATAAGAAATACCCAAGTTAATAAAGATGGAGGGGGAAAAAAAGGTGTGTCACCATACTCAACTTTGTTCTTCCATTTTTAAAATTGCAATCTTTAACCTCCAGCTCCAGACAGTAGCAAGAGTGTTGACACAGCTCCAGTTTCAGATAGGTAGGTAGGTAGGTAAGTAGGTAGATAGATAGATAGATAGATAGATAGATAGATAGATAGATAGATAGATAGATAGATAGATAAACAGACAAACAGATTATAAAATTCATTCTTACTCTGAGGTCTAGTAGGAAAGCCTATTGACTAATGACCCTAGAAAGACATTGTCTGCTAAATGCACATGCTTAAGACACATGTACATCTATAAACCACAGATAGTTTTGAGACCAGATTATATGCTTTGCTGCTGGGGTGTGAAATGACGTACATAAATGTATTTTAGCACTTATTTTGATGGTGAAGAAATAATTATTAATTAGTTAAAACAAAAGCAAATGTTCACTTTAAATTTATAGGCTACTGGTTTGATGTAAATTTTCTATCTCCAAATTTTTCCTCTAAAGCAATACAATATTGTTTGTATATTTGTTTCAAACAAAAATTAGATTAATCCTAAAAATCCCTTCTTTGTCAATTCTTAAATAGTCTCACCATTAAATTCATTCTAGTTCTTGTGAAATACGTTTATTTTGACAAGTGTTTTCCAAAGGACAAAGAGTGTCTATCCTCTGTTACTTCATTCTTTTTTTTATTATATACCTTCTTCCAAATGCAATTAAAATATTAACTTATTAGTCTTTTGTTATTTATTTTCCTTCCCCTTTGTTTTGGTTTTGTGTTCATTGTAGATGCTAATTTAACACCTGCTCATGGCTGCCACACAAAACATTAAAAAAATTTATTGATATTCCTACAGAAATGTCTCAGCGAGTCAACATCTTTCTGTGAAAGGTCTAAATTGTCTATATCCTATAATGAAATAAATAAATAAAGAAAGAAAGAAAGAAAGAAAGAAAGGAAGGAAGGAAGGAAGGAAGGAAGGAGGGAAGATTCTTGTCACACTCTAGAAACCTCAGTATTATGCTTCTCTGACATTGTTTGCAGTGTCTATCTGTCCACAGAGCTTTGCAACCACAGACCCTAGCAATATTGTCAGTCCCAGGGGATGCATTCCTAATGACTCTATGCTGTGGACTCTAATTGTGTTTGATGATTTGACTGGTCCAGGTGATTTCTCTGAAGAGAGAAGTACCCCAAAGGATAACGATTTTCTTTCATCTCCTAGTTATAAAGGCCTTTACTCTTTTACTTTCTTCTTGTTTAGATATACTCACCATTCAGCACCTCGCCACTCTGGCATCACACCAGGAAGCAAACCTGCAAATAGATAAAGATAAGGTGCAGAGTATGAAATGGAGCCTCATTTCCTTTAATACAACTCTTGCCTTTGACACTTACAAAATAGCAGATGGAGATGTCAAAGGCCTCTCCACTGAAGAATCCCTAGGGGCTTCTGGAGAACCTCCTTAATAATAAGAATTTTGTCTGATTTATCACCAGACGCTCCTTCATTTTACTTTATTTTTGCTCGTGTGGGGACTGTGCAAGCCAGGACCACTGAATTATACAGCAGAAATTGGTAAATATATCCATGCAAGTATTGACCATTAATAATGGTTGTAATAAAACATGCTATAGAGGCTTCAGAGAAGGGAAAAAACTACAAGGACAGTGAACATGGCTTAATAGGATTTTTTAAAAGGCAGAAAATAAAAAGACTCCTTAGGCAGCCTGTGAAAAAATCATAAATCCAGAACCAAACAAAAAATGTATGCAGGGCACACATCAGAAATTCTTTTTCCTCATTTGGACACAATATATTCATATTGAAACAAGCCAAATGTCGTGACAATTAGTGCCTGTCTTTCTTGAAAGTTCTCCTTCTGTCCTGGTTGCCATTTTCAGGCCCAGGCCACCAGCACATCTTGACTGAACTAGTGCAGGATGCTTCAGCCCAACATATCCAATCTCTCGGTTTTCTCATTTCTCCCCTCTTTGGCAGGAAGTTGAAGAATTACCTTCCAGAATGGAAGCATTTCCATTTCATAGGTTCTTCTTAATTATCTATCTATCTATCTATCTACCTATCTATCTATCTATCTATCTATCTATCTATTATATATATAAATAATATATAATATTAGATCTATCATATATTATATATCTATTATATATTATAATAATATATCTATTATATTATATATAATATTTTATATAAAATGGCCATTCATTCCAACCTTCACTCATTAATACCAGAGATCAGAGCACAGTCTTTCTCAGACCCTTGAAATCAAAGTGAGTTACCCTTCCTGCATATTCCTGACCTGAAAACTAGGAAAGAGGTAGAAAAGAAAACTCAAATGTACCACAGACATTTTAAAGTCAAAGAGACAAAATGTCCTGATCCACCCAACTTTGGCTTTGTCTATAATTCTATACTGTGTCATATGCTGAGTACTGTACAAGGTCTATTATTGTCTCACACAATGCCTTTTTCACCTTTTAATTTTTCTTTCCAGTGAGATTGAAAATCTTGCTATGCCCCTTGCACCTTCTGCTTGTTTCAGGGCATAGATTTCTGGCACCTCTCAGCTTCAAAATATAACGGTATAATAGTATATAATTTCTAAGGCTATGTTAGATAAATTGGCACTTTGATATTTACTTTACTTGGGATCACAATGATTTTAGATGATGAAGCGGACAGTAAAAACTTAGAGGCTTACCTTTATTGTATTGTGGTCCATACTCTTGAGTAACAAAACTCATTGCGGTCTTTTTTCAATGAAGTAAGCAATCTCTGGATATATAACCGTAATGAACTTATTTCACAAAAAAAATAATGAGTTTAGTGCTTATTGAGCAACTCAGATCAATGATTAAAAAATACTTACATGTATCATTCTATTTACAATCAAGTTAATAATAACTTCATAGTGTTATCCCAATGTTAATCTGAGGAATAAACAAATATGTTCTTATGTATCAAAGAAGAGTTGGTGTAAAACTAAATTATATTGATAAGAAAATACCATCCTGAGATACCTAAACAGAAGCATACAGTATGCAAGTTTCTGCTAAACTCCTGAAAACAAATTGAGAAAACAGACTGTCTCTCAGAGGCTGCAAAAGCAGCCAGCTTTATGGACATTTTATTCAACATACAGAGGATTGAGTTTGGTGTTCTGAACTCTGAACCTACTATTTGTGTTGTTTGATTGCACAAAATGTGTTGTGATGTATTAGAGTAGCAAGAGAAAAGTGATAACATACTTAGTTATTACAACCACTTAATGTACAAACTATTACCTTTCTTACAAATAAAAAATGGAAGCAAGGAAAAGTAAATATATTGATAGGTGGAGAACCCCTTCTATAGTCTGAATCCAAATGATCTAACTTCTCTCTATTCTGTTCCTCAATGACAGTAGAATAATCTAGGAAGAATTTATGTCCTGTGGTCTATCCATATGGGGATTTTTGAACAAAATAAGGATGCAAAATCTGGGATGTCCAGTTTGAGGAAAGAGTGCGTGGAAATGGCTCTAGTTACCTTTAACTTTATTTTATTCTTTATTTTCCCAAAATCAGGATAATTATGCCTTCAATTGTTTTGCACAGTCCATAAGTCATTAAGACATAGACTTGTTACTGAAGGTAATGACTTTCTTACTGTATCCTCACAAATAACATTACAAAATTGTAAGAATACATAGTATTTAAAGAACAAAGAGTCTGTAAAGATAATTTATAATGTACACAGATGAAAATTAGAGACTTGGAGTTATGCGAGCATACAACAGGCCAGCCAGGTCTTACTGTGAACCACAAACTAGGATCTCAATTCTCTCACCTAGCAAGTGATGAGGTTGTCCTAACAATTTCCTGTTCTTTGCTGGGATCCCATGAATCTTTGGTTTGCTTGAATGTTAAATGTTGCAGTTTGCTTTTTGTCTTAAACACACAGCCTCATTTTGAACCAATAGCCATTGCTTCCTCTCACTGACTCTTTGACTTAGTTCAGGACTAGGGCATGTTTGCTACAGCAATAGAATTAAGTCAGATTCACCTGGCTTCATGTCTATCCCATCTTTATTATTGCTCAAAGAAATATTAATTTGTAGGATAATTTTCTACCACCTATTTATATGGGCAGGGTTGATTACTTCTAAAAGTAATTTAAGCAAATATTGCTAATTTAAAGGATTATGTCTTTTAAGGAAATAGTTTTTTTTGTTGTTGTTGTTGTTTGTAGAAATTAGAGTCAATGCTTCATGAATCAATTCTGCCTTTATGGAGTCAGACAAATACAAATCGATTTACTTCCAGTTCCATAGAACATATATAATGTTTTTCCCTTGTTGCTATTTCCTTATACAGCTCAGGGTAATGTCTGACATAGCACATATATTCTATTCCGTATTGGAAGTGATCAAGAGATGACATGAGAAATGTAGAATGACGTGCAAGTAGACCATCATTTACCAGACATGGGTACACACTGGACAGAAGTCAAGACATTTAATCTGTGGACACTGAAGGAGGTTCTTGTACGAAATGCTGGAGGAGGCACCTCTTAAATAATATTCATAAGCTAAACTGAAAATGTTATTTATAAAATCTATAACCAATCAGTGCCCTGGAGATAAGTCTGTGTTACATCTCTCCAAAGCCAAATCCTGCCCAGAGAACTGGTCTCCCCAGGAGTGCTGACACAAATAAGATCACAGACTCAAAAGGACACAGGAGGGACAAGCCCCAGTCAGAGGCAGAAAGACCAACTGAAAACAGAGATAACCAAATGGTGAGAGGCAAACATAAGAACCTAAGCAACAGAAACCAAGGCTACTAGGCATCAAAATCAAGCTCTCCCACTACAGCAAGCCATGGATACCCCAATACCCTGGAAAAGCAAGATTCTGATTTAAAAATCACATCTCATGGTGATGGTAGAGAACTTTAAGAAGGACATAAATAACTCCATTAAAGAAATATAGGAGAACATGGGTAAACTGAGAGAAGCTCTTAAAGAAGAAACACACATATTCTTAAAAAAATACAATACAGAAAAACACAACCAAACAGAAAATTGAACAAAAGCATCAAGGATCTAAAAGTGGAAATAGAAACAATAAAGAGATCATGAAGGGAGACAGCACTGGAGATGAAAAACCTAGGAAAGTGATCAGGAGACTTAGACGCAAGCATCACCAACAGAATACAAGCGATTGAAGAGAGAATCTCAGAAGCAGAAGATACCATAGAAAACATTGACACAAGAGTCAAAATGCAAAATGTAAAAAGCTCCTAACCCAAAGCATCCAGGAGATCCAGGACACAATGTGAAGACCAAACATAAGAATAATAGGTATAGAAGAGAGCAAAGATTCCCACCTTAAAGGGGCAGTACATATCTTCAACAAAATTATAGAACAAAATTTCTCTAACCTAAAGAAAGAGATGCCCATGAACATACAATAAACCTATAGAACTCAAAACAGATCGAACCAGAAAAGACATTTCTCCTGTCAAATAATAGTCAAAACACCAAATGCACAAAACAAAGAAAGAATATTAAAAGCACTAAGGGAAAAGGGGCAAGTAAAATATAAAGGCAGACCTACTAGAATATATACCAGACTTCTCAAAAGAGAATATAAAAGCTAGACGATGTCATATCTTGGTGTGACTGTATCCAAGCAAGTAAAAGATGTGTATGAAGAAGAACTTCAGGACTCTGATGAAAGAAATTGATGAAGATCTCAGAAGATAAAATGATGTCCCATGCTCATGGATTGGCAGGATTAATATTGTAAAAATGGCCATCTTGCCAAAAGCAGTCTACAGATTCAATGCAATCCCCATCAAAAGTCCAACTCAATTCTTCATAGAGTTAGAAAGGGCAATTTGCAAATTCATTGGAATAACAAAACCCAGGAGAATGAATACTATTCTCAAAGATAAAAGAACATCTGGGGGAATCGCCATCCCTGACCTCAAGCTGCATTACAGAACAATAGTGATTAAAACTGCATGTTATTGGTTATTGATCTACCTACAGAAAGGCAGGTAGGTCAATGGAATGGAATTGAAGACCCAGAAATGAACCCACACACCTATGGTCACTTGATCTTTGACAAAGGACCTAAAACCATCCAGTGGATAAAAGACAGCATTTTTAACAAATGGTGCTAGTTCAATTGGCAGTCAGCAGGTAGAAGAATCAACATAGATCTTATCTCCTAGATAAGAAACAATGCTCAAGTCCAAGTGGATTAAGGACTTCTACATAAAACCAGATACATTGAATCAAGATAGAAGATACAGTGTGGAAGAGCCTTGAACAAATGGACACAGGGGAAAATTTCTTTAATAGAAAACCAATGGATTATGCTCTAAGATCAAGAATTGACAAATGGGACTTCATAAGATTGCAAAGCTTCTGTGAGGCAAAGGACATTGTCATTAAGATAAAATGGCAACCAACAGACTGGAAAAAGATCTTCAGCAATCGTATGTCTGATAGAGGGCTAGTAGTCAATATATACAAAGAACTCAGGAAGTTACACTCCAGAGAACCAAATACGTCTTTTAAAAATGGGGTACAAATATAGATAAACAAAGAATTCTCAACTGAGGAATATCAAATGGCGGAGAAGCACCTTAAGAAATGTTCAACATCCTTAGTCATCAGAGAAATGCAAATCAAAACAACCCCAATATCAAAACAATTACCTCACACCAGTCAGAATGGCTAAGATCAAAAACTCAGGTGACAGCAAATGCTGGTGAGATGTGGAAATAGAGGAACACTCCTCTATTGTTGGTGGGATTGAAGACTGGTGCAACCACTCTCGAAATCAAGTCTGGAGGTTCCTCAGATAATTGGACATAATATTAAATACCCAGCTATACCACTCCTGGACATATACCCAAAAGATGCTCCAACATATAACTAGGACACATGCACCACTATGTTCATAGCAGCCTTATGTATAATATTCAGAAGCTGGAAAGAACCAGATGTCCCTCAACAGTGGAACGAATACAGAAAATGTGTTACATTTATACAATGGATTACGACTCAGCTATTAAAAACAATGACTTCACGAAATTCTTAGGCAAATGGATGAAACTAGAAAATATCATCCTGACTGAAGTAACTCGGTCACAAAAGAACATTCAGGGCATGCAGTCGCTGATAAATGGATATTAGCCCTAAAGCTTGAAATAGTCATTCTAAAACTCACAGACCAAAAGAAGCTCAAGAAGAAGGAAGACTAAAGTGTGAATGCTTAAGTTCTTAGAATAGGGAACAAAATAATCATGGGTGGTAGAGGGTGGGAGGGACTTGAGAGGAAGAGAGTAGGGGGAAAGGAAAAGGGGGGAACAACGGGGTCAGGTATGGGAGGAGCAGGGATGATATAGAGAGGGTCAGGAAACTGAGTAGAGGTATGTAGCAATGGGGGATGAGGAACTGGGCGTAGCCACCAGAAAGCAGATACCAGGAAAACAAGAGGTTCCCAGGACCCAAAGGAGAAGACATTAACTGAAATGCCCAACAGTAGAGGAGAACCTAAAGGGACCAAATCCAGAAGTTAGACAAAACTCTAAAATTTTTACCCAGTATTTCTCCTGTCTAAAGGAAATACGGGAATGAAGTGTGAGGCAGAGACAGAAGGAAAGGCCATCCAGAGACTGCCCCCCCCCCCGAATCCATCCCATATACGGATACCAAACCCAGATACTATTGTGGATGACAAAATGTGCTTGCTGACAGGAGCCTGATACAGCTTTCTCTGGAAAGGCTCTGCCAGAGCCTAAAAAACACAGATGAGGATGTTAGCAGCCAATTGGAGTGAGCACAGGGACCACAATGGAGGAGTTAAGGAGGGGACTGAAGGAGTTGAAGGGGTTTGCAACCCCATAAGAAGAACAACAATATCAACCAACCAGACTCATCCTCCCCTCCACTCCACACCCCTCCCCCCTCTCCCCGCCACGAGCTCCCAGAGACTAAACCACCAATCAAACAATGCACATGGAGGTTCCCATGGCTCCAGCTGCATATGTAGCAGAGAATACCCTTCTCTGGCATCAACTGGAAGAGAGACCCTTCGTCATGTGAACGCTGGATGCCTCAGTGTAGGGTAATGCCAGGGCTTTGAGTTGGGAGTGGTTGGGTGGGTCAGGGAGCACACTCATAGAAGAAAGGAGATGGGGGTACGGGATTCCGGGATCCTGGAGGGGAAACCAGGAAAGAGGCTAACATTTGAAATGTAAATAAATAAAATATCTATAAAAAATATATAAAAATAAATAAAATCTATAACCTATATTTCCTTGCCTTTAAACCCTGGTGATTACTAAAAATAATCCTTTAATTTTATTTTAATTTCTTGGTCTTGTTTTAATTTTTTTTAATGCACTGGAGACCTAACTCTGCTGAACTGCAGTCTCCATTCAAGTCTCATTTTCTCTTTCATCCAGATGAGTTTCCACTTGCTCCATTACTGCAGTCGTTCGTTGCAAACACTTTTGCTCTTTTAAAAATGAAGTCACTAACATAAAGAAAACTCCCAAAGATACTGTGTCCAGAGTCAAATTTCAGATAATGGGAAGATATATTGTTCCCATTTCTTCACCAAAATAAGCAAATTTTCATGTACTTTCTACTCTCAGTAGAAAAAAGTCTGAGATTATTCAGTGTGATTAAATGTTTACCTTTCTTTCATTAATTGCAAAGTAACTTAAGTGTTGGTCAAAAAATAGCATTTTGCATTACCCAACCATAATATACAGGTTCTCATTTAAGGGAACTTTTTCCTTAAGAGTAGATGAAATTCTGTGATTGGTACAATATACAACTTTTAAGAAGTTGGTCTTTTAGCACTAATATAATAAACTGAAAAGTAACAGTCAACATCCTGAGAAATGCTTGTTACTAATAGAATCTGATTCACAATGAATGAAATTGCAGGCATTTTAAGCTAGCATGTGTTTCCAATAACACTTGTGTATGCCACACAGCATTTTCAGACAAGGAACTGTGGTGACGTCACTCTTCAAGCTCTCTTTAGGTGAACCAGATGGCCGAGTGTGTATGCAAGGAGAATTTTGTTAAACTGTCCAGAGAGAATAGTTTAATCATCTTTAAGAATGTCACTAATACCCAACATGTGTATTTTTAAATGGGTAATCACACTGAAAAACTCATGTCCCAAAATCTGTTTCATGCATTTTTTATTTAAAGTAAGTGGTAAACATTATCGAATTTTTAAAAAGCAAATAACAATCTTGAAAATTACAGTTAAGACGTAAAGAGTTCCATGCATTGCTCATGACTTTATTCCCACAGTACAGATTCAATAGTCCTAAAATTTGCACCATGCTGCAAATCAATGGTATTATGCTACGATGGTACAAACCAGTAGCTACGATTCACTTTTTGTGTTTAAAAACCAAAAGGAGGCTCAAAAGAAGTTCAGAAGTTAGAAGAAAAGAAATAGCAAAGTAGAGAGAAGAACAGGAGACAAAAAAGAGACACAATACTCTGGTTTCTTTGCCAACACATACATCCTTAAGAGCTTAGAGCTCTGTCAAATACATCCTGAGTCCATGGCTTCCTATGCATTCCATACACACCCTGTCATGGGAAGAGATTAGCCTCTTATGCTGATGTCATCAGTCTAACTGATGTTCAAACTGTAGGAATCAAAATAAATTGAGTTGGTCCAATGGGGGGAAAAAGCCTAGAAACATTCTAAATCTGATACTCGAGATTTTTATCTATGTAATTGCTTTATAATCAGTGGTTTGTCCTGGAACCTGCCCAATGATATTCCTGCCACCCTGAAATTATTAAGGAATTAGAAAATTGAGTAAATAACAATATATGAAGTCTGAGGTTTGAGGAAGAAATGCTGTTTTGTTGTGAGTGGTTCAAGGAAATGTCTCACCACTTCAAGTAGACATTTAAAGTATCACACACACACACACACACACACACACACACACACACACACAAGGTCAGGTGAGCAGAAACTGGGGAGTTGTCCTGGAAAGAGTTTGGAAGAGTGTGGATATGATCAAAGCACATTGCATTTAAGTATCAAAGAACTAATTAAAACGAGAAAAAAAGTTTTAATTTGCATTCCATACTCCAGAATAGGGGTAAATTTTATTGTTGAGGACTCTTTAAATCCTTGCATAATCTCACTTTAAATATATACTGACATTTACAACATTATACTTCACCAAATCTATCCTTAGATTTAAGCCTACTTGGGTCATTAGAATATTACTTACTTGTCCTTAGTATGACTTGAGACTCCAAGTAGTCTTTAAATTAGATGAAATTTCACTGAATTAATTTCAGGAATAAATATAAGAGAAAGCTCAATTACTTTGGTAAGGGGGGAAGAATTTTTCTGGTGCTTTTCAAGGCAAAACATTGTACAAATATCTCTTGACTACTGCTTTCTTTTGTCTGTCAAAGGAGGCTTGGTCCTATCTGAGTTGCCCTCTGTCCAGTAGTGAGCTGGAGAAGAGATCTGTTGTGTTCTTTCTGAAACTGTTCAGGTCTTCTACTCACGAGATGAGTCAGTCTAACACAGGACAGATTATTAATAACTCATTCCTATCCTTGTCTAACTTCAACCACTTATGAGAGAAGCATTTGCAACTATTGTTTGACTATTCTCCGTAGCTATTTTCATTTGATTCTAAACTTGACAAAAGAAGACTAAATTTATTTATGGCCTGAAAAATCTTTGATAGAAAAATTTCAATGTGTTTTTATATGAGCTGTCCCATAACCAGATTTTTATCCTAGGAAATACATAATATATAATAAAAAACTAAAATATTAAATTAGAATAATATTACATTGTTCCAAAGAACTCTGTACAATATGATCACATTAAAGAAAATTCACAAAGTTCTTTGGAATCAGTTTTTAGGAGATCAAGAACCATCTTCATGATTATATGAAAGCTAAATTTACGACAGAACCTTCAAATCTCTAGCATCTGGCCTCCATATTGTTTCATGGATTATCTGTAAGAAATCTAATATTGAATCTTGAATCTAGAATTCTTTTTAAGGAAGGAAGTTCAGCAAAGCAGTAGTAAATATATCAGACAATGTCTTCTGTGCTAGCTTTGATCTGCATACCTGTTAATGACATTGTAGAAATATATTGACATAAGATTACATGAAGTCACCCTTAGGACAATGACAAAAAACTTCAAATGGTGCTACAATTCAAACGAAGCAGCACATACAAACTTTAAGTTACTGTTTAAAGGGAAGCATAATTACAATTAAGATACAAAGCAGATATGTTAGCTCAGTTTCAAGCAGTTTGACTCCAGGAAAATGAAAATAATTTTTTTAAGAAAGTACATAGAGTGAAACTGTTTTCAAAACATGAGAAAACTTATTATCATAAACCAAATAAAATTTGTAAAATGAGCACTTAACCAAGTAAATAACTGTAAAATCTCATCTCCTTTGATGTTTTTTCCTGCCCCAGGATCTATAAGCTGTCTGTTTTAACCATCGTCATTCAATATAGGAATGTAATTAATTATTATTATTTTCTCTATGTAAACAAGGAAGTAAGTAAACATTATAGATCTCACGCTTGTTAACGAATACCAGATTGTATCAGAATTTGTGCCCAGTTTAATGCTGTTCTATATCTCAGGCTTTAGCATCAAAATATATGACCCATTGATTAAAACAAACAACTATCATGTCATGGTATTGAAAAGAACCCAGCAGGTAAAATTTCAGCTATGGTAGATTATAATTTGCATGGGACCAGATATAAATCATGAATTATATATAAATAGATTAGAAAACATGCCATGTAAGAATCATCTATAATACTTAACTAAGATGTTATTACATGAGAAATTAAAAACACCTTGTGCCCAAGAGCCAAGCATCCCCTATTTTAAACACTGTCATCAAGACTACCTACATCACTTGATTCGATGATAGCCATTCAATTAGTTATTATTTGGAGTAACTAATTCAAACTTGTCATAGTGGAAAAATTCAAAGTTGTTATGAATATATTGTCAGAGAACATATGCTAACCTTTACACATAAAACTGAGACCCATTAAAACAGTTATCAGGGCTCCTAAGCTGAATTATTTTACTTTCCATTAAAGAACACTTTCTTCCAAGATTCCATTTTTATTAAAAAAGTTGTAAAATATATTCTTGAGACACTTGATGGTCATTCTGTCAGGATGTAAAAGATTAACTCAGAAAGTTCTAAAGGTTCATTCTAGTTAAAAGCAAAAATGTACCATGCACAGGGCCATAACTCATCAGAAAAGAACCATGTTTTTAGTGATTGACATGAATACAAATCACCTTATAATCTTGATAAATACATATCCTCATTCATAAAGAATTAGTCTGAGGCCCTATGTCTTCAACAGCCTTTTGAAGAACACACGTGCTGTTCCATTGACCAATGTTTGGATGGTGTTTAAAGCACGCAGCGTCTAGTTTATACTTGTTAAACTGTTTTATAGCATCTTTTTTACCAACAAAACAAAACAAAACACAAACAAACACCATACTCCTTTTCTCAATCAACACTGGCAATGTACAAGACACTACTATCACAGTTGAACATCATTCATCCTGTAAGTTTGAGCCTTAACCAACCAGCGTTGTCAAATATTTGGAATTTGATACCTAGTACAGTTAGTTCAGTATTTCTCAGTTACCTCTTTACTTTACATGAATTCCAAGTGGTAATTTTCTACCATTGAGTCTGAGAAAAAGAGAATCTGTTCTGCGATGAAGAGAAGCGACTCATGTCATACAAAGAAAAGTGGACATAGGGCTCCAAGAGAGGGGACGGATGGGTCCTTTAATATTCAAATTCAGTTCCCCAGGTTTGGGAATATTGCTAGCCTAATAAATTACCATTTGCTCAAGCTGAGCGGATTTCTATTTCATACAACCTGAAGCCTTTATACTCTAAGGTTTAATGTAATTTATCTCTGTACAGCTAAAAGCACATGAAAGTGAGACTCACAACAACAGGTTATTTAAAATAAAATGCTAAGTATCTGTGCTAAGTTCATTGGGGTTTTATATAATAATGTCTAGTATGTGTGGCACATCATTGTAAAAATGTTACCTCAAAGATAGTTATAGCACATCTGTTTACGCTTTAATTTGTCTCGAAATGAAGATAACAATTGTCAAACTTAGAGATAGGTACAGTGACATGAAAATTAATAAAATGTCATATTAGATGAGTATAGTGTTCTCATAAGCTAAGCTGTCTTTTAGATATATATTAATATTTTTTGTCTTTGAGATTGTCATGAGTTTATTATAGAGGTTCATTCTGGTTAAAAGCAAAAATGTATCATGCACAGGGCCATATCTCATCGGAAAGGACCCACATTTTAAAGGACTGAGATGGATACAAATCACTTTATAATCTTGATAAATACATACTCTAATTCATAAAAAAACAGTCTGAGGCCCTAAGGATGAACATTTTTACACTAAATATGTATTAAGGGACTTCAGAGATGGCTCAAGGGGTAAATAGACTGTTGTACAAACATGTGAGATTAAGTTTCCAACACACATGTAGAAGTTAGGTATGGAAATGTGTTTCCATAACCCAGTACCAGGAGTGGGGCATGTGAGTAGATCTGGAGAACTCAATGGTGATACTGCCTATCTAAATAACAGGCTCTAGGTTTACATAAACATCATATCTCCAAAAACAAGGCGAGGAGTTATAGAGGAAAATATTCAAAAGGAACCACTGACCTCTGCATGTGTATACATAGATGAGGATACCCACTTATACATTCACACACATGCACGCACATAGGTATACCAAACACACACATACACACACACATACACACACACATACACACACATACACACACACACACACACACACACACACCAGTTGCACATGTGCAAGAATGAACTTTAGCTAGTAGCAAACGTGCTAGAATGATTTTCTTCAGATAAAAGAATTGAAATTATTTGTGTTACACATGACTCTTGGTGATTAGAGCACTGCCCTGGTATGTATGAGCCCTTTAATTTAACTCCCCCAAATGAAAAAAAAATTACATTGGTGTCTTAATTATTACTCAAGGTATCTCTTTTATTTTTAACTACTTAAAACTTAATCTTGATTGAGCACAATATTTACAAATAAGCTGCACTGTGAACACATCTCCAGCGTTTGGACCCTAGCCAAGAATGCTCCTTGTAAACACCTAATAAGGAATTCTGTAATTAAGTAGCTAATAAATCCATGTACCTTAATTCTTAAACGGAATCCATACATTAGACAAACAGATCCTTTCAGTAACACAGATGTCATAAAGCTATCACAGAAATTATAATATCAAGAAAATATCAGATGTCATATCCCATAAGTTCTCAGAATAACTGCAAATACAAATTCAAGTATATTAATGCCTTTATCATAAACAATTATGCTCTTTGAATAAATTTCCATTATTAAATCCCAAGGACAAATATGTATTTTGAAATTGAGTCTAAGAAATAATAACTATGAGCTAAGCTTTACATGATTATTTTGAATTATGAGCCATGCTTGGGAATACAAGGAATGCAGAATATTTCCTGATTATATTCACATTCATGATAATTTCAAATGTAAAATAGGTTTTCTTCTGATTCGTGGAAAGATATTTTAAAGTTACATAGATGTAAATAGTAGTAGAAAGAAAGCAAAGCAAAAAAGGAATTCCCAATCAACGATAGAGTCATTCTAAAGCCATAATAAATAAGACCGCTTAGGACATTAATAAACACCAGTTGTAAGTAAGGGCGAGCAAAGTGAAAATCCAAAAGCATATCCCTACATATGGACATATGGCAGATGTAATAGTTCTCATCTATTTCAACATTTAAAAAACGTTAAAATTGTCATTCTTTATGAAAAAAAATAAAGTGAAAATTTTCACACTCTATTCAAGTCATCCCCCTGCAAACTGAAAGGCAAAGAACAGTGATAGGGAGGCCAGTGAGAACCTGGGTGGGAACCCGGGACATTCACATGCGCTTCTTGAAAACAGAATGGGCACTGAGCAGAGGGAAGAAGGGGTCTGAGGGATGAGGAGGGAGATGGTATCGGTGGGAAAGACAAATATTGCCTGTTTTGTCTCATGTAGAAAAAATACACAAAAATGCCATCATGGAGCCCATTATTTTGTACATAAGTAAAAAGCATAAGAGTAAGTGAAGTGAAATGTTATAAAATGAGAGAAAATATTTGTAATACACACTGTCAACTAAATACTTAAATGTTTATTTTAATTTTATCTGTACATTAACAAAAAGGTTTAAGACATGTTGTAAGTGGCCAAATGGCCCAAGAAGACTCTTCACATATTCAAACAATTAACTGACTAATAAAAAATTCCTTGGGATCTTAGAAGTAAAAAGCCTTTGCACAATGAAACTCACTTTATGCTCCTTTAATAGCAAAATGATGGTGAATAATCCTTCCCATGGTACAAACCAGACAAAAATTCAGGGTTTATAAGGTAACCAGAATTTGTTTAATGTGAGCTTCTTTCTCAAAGAAAACAAAATAATTAAAAATAATCAATAAAAGTTAGGTGAAATATTTTTTATTTAAAGAGTAAAACGCAATAAATGAGTTCTCAAAAGTTGAAAATTGCCCTAATCACAAAAGGTAAACATGTTGTAAAGTTGCCTTTTGACTATAACATCTAAAAGACTATTTCTGTCAATATTCATAAATTTCTTAAGGCTTTCTGTATAACAATTTCATAATTTTTAGCAAATGGATGAAAATATAATTCAATTTCTCAGCATGATTAAAATTGGTTTTCATTATTAGTAAACTAGAAGTTCTGCTATGTGATTTGTCAGTAATAATGTCATATAGCTTTTGATAAATATTTTCTGTCTAATTTGGAGAAACCTTAAAATGTTTTTATATATGCTAGTAGATTTGGGGATGGTAACCTTTTCTTTTGTAGAGAAAATAGTCAAGAATGATGAACTTATTACTTAGATGCTTACTGATGCCATCTTTATTGTGAACAGTGTCTTATGTCACATTGATCAATTTCCGTGTTTGATATTATATTATCACAAGTATATATGCACATATACATACGTATACTTAATAAAAAACAGGGAGTTAGAGAACAAGAGATATGCTGAAATGTACCCTTACATTTTTAGATACATGAAACAGAATACTCAAACATACTTCTATGCCTATTTGAATAATATCCATGGGTTTATAATCTGCAACAAATAGACGTTCTGATCCTCTTGTTTAGGACACTTTGAAAATTCACACTTGTGCCTAAGAGTCACTGACCAGAGAGAGTTACATTCTCCCTAAGTGTCAAGAAGAACCAAGTCCATTCCCGGTCTGGAGAGGGGAGGTAGACATGAAATCCCAACTTTAGCTGAGGGGCTGTTGGCACTTGAAAGCTGCTGGTAGAGCTTTCCTTAAAAGAATCACCCCGTCATAAGTTCACCAGACTTCAGAGGAAGGCCATATATCCAAGAATATATGAGCAGCACAGATTAGATTTGATAGAAAAACAAAAGGAGGGGTGAGTTGGTAGGAGATAAATGAGGGATGAATATGATTAAAACACATTGTATAGAATTCTCAGAGAACTAAAAGATGATTTAAAAAAAATAAATGACCAAAGGAAGAACTGAATCCTCTAGTTACAACAACGAACTTTAATTGAAAGAATTTTCAACGTACACATTTCTGCATTCAAATATTTTAATCACGATTTCTCCATCATGTATGCATATTTCCACTGTCATGTACCAAAGATAATGTGCATGGTGGGTCAGCCTCAGGTCCATAAGTTCTGTGTCCTGGTGCGGGATGGGTCTGCACGGTGCACCTCGGGAGGACTTCTCGGAGGCATTCCTGAACCAAAAGAAGTCAGGTGAGCATTTTAAAATACAGAAGGTATAATCAACAATTTGCTGTAAATTAAATGAGACGGTAAGAAGATGACAATTACAGTTTTAGCATGTGCAACTATGAATTCGGGTCCTGAAAATATGAAGTAATAAGTTAGAGACAGTGATAAGGGCCAACGTATGAATTCCATATGAATTAATGTCCCAATCACCAAGAAGTATTCTAAATTGTGCCCAAGTTGATGACGAAAACAAAAAGAAAACAAAAACCACATGGACTAAAGTGAATGTGAGGAAGAGTCTTCTGCCAGCATGACTAATACTAATGAGAGTGAGGAAGAGAATAGGGATAGATGTGAGAGAAAGAGGAGGATTAGAAAGAAGAAGAAAAATTAGAAGTCTTTTTTTTGTGTGTCGAGGGAGGCTATGGATGACAGCTTCTATTTCCTTAGGGGTTATAGGGCTGTTTAAATAGATTACCTGATCTTGATTTATTTGGGTGAATGGTATCTGTCTAGAAAGTCATCCATTTTGTTACAAATTTCCAATTTTGTGGAGTATAGGCTTTTGAAGCAAGACCTAATGATTCTTTGAATTTCCTCAGTGTAAGTTGTTATGTCTCTCTTTTCATTTTCTGTTTTGTCTATTTAGATTCTCTCTGCCTTTTAGTTAGTTTGGCTAAGAGTTTATCTATCTTGTTGATTTTCTTAAAGAACCAGCTCTTGGTTTTGCCAATTCTTTGTATTGTTTTCTTTGTTTCTACCTGATTGATTTCAGCTCTGATGATTTCCTGCCTTCTTCTCCTCTTCAAGTGTGCTTGCTTCTTCCTCCTCTTTTTTTTCTTCTTTTTAAGAGTTTAATTTAAGAGTTTTCAGCTGTACTCTTAAATCGCTGGTATGAGGACTTTCTAATTTCTTTACGGAGATGCTAAGTGCTATAAACTTTCCTGTTAGCACTACTTTCACTGTGTCAAGATTCAGGCTGTAATTCACAGCATTGGGGACACGGAACCTGAAGAGGTTACCTCCTGTAGCCAGGCAGGAACCCCAATAGAGAGATAAGGACAATAATAATCCACCCACAAAACATTCGATCCAAAATGTATTCTGTCTACAAGAAATGTGGAGATGGGAGTGGCCGAGCAGAGACTGAGGGAGGGGCCAACCAATAACCGGCCCATCTTGAGACTCCTCCTATGGGCCAACGCTATTAATGACACCCTGTTGTCTTTACAGACAGAAGTCTAGCATGGCTGTCCTTTGAGAGCTGCTGACTCATACTGATGTAGAAACCCACAGCCAATCAGTGGATGGAGCTTGGGGCCTCTTATGGAAGAGTTGGAGAAAGGATTGCAGATCGGAAGGAGATAGGAACTCCACAGAAAGTCCAACAGAGACAAGTAACCTGGACCCTTGCGTACATCCGAGACTGAACCGCCAACCAAATAGCATACATGGGCTGAACGTAGGCCCCCTGTAATATGCAGCAAGTATGCTGCTTGGTGTTTATATGAGTCCCAAACCACTGGGGTGGGGGCTATCCCAAAAGTTGCTGCCTGTCTGTGGAATATGTTCTTCTAGTTGGGATTCCTGATTTGGCCTCAGGAAGAGAGGATTGTCTAGCCCTGAAGAGACTTGATGTGCAAGGTTGAGGGATATCTATGGAGGGCTCCACCCTCTTAGAGTAGAAGAGTAGGAGGAAGGGAGAGGGATTGTGGAAGGAGGTGACCAGGAGGGAGTCAGTGAGAGGGACGTAAAGTGAATAAATAAAAATAAATAAAAATTTTAAAAGTCCTTATGTGGTACCATGCGGCTACAGTCACAGATATTGGAAGTGAGATGGAATATTACTGGAACATATAGTTCTAAGATTTAGAACCAAATGAGAGCCTTAGTAATACATCCCATCCCACTTTTCAAAAGAATAAAATAGCAGCATTTGAACGCTAGTGAGAAAGAGAAACACAGAAACTTTTGAAAATAATTTAGATTCGATGAAATTGCAATTAGTTTGGTGTTACATTGCAAAATGTTATAATTTTAAATATTCTTACAAACACATGTAAAGGACACATAGAGGAAGATGGACAACTGATGTCCCAGCCCCAAGTTGGAAATTATCCAAACGGATGAGTCACTGGACAGTTCATTGGACAAAGTGTAATATTCTGATTGAAAAGAGATACAACAATAAAGATTAAGCATAGATATTTGTATCATTTGCTTTCATAAACATAGAATTTGCCTCATCCCCTAAAATAAAGTCAAAAAGTTACCCCAAAATGGATTAAAACTAGGCATACAGCACTTTTAAGGGAGAATAAAACCACAAAACAGATTAACATTGCAAGGAAGGGATTAAAGCAAGAAGGACACCTCGAGCTTATGAATCACCAGAAAGTCTTTAATTTTTAACTTGTTTAAATCTGAGCTTGATTCATAATGATTCTTCAAATGATTCATTTTAGAGACGTCTGTGAAGTGTGGTAGGCTTTATAATGCTAAGTGTGTGTAAATAATAGGTAAGGGTCAATACTTAGGGAAAGTCTCTGAATGGGGATCATAGGGAATTAAGAGTTGGATGAGTAAAAGAATAACCTACCCAACTTTTATTTACAGCCAACTCAAGAAGTCCTTTAAATGATTGGAGTCTATGGAACTGGAAGCAGACTGTATGGAGAGCCAGAAAGCGATCAATAAGTGAAGCTCGTTTAATGTTTCCCATTATCACTTTTGTTTCGTTTTGACTCTGTTTCCTCCCATAGGTTCTCATTACGGTAACCCGGCTGGTCGTGAACTTATGAACTTAAATGATACTCCTGCTTCAGCCTTGAAAGTTCTGGCATGATATTGTTTAAATGACTGACTTTTGTCTTCTATAAATTTCTTTTAATATCTCTAAATATCGCTCCACAGCAAATGCAAGAGCAACTTTTTAAAAAGTAGTTATGCTTATCTTTTGATTTATCTCTCATGTCTTTTCAATCTGCATATTTACCCTCCATTTCTTATCTGTGTACATTGTACATTGCATCGTGTTTTATCCTCCTTTGAAATAAATCGGTTAGCAAAGAAACGTTAGATATGAATATGAATGACATCAAATATGAATGACAAACTCGCACACACAGCTGCATTATGTTACCAACATTCTGTCATCTGACCATTTTCACTTATGGATGGAGAGGATCAACTGAATCTATTTTTAAGCTTATCTCGTTTTAATTAAAGTTCAGCTCTTAGTTGAGAGGACATTCTTCATGTTCTAAAGTGACCACCCGCCAAAAGCTGTCCAACCAGCAGAGCCTTAGGACATATGACACATCCCGCTTCTGGGTGAAAGTAATGATCATATACATGGGCAGTGAGTACCACAAATTCAATTCTATTAAAAGTAATGAAGTAGGAATGTCAGTATAATTATCTACCTTCTGCTCAGGCTTTTGCACAGTTCACGGTAACAACCGATGTGAGCTTATGAAAGTTCTGTGCTGCAGAGCCTAACTCCGTGGTGTTTATGTGGACATTAACTCATAGCTGGCATTGCTTCCTGGAGATTTTCAAGGCCAATTTAGAGGACTGTTTGGTCTTGAAATTCAGTTATAAGCACATCAATTAGAAAATGACCAGTTTACAGTGTTTAGACAAAGGACTGTATATATTTTTCTTACATGTATATAAACGTATTTAGCTTATATGTATATAAACATCAGTCATGGAATTAGAGATAGGGTGGTCAGTTCTTTCTAGTTGCTCTAACATTTCTACCCCCGTTTCTTCTAATAGACTGAGAAAATTATATAACTTCTTAAACTCTTTTAAAACCTTTTCATGTGTATGACACCTATAAGAGAAGAGATAGACCAACCAACAGATGGACACACACACACACACACACACACACACACACACACACACACACACACACACGAGAGAGAGAGAGAGAGAGAGAGAGAGAGAGAGAGAGACATAGAATGCCAGCGTTGACTTTCATGTTTGAACTAATGTCTCTTGTTTGTGTTTGCTGCTCCAAATTCTAGAATAGCTGATCTGTGGGTTTCTAGGAATTATATTGTCCCTGACTCCCATTTCATCATAGGCACATTGAGATTAGAGATATATTCTACTAGCTTTACATGGGTTCTGGGAATCCAAAATCCAGTTCTCAAGCATCAAAAGCTTAACCAACTGAGATATCTTCTTAGGCGACGTAGATTATCCATTACTATTTCCCTAGCAGTCTTGTGAGGCTGCTAAGAGAAAACAAACTGAAAAAATCCCATCTAACACTGGACATAGAGTACATCTCTAATGGCTGTTATCAATAAAATTCTATTACATCATACTGACTGTGATGGTTTGCAGATGCTTGACCCAGGGAGCAGCACTATTAGAAGGTGTGGCCTTGTTGCAGGAAGTGTGTCACTGTGGGGGTGGGCTTGGAGACTCTCCTCCTAGCTGCCTGGCGATGCTCAGTCTGTTCCTGGCTTCCTTTGGTTGAAGATGTAGAACTCAGCTCCTCCTGCACCATGCCTGCCTGGATGCTGCCATGTTCCCACCTTGATGATAATGGATTGAGCCTCTGAACTGTAAGCCAGCCCCAATTAAATGTTGTACCTTATAAAACTTACATTGGTCACGGTGGCTGTTCACAGCAATAAGGCCCTAACTAAGACACTGACTTAATTTTGCTACCTCTGCTTTACACATCACTTGGTGTTACCGAATCACACAGACAGACAGCTGTAGCAGATGATAAGATAGCTTGGAATCCCTGCTCACCTCCCATTTTTCATCCCCGATTCTGTACCCTTCCACCTACATGTTTTATGAGCACAACTTTGGCTGACCTGCCTGGAAAAAGTTGTATCCAGTTATGTGATTAGAAGAAAACTATTCCATTTAGCTTTCAGT
The DNA here is from genome assembly GCF_021556685.1 of Rattus norvegicus. NCBI lineage: Eukaryota > Metazoa > Chordata > Mammalia > Rodentia > Muridae > Rattus > Rattus norvegicus. The sequence goes on from NC_141547.1 coordinate 26,697,392, forward strand.
GAAGATGCCATCTTGCTACTGTGCCTCTACTGGCTTCTAGGCGTTCTTTCCTTCTCTAGTTAAGTAAGCTGTGTAGTTGTGAGTCTCTGTACAAAGAGACCCAAGTGGTACAGAAATGAGAGCTTCCTGTGGTCGACATCAATCAAATAAATGAAGACCACAAAGAAACTGATGCCTCTTTTCCACGGTCAGAAAAAACTGCATCCCATCAGCGGTGATGTGTGCAAACTTGGGAAGGAAGTGCAGAAGCTTGCCATGACTGTAGTCATGGTTACAAAATACCTGGACGTTTCCAAGAAGCAGAGTGCTCAGCCTGTCTCACTAAATTGAAGGGAATAATCATTCTTGCTCTAGAAAAAGTTACTCTGAGGGTGGTTTGATAGGAAGCAATATATATCATTATAAAAATAATAAGTGTCTTAAAATAGTGGCCATGTTTTCCTTTATGAAAATCTTAAAAGAGTAATTAGGGATGACCTGTGTTTAAGACCTTTATGAATGAACTCCAAAAATGTCATTTTTAAAAGAGATAATACTTATTTTATAAACCTTGGTTATATTCTTTTAAAAATATTCTCTCGCTAAAATGACGCTACACAATAATTATCTTAGAAATAGTCTTTATACAAATTGATATATGTATTATATTAAAATGAATGCTTTTATGGGTTTAAAATGTGTTACAAAGCTTTGTATATGCTTTTCTGGAGGGAAATATGGAATAAAAATACCATAATAGGATGTTGTGCAATAATCTGTGAAGTCAGAAATAAAGCCACTTATCGTTGCAGTCTTAGCGATCTGCACAGAATCCAGGCATGCAGTACATACTACAGATTTGTTTTTCTTTCTGAAGGAAAACAAGTGGCTTTTGAAAGGAAACTGTAAATAGAAGACAGATTTTTAGAGCCAAACAGATTTTATTTTAAATTCAGCTTCCACCTACTACTGTGACCCCCCAGAAAACTACTTATTTCCTGAGGAAAATGGAAATTGCAGCTACATTTTATTAAGTAGCAATTAAAAAGAGGGGAAGCATGCTCAAGTGAACACGGTACTTGTACACTATAGCATAGTCTGGCACCAACGTTAGGAAGATGTAAATGTGAGAATAAACGAAGACAATTTGATGACTCAGAATCAAAAGCCCACTGGCTAATTCAAATACAGCTTTCTAATTTAAAAGTGTGAAGGGGCTTTAATTTGCCTAGGAGAATAAAAAATAACTCTGCATTATGGATTATTTGAATATTTGCAAAAATGCCAAAGGAATCGGAACATCAATGATTGATACAAATTGCCACGTTAATGTTCAATAAATACATTCCACCAATTTAATGATAAATGAAGAAGATAGATCAATGCAAAAGATCACTACCCTATTAGATATATATTTACAAACATGAATAATGATTCATGAGAAGTCATAATGATTGCCCAGTATAGACATAAGACTAGACAAATGATCCCTTCCTTCTTAGGCTGCTTTCATAACGGTGACATAAAAGTGACATACACTTGTATAGTTGTTTGACTGTCGAGGCCAAAATATATTGTAGTTAAGGTATGGGAACAAAAACCCACGCTTATAAATTACATTTCAGTGAATAAGCTTTAACACCTAAGGAGATATTTGAAACTACCCAATTAAGACCGTACATATCTAACTTCTATAAATTGTTATAGGTGAAATTGCATCTTTTAAAATAAGAGCATTTTTTAAAAAAATATAAAACGACTAGAACAACAGCACAAAGTTGTATGATTTGCAGCCAGAACAAAAACACATAACAAGGTGTCTCCTTGGAATTCAAAGTATAAGGAAATAGTACTACTGATACCTACAGAGATTGTCATACGTCCTCTACAGAGGTTAGGATGAAGCAAATAGAGGCAGATAGACCAAAAAAGGGGGAAACCCCTGACAGATTTTCAACAGAAATACCAGGTGCTAAAAGTAAGGTCTTGTTAAAAATAAAGTAAGCAACTAACACCACAGTACTGAGTGTCATCCAAAGCCCTATGAAGTATGCATTAGCTTTGGACTTGTAGTTTTCACATATAGTTAAACTTGTCTCCAACGAATTTAAAAATGCATGTACCTTTTGATCTAACGATCTCAGTTTTACAAGTTTTTCTACAGATATGCAAATATAAATACAAATTATATGCATACAAATAAGGGGACTAGAGAAATGGCTCAGTGGTTAAGAGCACTGACTGCTCTTCACTAGGTTCTGAGTTCAATTCCCAGCAACCACATGGTGGCTCTGTAATGGGATCCAATGTCCTCTTCTTGTGTGTCTAAAGACAGCTACAGTATAATCATATGTATAAAAATAAATATATTAATTTAAAAATAAGAGTAAAATGTCAAATTAACTTAAGGAGATTGAACCTAGGTAGAAATATGACAATTATAAGGAATGATATAAGTGTTTGTGAGCTTTGCATAGTAGACTATTCAAAATGAAAAACTATAGTTTCAAAAAAAACGCTATTTTTTTCTTAGTAAAGTTAAACCTACACATAGATATTTTACTTGTTGAGAAACTGAATGATTATGAAGCAAGTAAATAATTCAGTACCTGTGTGTTTATTCTCAAACAGGTATCTGACTGAGTTGGCCCATCATATAAAGTTTGTGCAGAAGTACATAGCAATTCTATTGCAATTCAAGGCTTACAGCATGTCCTGGTGGTTTTGATTCTATTACATCATCCACACATCCATTCTTTCATTTGACTATGTGTCCACAGCATGAACTGTACTATTCCAGATGTTGGGTTTGAACTGTCTTTGTGAAAATGCCACCCTATGAGGCAGAGAATACACCTGATAAGAATGTCCAGTGTCAGGAGGAAAACAAGAAAGACTAATGAGGATTGAGGGTTTAGGCTTTTTTAAATATTGTGATAGAATTACTAAGAGGAACCAGGAGGCAGCGTCCTTTAGTGAGGACTAAAGTTAGCGATGAGAGAGACTAGGGTGTGCTTGGTTGAGAAGCTCTCTAAAGCACAGGGTCCAGCACTCAGAAGGTCCATTACCAGGATTCTGCCTGATAAAGAGAACGGAGAGCTTAGTAGGGGAAGAAGAGTTTGGAGAAGAAGCGGGGTGCATTCCTGGAAGATTTCAGCAAACTTCATGTTTTACAGCTAGTGTGACAGAAGAGACAATCAGAAGTACAACACTGATTTTGAAGGGTTTCTTTTGTACTGGTTTAATATACAATTCCTCGGTAAATGGTTTTGTAAAGATTGGTTATAGTAGACTTTGCCTACCATCATAGTGTTGAGACTCGTTGAATAACAGGAGAAAAATACATGTCCAAAACTAAACAAACAAGACTAGCACAATTGTCTTGGAGTCCTACAGAGGAATTGCCACGGTAGCCATTTGCTTTGTCTGACTCCTGAATTGAAATTCATCTGTTCTGAATTTTGTCACTAAGATGGTTTGGTCTCATAAATTCACTCATATGAACATCTACAATAAACAGTGTGAGGGTTTCTCCTTTTAGATTCCTTTCTAATAATGTATTTGCGTTCTACTACGGCTTGTGATAAACCTTGTCCTGATTTCCTTTTGGCCTTTTCTCTCCCTCTCTCTCTCTCCAAAACTTCCCTCCCCACTCTAGCTCCTCCATCTCTTTCATCTCCTTTTACTTATGCCTCATATTCTTTGATTAAACAGCTCTTACTGCATTTTTAATTGAAAGACACTTGAATACACTGTAGGGCTGGTTTCTAATTGCGTAGCGAAATGTCAGTCTGGACAGCTTTTATACATGAGTCAAGAAAGGAGAGGTTTATGTTGTTACCAGGGTTTAATTGAAGCACACTTAGTATCTTTTGACTAAGTACTTGGCTGCCATTTGCACATGATTACAAACTTGAGAGGAAGCTCCTCTGATAGCTGCAGGGCGGTAATGAGAAAGCATGCTGTGCTGGCACTGAAGGACGCTGAGATTTCTCCCACACGGTAATGTAATCCAAGGCGGGAGGAGACTTAAATACAATTGTCCTGTTTCACAGTCTAAAGACATACCCCAATGTGAAGCTGTAGTTGAACGCAAAAAATGCAAAACCGTGTCAAGTTTAAGAACACAGCATAGAGGCTGGAGAGATGGCTCAGAGCTCAGGAACCTTGGCTTCTCTTCCAGAGGGCGAATGTTCAATTCCCAGCACCCACATGGCAACACACACCAGTCTATAGTTCTAGTTTTAGGGCTTCTGACATCCTCACATAGACATACGTGCAGGCAATATGTCAAGAAACATAATATAAAAATAAATAAAAGAAGTAGTATGTTGCGGTAAAAATTAAAAAGCAGCAGAACCTGTTCTCTCCCGAACCCTGGCGTTTGCTTGTTCCTGTTCCAATCGGCCATTGGCACTAGTGCTAATTTATCTCAGATTAGTATCTCTCCTGGCAACTGTCTGCTAGCCTCGAACTCTCTGGTTCCAGCTACCTAGCAGTGGCTGTCCTATCACAGCTCACTGCCACGGACTCTGTCCACACTCCCAGCAACTGCCCCCTGGTAGTTAAAGCATAAACTCCCAACTAGCCGGTAAGACTCAACAAACTGTCACCCAACAATCGGTTTTATATGTTAAATTCTCAATTCACAATATATCCACACAATAAACTTGCAACCCACTGATAAAGGATATAAGCTGCCCACCTAGATAAGATAGATTTGCCTACAGAAATCCATCCCAGCCACCTTGGCGATTCAAGTCTGGATCTGGGTCATCCTTCGCCATCTCTATCTTGATTCTCATTCCTTCTCCTTCTCTCCTACCTTACAAAGGGGTTTTTGTCCCTGCCTTATTTGTCTACTGTTCAATCAAGGCCTTGACCTAACTTGTGTGCCTTCACCTGCATAATGGCATCAACCTACAGTAGTGTAATGTTATATGTGTAAAAACAATGAAATAATAATATTAAGAGACTTACTGTTCTCTCTTTTAAGGAGAATGTGCAGTTGCATATGACAAAGAAGCTTAAGCAATATTAATCAAAACAAGACTAAGGTTGTGTATGTTTTGTTTTAGAGCTTGCTTTTATTTTGTTTTACATTTCACTCCTATTATAAAACACATGATCTTGCTAGGTAGGCAAAGCTGGCCTTGAACTTACCACCCTCCTGCCTCAACCTCCCTAGAATTTTCAGTGAGCGCCAGTGCACTTAGCTAGCATTAACTTTCTCCTCCTGGTGAGGAAGCTGGAGGTGTACCATTCAGGGTTGGCAGAGTGTCTTCTCTGTCTGCTTTGATATCTTGAGGACATAGGTTTCTGAGTGCTTATTTCTTTGTTCCTGTCATTTCTCCCAAGGTGGCTTGCTGGAGTTAATGATAGAATGTGAAAAAAAAAAGGAGAGGAAAGATGGACAGTGGCCTCAGTAGTTGCTAAAGTAGCTTCTTTGAGGAACTCTTTTCTAAGCACGTCAGGAGCTACACCTAATCTTTTGCATCTTTAGTTGTAGGCAGTCAATGGCAGACAGAAATTATTAAATGGAAAAAAATATCTAGAAATAAGCAGTCCATTAATTTTACATTTCACAGAGATCGAAGTAACATGGTAAAGTCCCAGGGCCTCCTGGTCTGGAGCTGAGTCATCACTTTTTTCACTCACAGCCACACAATATTTCCTCAGTGCCATTGGTCATTTTTGTAGCCATATCAGCCATCAGATTGTCTGTCACATTGTTGAAATAACTGTGTTCAAGCCACCGTTATTTTACTTAATCATGACCCCGCAACATCAGTGTAGTGAGGGTGGACACTTATACGTGCCAAAAAGCAGCTCTAAAATGCTTCCTTTTAAATGAAAAAGTAAAGATAAAAAAGGAGAGGGAGAAGGAAAGGGAGAGGAAGAAGAAGAAAAGGGAAAGGAAGGAGACTTCATAAGGGAAGAAAAAAAATGTTATGTGCTTGGGTAAGATCTGAGATAAGAACAAATCTATTCATGAATTCTAGAAGAAGAAAACTGTTCATTCAGTTCTGTCTTACCACTGTGCATAAAGGAAATATGTTGAAAAAGCATAATCTGTGGCTGGAAGACATGAACATTTTCTTTTTTTTTTTTAAAGATTTATTTATTTATTTTATGTATGTGACTACACTGTCCCTCTCTTCAGACACACCAGAAGAGGGCATCGGATCCCATTACAGATGGTTGCCAGCTAACATGTGCTGCTGGGAATTGAACTTGGGACCTCTGGAGGAGCAGTCAGTTCTCTTAACCACTGAGCCATCTCTCCAGTCCCGAACATTTTCATTAACAGCAACTTGCTGCACCAGAAACTCTAGTTTTAGGTTGTCCATGTTAACATCAGACTGACAGCTTATTGCAAGTAAGAGATAACCAGTTACATAGGCAAAATAGTTTCAGATTGAGAAATACTGAGATGCCAAATCTTTTAAAGTTCAGACTCCATTTTAGATAACCCCACCTAAGTTTGAATTCAGGTAAACAAACAGGCTGGTACCTAGCATTAGTCTCCATGTTGTCCCCAACAAAACCTGAGCCTAGCTCTAGTCTCTAGGCTAATCCCCCCAAAAGACCAGTGTTTCCAGGTCACACTCTCAACAAGGCCAGTGTCTTCAGGTTATTCCCCCAATAAACCACATAACAAGCTCATCCCTTGTCTAACAACTGCCAATGCAGAGGGGAGCAGAATTTGAGTTTATGATATGACTCCCAGCACCAGCCAATTATGTTAAAGGCCACAGTAGCTTTCCAATTAGATGCTTGCATACATGCTCCCTGCTTGCTGCTTACTATAAAGACTTGCCCAGATTGACATTCAGGGCTCCCCGGCCACCACAATCAACCCGCATGATGGAGGTGTGTTGGGGGTGGGGTAGGGTGGGAGTAGCTTGAATAGATTAAGACCCTGCTGTTAGTTGCATCAGATTGGCTCCTGTCTGTTTTTCTGGGGATCACTAATATTTCCCTGGTACTGCAATATTATTGATACTAGAGAGTTTGCATGAGACATTTGGGATTCTCCTTATCTCTGTTACTGTCCAAGATCTCTTCATGAGGAAAAAGTCATGTAGACTTCTGAGTGGATTTGTGTAAGGTTCATTCATTACAAAGGAGATTAGAGAATATGAATAGTAGCTACAAACAAACAGATAAACAAATAATAAAACACAAAAAAGAAAAAAAGTAGGTCAGTCCTTCCTTTTCCTCTTTAAATATATATATATATATATACATATATATATATACACATATATATATATCCTTCACCTAGTAAAGCATTGTTACAGGCATTTTATTAAATGCTTGTAAAATAACCGTTAATAATTATTTAGTTAAGCTATTCCTATGTAGCAATGATTATGTATTTATTAGTTCATCCACTCTAATGGTGTACTGTAAGTTAATATGTACTAGTAAATAAGTATCTAATGGGATAATTAAATCTCAACGGGAATATAATTGCTGAGTAGCATTCTAAAACTCTGGAGACATCTGAGCTGCAGCTCATTTAATAAAAGGAATCTTATTCTGTGCATACTCAGTCTGTGGTCCCTCTCAGAAGCATGCTCTTTCCAACACCTATTTTCTGTTAAAGCCACATCAGGATTTATTTGTAGCACAATGTTCCAATAGTCTTGAGAGTTATAATCCTTGTAAGCACTCTCTGCTTTGGAGAGCATTTTCAAACACTTTGGACATACGACTACGTAAGCCCCAAGTGTGACTTAATCTTTAGTATTTTAGGTTGTACCTAAAGCTGATGCTTTTTTGAGAAAAGTTAGAGTGTATGTTGATTTTGCATTCTGCTTGCTTTCATGGCAAATGACTGACAATGCAAAGGGTTAATCATGCGGTAATTTTCAAAACATTACAGTATGAAAATTATGTGGCTGCTTTAATATAAAGCATATACACATTGATATTGTCCTCTCATTTTTGACTCCACATATCCAAAATTAGATATGGAAATCTAGTATGCATTTAATCAATAATTTTCAACTGAATTTTTAACTTGGAAAATTTCAATCTTATTTGCAATTAAATCACAATTAACCTTTAATTATTCCAATTGAAGACTGGTATGATTTTCTTATGAGGCTCACCCCTGTAGCTCATTTTAAATTAAATCTGCCAGAAACAAGAAGTAATTTTTCCTGGTATATGTCCAAGTCTGTCTCAGACTTAAAGACTTCTAAAATTTTTAATGAGACCATTCAATTCAGGTTTTTATTTGTACGCGGCTTGTAGTATTACTGGAAACACTTCAAAAGAAAAATAGAAAATTCACCCTTCATCAAGAAAACTCTTTGCAACAAACAAAAATAAGTTATAGAAAAATTATAACCAATCAAAATGCCGAGTTATAAAGTTGAGTCACAATGGATACACCACACACACACACACACACACATACACACACACACACACACATAGACACACACACACAAACACACAAACACACACACTCCCACACCTAAGACTCAAGTAACACTGCAGAAAAGGGGATAGAAAGATTTGAGAGCTGGAGAATCAGGGAGCTTGTTGTGAAATTGTGTCTCCTAGTAATAATGTCAGAAGCTACACTCAGAAAGTCTTATCAACATGGCTGACAAAATGTGAGCTGAACATAGAAGATACCACCAGACATACCATAGAGAACCTGGGTGGGGGGTTGGGTGTTCATGAGGCGTCAGCCTTATGCAAAGAACTGTAGACAACTGTGAAATGCTGGGAGAGGGAGAAATAGTCTCTCCAGGGAGGGGAAGGAGAATTCATGTAAATATATTATCTCAAATGTTAAAGAGAGAAATAAATTTAAGAAGAGAAAAATCAAAGTGAGGGGCAGTTCGTTTGTTTAGGCAGAAAACCCCATTCGGTTTTTCCCTTTTGGACAACTCTAATAATGCTAATGTATACAAGGAGTCTCAACCTGCTTGTGGTGAGGAGACCAATAGATGCCTTACCCCTTTGGGACTCTTTTGCTAATCATGTAGCTTTGTAAAAGAAAATGTATCAATTTCTGGACTCACCTGTGTGGGGGACTCTGTTGCAGTGTCCCTACCTAGTTCTCTTGAAAATTTTGTGACCTCTGGGGAAAAGGCTAGAAGGCCATGTGTTGGTATGTGTGCTCATGTTTGTGTATCAGTGGGTACACGTAAGTGTAGGTGTACGCACTCATGTGTGTGCACGCTTGGGTATGCACGTTCCCATGCTTGAAGAGAAGATCAACAGTCCATAGGTAAACAAGGAGCTTGGGTGCAAAGTAAATTATACGTTGCCAATGTTATGTGGAAGATAGTTTCTCTCGGAAGGCGCCATCCTCGTCTCCCTCACTGCTCTGTTCGTCAGCTTTGTACCTTTGTGGTGTGCAGCCCTCAGCTCCATGCCCCGAGGCTTGGTGAGAACAAGGGTTTTTCTGGAATCCCTCACTAATCCGGGATTAATCCTACCTGCATTTTCATCTCTACCCTTCCTTGTGCAAAAGGGTTTTGATCAAAGCCAATTAAATTATCTTTTCAAGGACACATAAGGATAGCATTTCTGCACTGGAAAAAAAATTTAAAGTTACAGAGCTAATTCAGTTGTTAGGAATAAGAGAGCTGCAAGCAGAAGGCCTAGAACACTCGGGTCTGAGCTTTGATTGCTTTCCATTTGGACTAATTAAGAAGAAATGGAAAAGAACAGCCAACCAAGAAAGTGTGTAGCTTTGGAATGTGCAATGAGAGCTTAACTGCCGCTTCAGGACATTTCACTGCTGAGAAAGTACATCTGAGTGACGAACAAGGAGTTAAACTCAGAGGTGACATGGCTTACATTTGAAGGAGACCCTTTCCACGTCTCATGTTTCAGATTGGACTCAGCAAGTTGCCCAGTTATAAGAACAAACCGATACTGTTTTTCCAGGCTCTTGGCCATGCATACCTGATAAACCATCACTGCTTTAATGGGAGAAATGATGGAAACCTAGGAGGAGCTGATGATTCTATACTCCCCCCTGAGAAAACTGGCCAAGGGAAAGATACAAGAACCAAGCATGATGAATTTGAATTTTTCCTTATAATTTGTCCAAAACAAAGGCTGTGGGGAAGAGTCCTCCAGTCTTCTCACAGAGCTATTTGATTAAGAGTCTTAACCTGCATAAAAGTATGAGTTTGTCAACAAGATCAAAGTGCCCTGTTACATCCATATGCAAAAGGTATGATTCTTGGGCATGTATTTGTGTGCTAGACTCTGTTCTCAGATGCCTTCTTCTCTAGTGGATTTCGTCTGTCTTATGCCAGTAACTCCATTCAGTAGATTTTTATTGCTATTCCAACTTTATGAGCAAGGAAGCCAAAGTACAGAAAGAAACTTGGTCAAAATCAAGCAACTGGAAAATGGGGAAAGCTGGATTTTCATCCAGGCAGTCCAGACTCTACATCTATATATTTCACTGCCATAAAACACTCTCTCAGTAAGAAAACAAAAGGTTATCACAGGGAAGAAACAGAAATAAAACATAAAAGAGGAGCAACCTTTACTGTGTTTGTGATCCGGAATTCCAGCTAACACTACTCTAAACCTTTCCCTCCCTGACTGAGTGAACAAATTCCACCGATTCCATTAAAGAATTTATAATTCAATTAGTTACCTTTTCACATGTTGAGCCGTATTCTAGCACTTTAAACCAGAGAGAAATACTTGAAATACTCCCATGAGAGGAGAAACTAACCTGCACAGGCTGAGGCATTCATGTAAGTCACTGCAGCAGGGAGTTTGCTGTATTATGGTGGTTGTTACTCTAACAAATGTTTAACAGAAACAGTTTAAAGAAGGAGGATTTGCATCATGGTTTCAAAGGATCCAGGTAATGTTCAGTTAGATTCATTGTTTTGTCTGAGAAGGGGAACAAGATTATCACGCCAGGGATTCCTGGCCAAGACTACTTACCTCCGGGTGTTTGAGAAGCAGAGTGCAAGAAAGAGAAGCTGAGGAAAAGTACAGATCCCAATCACATGCCCCTAGTGTTTCTGCCAACAAGGCCACACTTTCAAAAGATCCCCGTATCACCTTAAAAGCACACCCAGCAGTGACCTGTCCGTGGATTAACCCATTGATTAGGTCAGAGTTCTCTTTTAATCAGTTCTCAAAGACTTACCAACCCTTTTAGAGCAAGAGTTTTGTATCTAAAACAAAACACAAGGAAAAGAATGTGTTCTTGCAGAGAAGAGCCTAACACAACTGTCATCTGAGAGGTTTCATCCAGCAGCTGATGAAAACAGATGCAGAGACTCACAGCCAAACATCAGGCAGAGCTCAGGGAGTTCGGTGGAAGAGAGTTGGGGAAAGGTTGAGGGATCCATCCAGGGGGATCAAGGATATCGTAAGAATACCTAAAAGCCAACTAACCTGGGCCCATGGGACCTCACAGAGATTGAACTGCCAACCAAAGAGCATACGTGGACTGGACCTAGAATCCTTACAGATACGTAGCAAATGTGCAGCTCGGTCTTGACTGGATCCCCCAACAACTGGATCCATCGGGGACCTGTCTCCGATTTGGACTCTCTTGCCTGCCTTTGAATGCCTTTACCCTCTCTGGCCAGCCTCAGTGATATAGGACGTTCTTAGTCCTGATTAGACTAGATGTGCCAGGATGGGTTAGTACCAAGGGGTGGGCTTTTCCTTCTCTGAGGAGAACAGGAGGTTGAATGGGTGAAAGGGGTGGGAAGAGAGGAGGGAAAGGGTCTGTGGTTGGGATATAAGGTGAATAAATAAATGAAAAAAATACAAACTACATTAAAAAAATACATAGTGATTGAGAAATCCTGACAGAAATTAGCTCCTCTTGAATCAGACACCTGACCTCTGTGGAGTTTGGTTTAGAGATGTAACAAGACAGGATTAAGTGATTAAGTGTATTGTTTGGAGATCTGCCACTCTGTGCATTTTCACTTTACATATACACACACACACACACACACACACACATTCACACACACATTCATTCACACACACATTCATACACACACACACACACACACACACACACACACACACACACACACACACACCCCAATAGATAGATGGTATAGGATGATGGGTAGAGAGGAGAGAGGATCGCAGAGATGATTAACCTGACCTAGAAAAGAATGCAGGTGAGAACTGATCCAAAAGAGGAGCAAGGACCAGAGCAAAGGAAGAACAAGCAGAAGCAGTAAATACTGATGAGATAACATCAGCTCTGTAGGACTCAGGAACACAAGACCTGCCAAGATAAAAACTGAGTAATGACTGAGTGAGATTCATGGGTAGAAAAAGATTAAAATGCAGAAGAGATCAATGAGATCATTGATGCAATGAGATCAGGCGGTGCTTACTCTGAACCTGGGAGTGAGTTCAGGAAATGGTCTGATAGAGGAAATGACCAGATAGAGGAGAGGGGAGCTTTGCTATATCTCCCAGTATACGGGATTGTTTGGAGGGGTGTAATGCGAGGTGGATGGAGAGGGGAACACCCATATAGAAGGGGAGGGGAGAGGTTAGGGGAATGAGGGCCTGGAAACCAGGAAAGGGAATAATATTTGAAATGTAAATAAGAAATACCCAATTTAAAGAAAATGGAAGAAAAAAAGAAAAAGAAAAAAATTTACTCAAAAATTAATATAAGACTACCTTGTGAAAGAAGGAAAGAGAATTATGCAAAAATTATACTTAAGCTATTTTCTATACAACTGACAGAAAAATTTACATAAGGATATAACTAAACCAGAATTTTTAATATTCTAGTCTTTTAAGTGATGAATGTCAGGGTTTTCTTTATCAACAATACATGCGTCACTGATGATAAATATTTGACGTGAACTGGTTATTTCCCAATAGTATTTTTTTTCCCTTCAAGTTAGTAAGTATAAATAATCCATGAGGATAAACTTCCATAGACTAAACTAAATAGGTGTTGTCAATTGGTCACATGTTGTCATGGAAACGAGAAACTATTTTCTACCCAAATTATTGATGGAAGGTATATGTTAAATACCCCAATATTTTAGATGTATCAGTTCTATGTGTTCTTGATAAAAAATAATAGAAAGAGGATACTAAAGAATACTAGTAGTCGTGAGAACCCATCAAGAAGAGAGTTTTCCTTCTAATAATGAGTGTTGGTTACTTCTTTGTAACTTTTCATGGGGTATTTTTTTGGGGGGGGGATGTTTTTCTGAGACAAGGTTTCTCTATGTAGGCTTTGATGCCCTGAATTTCTTTCTGTAGACCAGTCTGGCCTCAAACTCAGAAATCTGTCTGCCTCTGCCTCCTGAGAGCGAAGACTAAAGAACTATGCCTCCACCGTCCACTGTCCACCATCCACTAAGCCATTCCTATTTAAAACAATATTAACATGTTTTAAACATTTGCTGAAACAATCTAAATTAATGGAAACTGAATGCCCCTCAGAAATAATGTTAGGAAGGGCATTTCACAGATCTGGGAGTGTTACTTACTAGATATTCTAAGTGTTCTGACTGTGCAAATTGAACTTTATTGAATCAGTCGCCTCATTCTTGGAGTTACAAATAGGTCGTATTTAAAGAGCAGGGGCTTTGGATAGCTGTGCTAGACATCAAGTCACTGTGCGTAAGTCAATCATATTTAAAGGGGGAGGTTTTTTTGTGTGTAAATAACATCTTATGTGTGTCTTGGAATTTGCCTGTCCCCAAGTTAGTAGCGCACCTCTTTTTATTTTGGGGCTCTCCTGCTCTTCCCTTTAGCAGTGATGGAAATGGCCTAAAGAGAAAAATATTTTACTTTATGACAAAGATGGTTTAAACCAATGATTTAAGAAACTATCCTTTTTATAAATTCAGTGACAGCTATATTATATATACTCGCTTTGGTGAGTTCTGTTCTGATTTTTGGACACATCTCTTCTGTTTAATTTCTTAAAGACTTAAGACTAAGCATACATAATGCAAATGCTGATGTTTCTTATGGAGTTAAATTTTATGATTCTCACCCTGAGCTAAACAGTATGTCAATGCGTGTGTGTGTGTGTGCTGAATTTTACTATTTGATACTCCCAAGGGGTACTGATTTACTAAGGTAATTTTCGCAAAGGGAACACTGGGAAATAATGTGCAGATGACTCAGTCGACCCTGATGGCATAAAACAGTGAGCCAAGTTCAACATCGTTCAAAAATAAGTAAATAAAATGTAAAACTGAATCGCTCATACTCTACTCTTTATAAGGTCATTAGTGATCTTGATATTTCCTACTTACATATTACGTCTTTTCGAATTTTATTTTTCAAGTAACAGCATTCATTTTTGAAACTTTGTCAGTTTCTCTACACACCAGTCTCACTTGTAAGGTATGCTTACTGTTTTACTAGATTATAGAGAAAGCATAAGAAGTTATACTTAAAATTTTTAAAAAAAGTAAAAGACTACTTTAGAAGCAAAAGATTTACTTTTTACTAAGGCTATGTCTTCTGGGTTTTCTTTTTTTTCCTATTAAAGGATTCGATTTTTTTAATCAGTTACAGTGGAATTATGAAAATTAATATTATGCTCTATTCTCAAGGCTGCAAAAATGAATCATCTTGAAGAAACACAGTATTCGAGGCAATGAATGTATATTCAAGCACACTTTATATTTTTCCTCAACAGTTGTAAAGATGTTATTTTGGGGGATTTAACTTAATTGGTAGAATTAAAGCTGCATATAAATAGTATAGACATGTAACATTTCAATTGCTATCAGCAAGAATATAAAAATGAAGACAGGTGTGATAATATGAAAATTCACACATGAATTTTACGTTTGAAGAGTGGGTTACCTCAAAGATCACTTTCATTGTGCGAGTTAAAGAATTCAGGTACTCTTGGCTTTCTTGAATTCCATGCTACAATTAATACACTTAATACTTTGAAACACTTAATTGGTCTCCCAAAATATGGCCATATATTTTGTTTAATTTTTGTGTAAGAGTTTAAAAACAATTGATGTTTCTGAAATCTCTTGGTAAAACATTTTATCTAGGAATAAAGGCTGGATGAAATCTCTTTGAATTAGAGAAAAGCTATTAGTGCCGACTGTATTAAACTTTTTACTCCTAAAAGGTCTTTTTCATAATAAACATTTCAGCATTATATTATTTTGACAAAACTAAAAATAATAATAATGTCTGTTATTATTATTATAGTTTTAAATCTTTATTTTTAAAAGTGCAAATGATTTTACTTTCTAGGCATCCTTTGATTTTACAATTTTGTTCCACACTTTACAAATAAAGAAAAGTCCAGCAAGTCTGTCGGACTGCACATTATATGAGTCCCTTACTTATGTTCAAACTAGTTTGTTTATCTTTATTAGTTATATTCGCTATAACTTAAATAAACATTAATAGGAATAACATTTAGCTAAACCTTTTCTCATAATGTGTAATTACTACATATATATGTATATATATATATATATAGTCAATTATATATGCAGTCTTCTCATCTCTGTATATGTTGGGATCTTTTTAGGATGTTACAGTGGATTTTTAAAAAAATCAGTAGATGAAAAAAATTTTAATATATGGTGAGATATTTGCATGTAACTGAAACATATCTTTCAGTACACTTGTAATAGTTTCTAGTTTATTTGTAGTATCTAGAACATGTGAATGATATAAATCAGAATGCAATGTTGTTTAGGGTAAATGGCAAGGAAAATATCTCTATATGTTCTGGGCACACTAGCAAACCTTTTTCATCTGCAGCTGGTTTGATCTACAGGACATAGAGCCTGCATGCAGTTGGTGGCCATCTTTATGTGCAATTAGATAAGGACACACACACACATACACACAGCACACGTGCTATATGTATATCTACATCTACATCTACATTTACGTGGTGATCATATATCTCACGCATAGGATACACATTTAATTGTATATAGTCTCCAACTTTCTCATGCCAAATTTATACCTTAATTATTATAGAGGCCGAGTGAGCACTCTCCCTTTGGTATTACTGCAGTGATATATCCTGCATTTATTTTCAACCATTGACCTCTGTGCAAAATTTAGCAAGATCTAGAAATGTTGTCTGCAATATATTTCCAAGTATATAAATGCAGCTACTTTTGAGGGAGGAAGACAATCTATACCATACAGGGGACAGACGAAGTGCAACACTCTTGCTACTACTCGAGTAGCCCCAGAGCATATGCCTGCAATTTAGAACCTCACACGTCCTTATGGACTCGATCATTTCAAGCATACATTGAAAAGATCACCACCTGGATTTTGTGCATTTTACAAATAAAGACACTTTATGGAGAATAGACTGCTTTCTTTGGCTTCCATTTTTGTAACCAAATGGGCATTTGATATTAGAAATTAGGAAGCTCTACTTAAGAAAAGTTATGGTCATAAACATTCCACTCAATTTTTCTGTTTTTACCAAAAAATTGGAAGCCAGCATTTGGGAGACCCTTTGATAACGTTGTTCCTTGTAGATCAGAGCCAATTACTATTAAAGGAGTCACTGCCCAACATTTCTCTAACATGCATTACTTATAAACAAAAATGTCAAGTAGTTCACTGTGAGTTCTACGAATCATCCAGTTGCCTATATATCATTCTTTAGTGTCTTTGAGGACATCTGGGTCAAAGAATCTTAGGAAGCAGAATGATATACAGGGAGCACAGTGTCTGACATATTATAATAAAGAATTCTGTTTAGTTTCACATCTTCTCCGTAGTTTTAAACAAAGAACCATTTTTTTGTCATCAGACAAATCCTGGTGAGTGAAGATCTAAATGCTGCATTATGGTGCTAAAAATAACAGTTTGCAAGGTTATTCAGGAAATACCGAACTCTGAAAATGTGTGCCTACAAACACGAAGAAACACCCATTAGAGTGGAGCCTTCGGTCTGATTTAAAATCGTACTGGTATGATCTCACTAGCCATTAGGTGCAAGAAGCTATGATAATCAACAGGCACACATGTTCAACTTAGAATTATCTTAGAATTCACTTAACTCCCCGGGTGATATTTGTGTAGAACGTCACATGACATGAGAATCACATTTGATATTTAGAGATGGGGAGCACTATTCTTAAAACTGGGTTCACAGGTGAGTGATAGAATCCGACATCAAAGCAGGCTTGTCCAAGGCTTCGTCAGTGAATACAGAGATGGAAAGATACCTCGCTTGACTCTTGTTCTCACTGGCTTGTGTCTCTCCAGCATACACTGATTCCAGCAGCCTTCCACACATGGACTTCTCTATCAGTGAAATGGGTTTTGAAAATCCTTGAGATTATTATTCACTATTTCTCTTAAGTGCCTGTTCCCCTCTTATTAGAATGAAAAGAAGTGGGTTAATTCGTTTGCACATGATCGTTTATCTGATGTATCATAATAACTTAAAGATAACTCAGAATCCATGACGCCACAGAATGGTAATCATATAATATCTATCATGACATCCAAAGTATTGACTAAACCATATGCACCCTTAATTCAAAGAACAGCATGTAACAGCTCAAAGCTTGGAAAAATCTTCTTTGGCCAAAGGGCCCATGGGTGTCTGTCGTGATTCTGTTTGCATGAGGGAAATTAAGACGACACAGACAATATAAGACTAAATTTCATTATATATATATATATATATATATATATATCTCAACTTTCAAGGTCAGAAAGTAAATGAATTAACGCATTGTAGGTGATAAATGCCTGACAGACACTTCAAACAGTAACTTCTTTTAAAACAAAAGAAAAACAAGTCCCCCCATGTTACAATAAGTCTGTGAGGGGAGGTTGGCAGAGTTGAAGCACGAGAGGCACAGGAACTACATTTTTAGCTATTTTCCTATACCATAAAATACCACCTCAAAACCAAAGCTTCCGGAGTCCCATATGACAACAGTAACTATGTCACTGGTTGTTTACTTACGTTTTATTGAGTTTTGTAGCTCATGATTTTACACGTGATTGTACAAAGCATAGTTTTTAAAAAGGATAAAAGGATTGTACAAGAGGGTAGTGGGGGTTGAGTACCTTGAAATTTATCAGTGCGTATGGCCAGAATAGTGTTATATGTGAATACAGAAGAATTCTATGAGACCAATGTTACAATAGCTATGTATTTGCTTCTGTAAGTGATTTTTCATATCAGTGAGGAGTAGCTCGATCAGTTGTTAGTCTTCAAAATAAGCTATTTTTAACAGACTTATATCATGAATTAAATGTGAATCTTTGTCAAGAATAAATACAATATGGAAAACTTTCCCAGTTATCTGTCCTGTTCCAAAGCCTTTAGAAAAGCCAAGGGAGAAAAAAATCTGGTTCTACAGTTTTTTTGAATTTATAGTTTACAGGAAGTATTAGATGTTAGAATATTGACACCGGTGTTAGAATACATAGATGACGGAGACATATCTACAAAGCACACGCACACACACACAGCTGTCTACAATTCTGCAGGACAACACAATTTTTTATGATTCAGGATAGAATAGGATATCTTTACTTTCCACTGGTGTGTGAAAGCCAGCATTCAGTGATTTTCTTTGTCCTTTGTGATTCAAAATGTCAATCAAACCATCAGCCATTAGGACAATTGAAAGTTGAGGCATTGAAAGCAAGACTGTACAATGATAATCAGCTTTCAGCATTAAGGCCACACTGTTATAGCCACTGTGCCCCAACTCTGAAGAACCACACTGCTCCCTGTGTCATGATTCTCTAGGTCCATGAGACATCTTTTGAAGTCAATCAATAAGGGTGGCAATATTATTGTGCCTGTTTCAAACATCAGTGGGAACAAAGCAATTTTTAAGGTTGACACCATTACCTTGTCATCTGTATGCAGTTAAGAAGCTATATCTGATTCACGTTGTAAGAATTTTCCAGTGTTGGGCCAGTAAAACAAATCTAAATTCCTCTGTTAATTAGATTTTTTTTTGCACCTTCCTCCTTAGCTCAAAGGTAGCACTTCGATATAAAACTATTGGGTTCTCAAGATGCACTGGGAATCCATTCTGATGCGTTGTATTGTCAAGTATTTCAATAGTCTAGAATATGTAGAGTTCTTTGCAGAATTGTGGGAAGTGACTACCGTGATCGACAACTGTCAGCATGGTGGTAATTTGATAAGTCAACAATATTCAGGTATAGATATATATGTGTGTATATATGTGCCTGGCTATTTTGTCATAAGACTATAGGTTGTTAATTATTTTGCACAATGCATATACTTCTAATATCAATTTTACTAGAGAGGGTCATAATAAAGCTGTAAAAATCACAAAGCTACGGGTTGCATTAAGTGTGTAGGTATTCAATAGTCAGGAGATCAGAGGGTGAAGGTGAACTGATGAGAAATACTTATATTTTAGAGACAATTAGGAAGTATTGAAATTTCTGTGCAACAGGAGTTAACCACGTGAGAAATATAAAAAAAAAGGCTAACAGCATGTTGTATTTTCTGTGGTTTTAGAATGATGAAAATATACGAATTTACATTTTTTTCTTAACACATCAGAAGTATTGGGCACAACAGCTTTTTAATCATTATAAGCAATTTCACCCCTTCCCCTGAAACCTTTCCTTTAAAATGCTAATGTAGATATTGTGTATTTGGGAAAACTTTGCCAAACAGGTTCTGATTGGAACTGTTCGGACTACAGTTAAAACTCCTAGCTGATTAAAAGAAGGTGGTGTCCGTGAGCTGTTTCTTAATCGTCACATAAATCAGTCCCCAATTCCTTTTATCATGTTCTCCAGTGGCAGGGAAATTACAAATGAAGAAAAATACAGTCAACATACTGGTAAGACAGGTAAAGGTTCAAAAACATATTTGGAATTGAGGCATTTTTAATAACAACTTAAAAGTGCTACAGGCAAACTGATGATTATAATTTTTTTAGAAGACTATAATGATTACTTAAAATGAGAATATACAAAACTAACTCCCTGGCTAATTGTAAAAAAGTTACTTCCTCTGAAATCTTATTAAAAATTAGACTGTTCAAACACATATACAGGTGACAATTTAAAGACCATTTTCCTTTGTAAAGCAAGCATGACGTCATCAAGGTAAATGGATGCCTTAGATAAATGTCCCCTATGGCTTAACCAGGACACAAACAGCTATACCAACTATCAACACTTTTAGATTATAAATGAAAGTTCAGATGTCTAAAAACATGTTTTTCAGATGGTTTAAAACAGACAAATTTCCTGATTGCAAAACTGAGTTTAGTCTTTGGACTCTATTTTATGAACTCTTAAAAAAAATTTTTTTTACATAGAATTCATTTATATGAAAATGTTTCCCAAACCTGTTTTTCTATGTATTTGTGTTCCTTCTGTCTTCTTTCTAAAATTTGACATGGAAAGATCTAATATATAGATTCTAATTAGGAATGCATAGTAATTGTTTATGTGAAAGATTATGACATATTAAAAATAAACAATTAAATATTTGTATTCTGGCCTATAATATACTGAGAAGTTTGTACATAGAATTTTATATCAATTACTTGTCTTGGAGTAAAGGACTATGGCTAATGTACCAATTCCTATCAGATAAGAATTTCAGATTATTTTTGACTCTTTAAGTTGACATTCATTTATGTTAAAGTGACTTTTGTTTGTTTGTTGTTTTTATTGGTGTTTTTTTTTTTGTTTTCCTCCAAAATATGTTAAGTACTGGAGTTTTATACAGTGTTAATGAACAACTTTAAAAACTAAAGACTTTCATTTCTATGGCATAGATACAATTCCGCTAACAATTGTTTGTTAGACAAAAGCTTTTCCCCCTTTCCTACAAAACTACAGTTACTTCCAAACATGTTTTAAAGTTATCATTAACGTCAGAGGATTCATCACACTGTTGACACTGAAGATTCAAAGCCCAAATTTGGGTTGGGGATTTAGCTCAGTGGTAGAGCGCTTGCCTACAAGCTCAAGGCCCTGGGTTCGGTCCTCAGCTCCGATTAAAAAAAAAAAATTCAAAGCCCAAATTTTTAAAAGATATTTTTAGTGCATCAATTTTTTAAATTGTATAGGTGGTCTTAAAAACAGCATTTCATAAACTATGATTTAATTTAGAACCACCATGGGCCTTCTTTAATAAGAAATTATGATTAACTTAATTAGCTGCCTTTGCTTTGGCTGCTTATTTTTATTTTAATATAGTTATAATTGTTCTCAGGCCAATTCATTTTACTCACTAAGATTATTCTAGCACGGGGCTTCGACATTTATCTCCCATATGTTCACATTTACTGTGTTAAAAACGAAGAGGGATGTTCACACAATTTAACTGAATTCCAACCAATTTTCTGCTTTGAATTTCTATTTACTTATAAATATTATCAATTAGCATCATTGGCTATGCAACAAGCCATCAATACAAGAATCGATTACACCTGAGGTCCTTAAGTTAGTGCCCTGACAAATTATCTCATTACTTAAGACCTCAAAGAGGTAAAAACTTCAAGCGTAAAATATTACAAAAATATTATTTACTAGAAAGCAATAATTGGCTTGTTTCATTTACATGACTCTCTCTCTTTCAGTGGGCTGAATAATGTGCTATGTATGCACACTGAGTCTGTTTGGTAGAAATTTACTTCTGGTAAAATATGCAAATAAGCACGCAACGAATGCCGCCCTGTACTGAAGACTTAGAATCAACCAAAGGTTCTAGAATGAAGAAAAAGTTATTAGCATTAATGTGTCAGTGCCTTTGCATGAAAAGTCGGGTGGAAGCAAGGGTCAGGAACTATAATGTAGGTGGTATAATCAGGACTAAATGAATATACACACTTCTACTGAAATGAGACACAGTCACGTACGTTACCTACTGTTTCTTCTGTTTAATTAGAGTCGCATAGCAAAGGTTTTTCAAGGTGAGGAGAACATTCTGCTGTTGCATAGTATAAGATCTCCCTGCATATTGATTCTATTAATTGTCCTTTTAAATGATGTTGGTCTGATTCCCACAGGATTAACTCTCTGAAGCACGGCAGTTATGATGTATGAGAGGAGAGGTCGCCAATGGCCCTTTCGTCTTGATGCAAGAGCAACGTTAGCGCACAGTAGGCAGAGGCCTTGGATACCAGTTGATGTATTCAAGTGATCTTTCTTCAGGTTGTTCCCGGTAGAAATGGGAAGGCTACCTCTTTCAAGTTCTGGATAACGAAACACACAGCACCACACAGGAAAGTAGTAATGCCAGATTACAGACGATTGAAGAGCTGGACTGAAGTAGGGTCGCCACTGTCTCATGAAACGGCCTTTTACTGATATTGCTTTCCTTTGGGATAGTATTTTTTTAAATCAAGCACAAGTGTTAGCACTCCACAAACAATAGCCTTATTTCTGAGGCTGACTTAGGTTTGCTCACTGAGGGAATTTTTTTTATAGGTATCGGGTGGGTTATCGGTAATGTGGGGAATATTCCCAAACCATGTCGTGAGAAAACTAATTACTTCTAATGCTTATGTTTCTCTTCCAAATTAAAATGTTTATGGATTTCAAGAAAATATTGCCATCATCTGGCTAAAATCAAATGATCCATGGATTCTTTTGAAATGACTTTCAGATTAATGGGTGCACAACTTCCTCTCTACCACAGACTTTACAGTGTCTATGGAAGACTGGCTGGTCACACTCTCAACGCCTCTCACCTTGATTTAAGATATCATTTAGAGATAGCTAGTGCGTGGGCTTTTGTAAAGTAAGCCCAAGGATATACTACAAGGGAAAATATACTTTGGCAAGTTCATTTGAGCTTTATTCTACGTGGGGCTCCTTGATCTGACACATTGGTAGTGTAGGAATAGAAAGATCTACAAAGTTCTTTTGAAGGAATTCTTTTGTCCTTCACCAGTACCCATACATTGAAGAAGACAAAAACAAAGTAAAAAGGTCTTACATAGGAGGCATAAAGGTGGGAAATATGCATTGGGGCAGGGTGAGGTGTCAGAGACTACAGAAAGGGAGTCAGAGGGATGGAGGAGAACCAACACAACAGATTTTGTTTGAGGTGGCCATAGAGAAAACTAACACAGTGTGTCGATGTTAATGACCTTATATTCTTCTGGTACAATGAATAAGGTCTTTGCTTTTACTATTGTGCTTCTTAGCCAACTGAGGAAATTTAAATTTCCAAATTCCTCCATTAGAATAAAGATTACAATAAGGGGCCCTGAGAGATGGCCGCATCACAAGTGATATTTAAACCACTGGATGACTGTCTTTAGCCTTAAGCCTAGTGACTAGAGATGAGTGATCTTCCTTATCCCACTTGAGTGGGTGCTATGCATCAACTTTGTCTGCAAAAATCTGTACTGTTGTGTTTGGATATTCAAGTCAGATATATATCTGAGTGTGAGAGTGTGTGTGTGTGTGTGTGTGTGTGTGTGTGTGTGTGTTGCTCACTTGGGTCACAGAGGTTAAGAAGAGTTTATATTATGAAAACAAAGAAAAGGAAAGGCAAGGAAAGTCAAAAGAGGACTTGATAATATAGTACATACGTCAAAGCCATCTCTTCTAAATCTCAATCAGTTGTTTATTGGTCGGCAAACAAGTTTCACTTTTACAACAAATATTAGTAATGAGGTCATCCAACTTGAGACCATACAAAATGGATCATAAATTTAAAAAAAATTATATGTGCTGCTAATTTACCATTTGTATCTCTACATTACTTAAAATCCTGTCAAATAAATAAATTTTCCTGTTAACAGAAAACTTTAAAAAAAAAGAATTACCTCAAAATAATTTGACCTTTCAACTCTCACTAGGAGGGAGTGAATTTCCTCTAACAATTGGTAGTGCAGGTGCCCACGTGGGGGTCAGACTGCCCATTCAGCACTTTTAACGCCTACGAATTACAGCATTTCACATGCAGAAGCCCCCTCTAGCTCTATAGACACCTCTTAGCTTCTAGAATCATAGCTACTGCCTTGGTGATGAACTGCTTGCCAAATAATGCTTCGCATTACAACAGATGTGCCCTGGAAATGTAAAATTTGTCCTGCTCTAATTTGCAAAAATGACATTGGAAATACTCGGGCTGGATAAATATAGATAGATAGATATATATGGAGGGAAGGAAGTCTAATTTTATTTATTTTATTTTATTTTTTGTTAAAAAATAATTTGTTTGCATTACTAGAAAATGATTCTTATAAAGTGATAGCTTCATTTATTTATTTATTATTATTATTTTTTGCCAGGTGAATTTTTAAAGGAAAAATAAAAAGGTGGGGTGGGGGGAGAGGGGACAAAAGAACAAATAAAAAGAAAGAAAACAAGAAAGGAAGGAAACTTTGCTCTTTTACTGGTAGACAAACTTGCAAGACTAGCACAAAAGAAAAGGAAAATTTCTTCTTTGCCACTACATTAACAGGACTCAAATTCTGGAGGAACAAAAAGCAGACTATATGCGCAATGCTAGTATCTGTACATGACATAGAAATTGTTCAATTCTTTTTTTTTCTGCCATTAGTTTTATCATCAGTTAATACAGCAAATCATAAAATATGCATTTAGCATATAATTCTAGAATTCCCCACCGTCAGATTATTAATTCTGTTGTTTTGCTTTTGCTTTTCACAGCTATGCTCGCTGTGGTGAACTCAGGTTGCGAGTGACCGCGCACCGCTATGGGATACAGTTCTGCTCTGCTTCTACGGCTGGGCAGCACTCCAATCTAGATGCAGCATTGTTACTAATTCCAAACAATAGTTCCGGCCTCTTTTTTTTTAAAAAAAAAAAAAAGAAAGAAAAATCAGGTCCTCGTGATTCTAGTAACAGAGCATCAGAGCTGTTAATCACAACCTAACTCAACAAGGCCACAATGAGCGCCATTTTCATCTTATCTCGTTCATTAACATAATGAAGTGTCCATCTGAGGGGAAAGACGGGAAAGACTGGGGCACAGGGGGAGCTTTCTCCCCTGCGCTGACCTAAAAATTCAAGTTAAAAAAAAAAAAAAAAAACCAAATGTCAGAGTCTCTCTTTTGAGAACAGCATCAGATGTCACACACGTGTTACACACGATGACCACTGCTTATATCGACTCAGAATGGGCCACCGGGTGTTAGCTGTCCCGTTGGTTGTCATCCCCGTGTCACCTTCTATAGACTAGTGACCAAGTGCGCCGGTCCTTTGGAAGTCCCCTCCGGAGAGGCCCCATCTTTATTGGGAGGAACTATGAATCCATCGCTGCTGCCTCGCCCTAGCTGGTAGTAGGCGTGCAGCGGGTGCACATGGTTTCTGGAGCCCAGGTTTGGCATGCTTTTGTAGTAAACATCTTCGGCGTCACCACCCTTGGCCGCTGCGGCTTCGGTCTGGGTGCTGGTGGTCACACTGTCTGCAGCGGGCACACCGGCCAGGGCCGGCATGCTGGTGTACAGAGAGTCCCTGTGCGGTGACTGCGGGTCTTCTGTGTGCTCGTCGGTTAGCAGAGGGAAGAAGCTCTCGCTGTGGTCCTGGGGGAGCCGCCTCCTGCTGTAATGGTGTGGCTGGTGGTTATCGGTGGAGTAAACCCTCGGGGGCAGCAAGGGAGCATCCGATTCCTCGTGAATGAGTTCCAGGCCCAGACTCTCCTCGTGGTTAAAGGACGCTGCGTCATCCAGGACTATGGCGTCATCTTCACTCCCACTGCCTAAGTTGTCCACCAGTTTGTTCATCATGTTCCGGTTCTGTTCGCTGGAGCGCTCGTGGTTGTTCAGGTATGAAGGGATATAGTTGGAAGTGAGTTCCTTTAGGATCTTTTTTTCTAGGGCGGTCTCGTTGTGGTTATAGCCACGGTCTATAATTTGCACACAGTTGCTCAGGTATTCGCCGCCAGCAATGCTGTAACTGTTGCCATGGTTACCATTCAGTGGTAGAGTATCCATGACACTTGTATCCCTGGCATTGTTCAGAAGCCCCTCTGAAAAAGATTACAAGACACTATGACATTTATATCCAATGAGCCATCGAACACACACACAAACACACACGCAAACACACACACAAACACGAAAGTAGAAACATGTATGACTCTAAAATATGTATAAATTGCTAGCATTTTAAATATAAAACGGAAAGAAACAAAAAGCACCATTAAATCTATACATATCAGCACGTATGTATATAATCCAAAATGTATAATAACAGAAATGTTATAAAGAGAAAAGAAGTATTCAAAGTAAAAAAATTTAAAAATGTATTAATTTCCAGTTTCACACAAACAGAATCGAACAGATAAATTGTATTTAGTTGTAACTGGCAAATTAAGATTTGATATAGGCATTAACTGCTTTCAATTTATACACATTAAAGTCAGTTAAATCCTCATCGCTAACTTTACATATCTCTGAAATAACTAACATAATTCATGGGTGACACTTTGAATATGCAGTTCAAAACTAAGAGAAACATTTATTACCTTGATTTATAAATATGATTTAGGAAGAATAAAATAATTTTTGCATACAATACCACAAATGGATTATGTTAAATTTTCAAGTTATAAAATAATGTCCAGTCAAATAAATGGCACTTCGAAGTAATTTATACATGCTTTCAAAAGTGCTTGTATACTCTTTTGTATTTTTCTGCTATAATCACATTAGTTATTACTATATAATAACCCAACAATTATTGTTTAGGGTCACTGAAAAATACTGAATAAGAATGTGTTTGATTCCTAAAAGCACAATATTATTATTAAAGTTATCCTCTTATAATGACTGATGACTCGGGACATACCAAAATTTACTTTTAAAGAAGATAAAACATTTTTCTTTTTGGTAAGAAACAGCTGCAGGAAAATAAATTTAACCACAAACTTCAAGGTTTTTGGCAGTCTCTTGAAGGAGCAGTTCAAGAATCTATAATAGTTTCATACATTACTTTAAGCATATCCACAAAAGAAAAAAAAATCACCTACACATTTAATCAGTGCTGGTAAATAAGGAAGGGTATTTCCAAAAATTTACTTGAAGGATTTTCTTAAACCTCTCAATACACTTCTAAATTGTGAAAATATAGCACTCGTTCTATATCTGTGATGCAAGCATATTTCAGAAACGCCAGTTCAGTGACAGTTGACAGGACATGTCACGTGTTTATGCCAATTCCATGAGGACTTTTGCGGGCTTTGCACTCACGTAAAGCTTTTTTTTTTTTCTTTCCAAAAATAACAATTCCTAAGATCCGTTAGCAAGCAGCCACCACAGACATAGGTCGAAGCGATTTATTTTCATGTCGCAAAATATCTGATACACAGATTCACAATGTTAAGAAAAAAAGTGAATGCTTTTCAAAAAGGGCTGAGTATGGCAGGTGAGTGCTGCTGTGGCGGCTGGTGTGACATGTTTGATGGTTATAATTATGCAGCAGATGCATTGGGGCTTTTAAAAATGTTGCCATCAATGCATTTGGTATTGGGCTTCAAACAGCGTTAAGAAAACAAAGTGGGCATGTTGCAATGGGACACCTTGTTCGATGATGGAAATGCATTAATTAAAATTAAAAGTTTATGGGTTGCTTTGCAAAGGAAAAAAATGTGCTCGATTTAAAAACAATTTAACTCACACAAACAATACATGAGACTTAACAACTATGCTGGTTATGTGACAGGATAAAAGAATCAGACAACAAGAGCGTCTAATCTCTATTGGCAGATATTCATAGACGTTGATTTGCAGGTTCTTTTTCTTTTAAGTTTTGAAATTGTGAGATGAACTGTTTTTAATAACTACATCATCTATATGTGATGCAATAAAAGTGAACTGAAAAAAATTACATTTGATATGCAATGTTTAGCTTTACTCCCATACTTGTCTCTCTGTAGGGCTCTAAACGACAGCATGAAGAAAAGGAAAGAAAAAACAACAAGTAAGCTTACAGCGACAGTAGGAGGAACATGAGTCAAAAGCAAATTGATGATATGCAGAAAAGGGAGGCGGGGGAATCATTTCCACCATCCCCAAATTCACGAGTTTGTGTTACATGGCTTACCACAATTCAAACGCTAACATGTTAGTCAGAAAACAAGGGCCCTCCTGCTTAACACACCAGTATAATGAGGCTTTAATACATGTTACTACAGCTCACGGATTTCTTATACACTTATGTTATTCTTCAAATTGTCACACAATCCAGAGAGTAAAAAAGGGGGGCGAACTGTGACTATTTCTATTGCTGTATCCCGATAGGATACGGATGTGATATCAGAAAGTACCAGCTTTTAAGGAACGACATCCACTTTTAGACATCAGTAGTGAAATTAAAAATAAAATACAGAAAGAAAGCTGGAACTGAAGTTCTCATTACTGTATTCTTTTGCCACTCGTGTTTCCTCTCTCTCCCTGCACAAGGGTTATTTTACTACTTTGAGTCTAGACAGATGCTGGGTTTTTTTTGTTTGTTTGGTTTTGGTTGGTTTGTTTTTATGGGATCAAATAAGTCTCTGTTTTACACATAGTTTTATTGTTTATATTATATGAAAATAAAATTATCTTTGTTTTCCGTTAAAGATACAACATTTGAAATGTAAATAAATAAAATAATTTTTAAAAGATTAATTACTTATAAATTACATTTCATTAAATCTAAATTTGTATTTAAAAACAGAGCTAAACCATAGAGATGCTGCATTATTGAAAAAAAATGAGAAGAACAAGCCTGTGCTTTTTGAAGCTCAAATTAATAAGGTGTATAACTACGGGGGAAATATTAAATCCATCTATTATTCTGCCTCCCAATAAGTAAGAGAAAAGCATCCAAACTAGAAAGTTTGCTTTAGATTGCAGTATCATCATAAATAACAAAATATTTTAAGAGTATACTATTAGAGAGACATGCCCCAAATTTTTTTCCAAGAAAAATTTATCTATAATCAGAGAGAAGAACACTTTTCCTTGTTCTTTTGTTTATAGAAAGGTTAAAATATCCAAGAATAAAAAACCAAGGAAACTACGGGGCAATACCGTTTCAGAAGACTCTGGCTTGTGAGTCACCCAGTCTTCTAAAAGAAATACAAATGTTTTTGTCAGCACTTACTAATTGCACAAATTAGTGCTCGAATGCTTTCACATATGCACACTTTGGTCATATTCTCTGGCTGAAGGGATAGTTTTACATTTTAAGTATTGATCGTTCCCTTACAAAAGAGATGTGTCACATCTTTAAAAGGGAAAGTAAATCCAGCTAAAACTTTGAATGAGCTTTAGAAGGAGAATTCAAAATAAACAACAAGTTGTTTACCAACAGATCCAAATGCTTCTAGTGTCACTAGAGTCATTCAGCAAGGGAACTAAGATCGAAGGACCCTGGGCCTGGTCTGATGCCACACTGCTAATAAGAAGAGGAAGAATCCCAGAGGAGGCCTACAGTTCTCCTAGCTCTGTTCTCCTGTGCTGATCTGCCACAGGGTGGTGGAACCATAAGGTAATATTAAATTATATTCCATACAACTTTGTATTCTTTGCGAATATAATGTACTCTTCACTGCATCCTGCCCTATGGGTTACTGTTGTTCTCTAAAGTTTTGAGTTTGAATTTAATTACATTGAAAACTACATTTATTTTGGTGAAATCATGACTTTCTCTTTATATAGCATTGTTTTGACAGGTTTTTCAATGAGACTTATCTTTATAAAATTTCTCATACTGACAAGAAGATAATGGTCCAGAAGTAATGTGTGATAATTTAGATATTTCTATACATAGTCTCTCAGTTTTAGTATAACAAATGTATTTCCTTCGCTTTTATTTCCAACTCTGTATACTTCAGTAACACTATAAATACATTTTTACAAATTTTAAGAAAAGGCATTTGCCAGCAAGAATGACTACTTTCAAACTGAACGTTTCAATGCCTGGAAAGCGTTGGCATAGTTGAATGAGGGAATGCACAACACACAATCAAGTGGCAAATTCAATGTCAGCCACCCTCGTACATACCAAGCCACCTGTATTTCATGAGAGAATTCTCCTTGCCAATAACAATATAAGTGCGTTTGTCTGAAAGCCTGAGATTAGTAGCAATCTGACAATCATCAAGATTTATTTTTTGCTAGTCTTTCAAAGCTTGCTCCAAACACTAGTATAGTTCCTCTCTGTCTTAAAAAGAACAAAATAAGCAACACAGTTTCAACTATTACTTTAAAAACAACATTACCTAAGTTCTTTTTTGTTTAAGAATAGTCATTAGCATTTATTAAATTTGGTGAAATAAAAGACAAATACATCTGGATGAAGTCTGCATATTTATTGGTAATTTTCTATAACAATATCTAGAAACGAACTACATAAGAGTAACACTGTGTATATATGGTATTATTTTAAATTTCACATTGTAAATATTTTCGTTTTATAGCTTAGTATCTATTTGTGTCTAGGAACATAACACAGGATGGCTTTAATTTGAGTTTGAGATTACTAATAGGACTTCATAACCGAGACTCACTTATCTAATCATTTTGACATGTGTTCCATATTTTAAAAGCTCCTTGAATTTTGGATAACAACGGAAAGGTAAGTATTGAATTTGGAAAAACACTTCAATTAAGAATTGCTAGTTTTTCTTCTATAAGCAATTATAAATTATACAGGTAAAGCAAAACAAACGTAATCTAAATTTCGTGTTTAAAACAGTTGCCAACATCTTCTATAGACGTAATAATATTGAATACACTTAATTAGCAAATACGGTGTAAATGGTCACTTAACATCATTAAATGTGCTAATATCTCAGCCTGTTTTAAATTGTTTATAACAACGTATTTACTTGTTAGTTGGCCCATGAAAGATAATGAAGAACAAAGTAAAATGTTTTCTTTTTTTCTACCAGATGTTCTGGCAAACCACATCTGGCAGACCTTCAGGGAACAGTTCAGGGGCTCCACAACAGAATAGGGACCCTGACAAACCAGAGACTGTATAGAGAGGGAGACTATGACAGGGGCCAAGAAACAGTCTCAACTTGCTGTAGTTCTGTTTGATTAGGTAAACAGAAGAGAAGGGGGAAACACATTGTCTGCCTTTAACATTAAAAAGATCACCGAAGGAAAACTGCACAGGCCTCTTTGCTGCAGAGGTTAACCTAAGCAGCATACCCAAGGTGATCTACCCAGACAGGAAAAACAAACTGAGCGTTTCAGCCATAAATATATAGGATCCTGAGGTGTAGGGGCCACTGGGTGAGGAATAATTGATCCCTAACAGACATCAGCAGATGAGGATCTCATACTCTGTGCCCCTCCTCTCAAAGGCTCTGGGCAAAGAGGCTCACAGTCTGTGATTCTTAGGATGCCATTGTGAAGACACTTGGTAAAACTGAAAGTCCCAACTATTTATTTGCACCCATCTTAAAGCCATCATTTAATGGCTAACTTTGGTGCTTTAAAAATAACTTCTAGTTAATTCTTTACCTCTGGGAAACAGCTACCTGGGCAACCTTAGGTGAGACGATGCTGGCACACTGCCGTGAGCAGCCCCCTTTAAGAGTGGAGCATAAGTTTACACAATCACACCGCAGTCACCTCGAATGAAATGAAACACAAATGAACTACCTGATATTCAGAATAGGACAGGAATTGATTACTGATCTATCACATTCAACTTAAAGAGACCGAAAGAAAAAAAAATACAGTTTTCAAAATGTGGCTCACTAGATAGGAGTTTTATTTTGCGCAACTAATACTTGAATAGTTTTTGCAGTTTTTTTTTACATGTACAGAAATTGAATGTTTAAAGATGCTTTCGTGCCTATGACAAATATCTACCCTCTTAAAAGGTAAAATCCAAACTGACAGTGTAAGTTTTTAAAGAGATACATGATTATTGATTTTTGAGAGAAAAATTTTATAAGCTGCTTTTCAAGCAAGACAATGCACAATGAGACCATCTTCAGAGGAAGCCACGGCCTAAAAAGAAGTTTTGTGGCTTGCCTGGACCAACTCCGATAGGCCTTGTGGGAGCTGAGAGAGAAGTAGGGTGTCTGCTGCCTTCCAGCCTGCTCTCTCTTCCATGCCTTAGGTCAATGGACTTTCCCCTGGAGTTAATCTAATGCTTTCATCAATACTAATGCCTCGTGCCCAGAGTGCACTTCATAATACAGCAAAGGAAGATTTATTTCCCCAATCTTATAACATTAAGACTACTGAATCAAGTCTTCCTTTACTTACTTACCTTGGACAAATACATTCATGTCTCACAATAAGTGCACAGGTATTTACTACAGAAATAGATTAATAACAGGGAGATACGGACACAGCACGATACATTTCGTAACAGCACAGGAAAACAAACACGGAGTGATGGATTGCTTATCAGAAGGGGTCTACTCACTAAGGAAACCTCAGGAAGATGGGAAATAAAAGCAACAGGAGGAGGGGAATGTAAAAGGACTCTGTGTGTCTGCTTCCAAAACAAAGAAAAGGCAGGGGGAAAGCAAATAGACCGTGCCCAGAAAAGCCACAGAAAGTGGGACTCTCACTTGAAAAAAAAAATTAAGATAAACTCCAGCGCACCTTGTGCGTTGTACATGCTGATAGAAGGGTTGTTACAGACCGCCGGTTCCCCAAGCAATGTGTTATAGGGATTGTTAGTACCATGCGGACGAAGAAGAGCATTGCTCATAAGATGATTAGCCATGGTTCCTGGAGCAGCCCCAGAGAAAGACAGAGAAAAAAAAAAAAAAGGTCAATCAGGCAAATGTGCTTGGAAAAAAGAAAGGAAACATTTAGAATGACAACAGTTGACATAGTCCTGGTTACAAGCAGCAGCTAAGTAGACTCAAACAGGATGCCAGTGGCACACACATTTCAATGATGCCCACATTTGAGGGAATGGGAAAGAAAGAAGTTCACAGTATCGAATAAGCCACATTTAAGGGTGCTCTCTTTCCCAAGTGGGTATGCGAGACTGTACTCCCATGCTGGCTAAGAACTGAAACCGAGGGTGAAGAAAATAAATTAAATCTTGCCATCCATACAAACAAAACACAAAGCTACAGCCAAAAAAGGAAAAAAAGGTTAAAAATGCAGAAAGGAAGCTAAAACTAAACAAAGACATTCCCTCATTCACAGAAACCGTTGAATAGTTTTCTTTTTTTTTTCTTCATGAAAGTTAAAAAAAAGAATCAAATGCTACAAATATGGTTGAACATTCATTTGGAGAGCAACTGTTGACACAACAGAAGGATTTGGTATTTCTTACAAGTCTACGAGAAGTATTTAATCAAAATAAAATAAAATACAATCATTCATTACTACACCGTAGTAAGTATACTAATCTGCTGACCTGACAGTTATGGTGAACATTAAACGGTTTTGTTAATTTTAAACAAAGTATCAACTTTATGATACTAAGCAGTACACACATACATACATTTTAGTTTCCATTTTCCAACTTTTTGTTCAAACTTTGGCTTACTAAAGTAACGGACAGATATTATATGTTTGAAAACAGATATTCTTCGTGTCTAGCATATTAGCATAGCGATGAAAACCTGCTGCCCACCAAACCAGTGAACCAAATGGGAAAGATAAGAGGAGCAATTATACTGAAAAGATTTAGGCCACATATGAAAATGATATGTTAGATTATAGTTTATGTCAGATGGAGGGGGTAATGCAGAAAACAGAAGCATACATCATATCAGGAGGCAGGCTGTGCACACAGATGTATGGACGTTAAATATGAGAGTGAACATAAAAGCTGTAGACCGAGAGAATGTATTTGTTCTAAGTTTATGAGAGTGAGTTTAATGTGAGTTTGTTATCCCACATTGATCTAAACCATACCAAAGAATTTCAGAAGATGGTAAAAAGTCAGTATTAAAACAAAACAAAATCCAGTTGGAAACAGATAGACAATTATAAACAGAGTTTTCATAGAAAAGATGCCCACGTGTTAGGTAAGCTCACACACACACACACACACACACACACACACACACACACACACACACACACAAAACCCTGTAATTATCCCTATTGAATGACTTAAATTCATAATCAGGTAATACTATTTGTACAAAATAAAAACAGTGGCGAGAGTGAGTATTCAAGGACACAGAGAAACCCAATGGATCCATTGTCACTGGTAGGATGTAAAATGATCGTTTCTCTAGAAATCAGTTTGGTGGTTTCTTATTAAACAAACAAACAAAAAAAAACCCTCTGTAAGTCATCCAGTGACTACATTCTTGTACAAGGATTCCAACAATTTGTAAATGAAAATTCACAGCAGCCATACTTCTCAATATCCCCAAACAGGAAAGAGCTCACACTTCTCTTGATTGGTGGATATGACAGACAGACAGTGTCCTATGTCTTACTATGGAAGATGAGTAAGCTATAAAGAAACCAACCACCGTTCACTGTAAAATTTAGGCAAATTTCTATGACTATAGCAGGGGAGAAAGCCAAATCCCAAACGCATATACTACGTCACTCCACTCGTCATTTATTACATGTTAGGAAATCATGTAAAAGGAAAACAGATGAGTGGTGGTAATTGTGCATGGTCACAAGAGCATACCTTGCAGTAACAGAAATATGAAACTATTCTACATAGTAATTATGATAGTGAAAGCGTATTCTTCTTGAGTATGAAACTGCACTCATCAAATAAACATACAAACACAGTTCCAATTAAGCAGACGAAATAAATCTGATGAATGGGTTATTGCAGATCAATATGCTGGTTGCAATACTCAGTTTCAGAAGATGCTGGCAGGCGTGAGAACTCCACATTGCTTTATACAGTTACATGCAGATCTGCAGTTCCCTCATAGTAAAAATAAACTACATTGGGTTAGCAATGGAAAACTCTCTTCCACTCTTAGAAACAGTTTAACAGCGATAAGGGGAAATTAGGCGACAGCAGTGTTAATGTTTTTTAAAATAATAAATCTTTATCTGGTAGAATGCTAGTCAACTGACAACTATTTTAACCACAAAAGTGAGAAACCAAAAATTGATATAAAGCAGCATGTAGCTTGTCAGTGCACTAAAGATGAAAATATCAATAAGTCATTGCCTTCTGTATATCCTGTGTGGAATTTGCAAAGAAGTCAACAACTGCTTCGCTGGTTAAGTATTCAGCCTTTGTGCCTGAAGTTACACTGTATATTCATGCAAATACTGCCTCACCGTGAAGCATGAGTTCTGCTCTTACTCATGTAATAAATCTGTCAGAACATTACTTTTCAATGAAGAATTATACATATGAGACATTAATTCTTTAAAGTTTAAAACAATTAATTTTAGTACCTTTATGACCAAAATAGAAGATCCTAAAGCTTAATCATTTATGGATTTTGGTTTTTATACATCTATGATTGTTCGACCCAGAATTTACTCTATAAAACATACTTAAAAAAGAGTTACATGTAAATTATGCTTACTACAGAAGGTTGGTATTCTGAATCAACAGATTTCCCTTTGTGATTACTCTATGTAAATAGAAAATGAAAAATATAACTTAAAATGAACTAACATCAAAAACTTAAAATTGGAAAATACTCAAAAATATTTACATTCCTCCACATACCAAGAAAGGGTAAAGTTTTACTCCTGACTCTCTATATGTCCCTTAATTGCCACATGCTACCTAACAGGAGTTAATTGGAAAACAAACTAAGGGGAGAAATTTTTGCATGTTTTTTTAAAGAGTTATTTATTATATATGAGAACACTGTAGCTGTCTTCAGACACACCAGAAGAAGGCATCAGATCCCATTACAGATGGTTGTGAGCCACCATGTGGTTGCTGGGAATTGAACTCAGGACCTCTGGAAGAGCAGCCAGTGCTCTTAACCACTGAGCCATCTCTCCAACCGCTTTTTGCATGATTTTTGCATGTTTTATTAATTTGCTTTGTAAAAGGTAAGAGGTGAAGTGTGGACGAGAGATGGTTCAATGGATAAAGTGTTAGCCATGAAAGCATTGGCCCTCAACTACCCAGGTGAGAAGCCAAGTACTTTGGTCAAGCACACACCATGTCAGTGCCGGGAATCAGAATAAGGAGTTTCTCTGCAGCTTACTGGCTTTCCTTGCTCAGTCGGTAAGCTCCAGGATCATTGAAATGCCCACTCTCAAAACCAGTCCTGAAATCTTACACATACAATTAGACTCAGCAGGCTGCAGTGATGCATTTGCGAATATATATGAATACATATGTATGTATAATAACTATGAAAGAACCAAGAACTTGAGAGCTAGCAAGGTGCCTGTAAGAGGGGAGAGGATGAGAGAGAAATGAAAAGGGAGAAACTGATGTAATTATATTTTAATGGCAAAGTTTTCAAATTAAAAGATGCTGTAAAATAATCATGATATTTTTCTGTACACCACCCCTCCCCCCAAAAGATGGAAAATCACAAGGGAAGAGAAATGATAATCACTTGTTCTGGCCTGCCTTCACACACACACACACACACACACACACACACACACACACACACACACACACACACACAGCTCAAGTGAACATAAAATGTCAAATATTTCTTTGCCCTGATAATTTACCGTATTTTCTATATTAGTATAAAAGAAGTTATACAATAAATTACAAACAAGTTTGAAAGAATTCTGCATAAACCAGAAGGCGATGGCTCAATAGCTTAGATTTTTATTATTGTTTTTCTTATAAGAAAAAATCCCAGCATATAAAGGGAAAATGATAAGGATTGGAAATGAAAAAAACTTCAGAATGAATTGTAGTGATGCTATAAAAGTGTTTACAGATAGTCCCTCTGGCTGTGTGTTTCTAAGAATAATATTCCATTTCAGTGCTCCACGTGTTTTATTTGATTTTACATTTTAGAATTCTGGAGTAGACGTTCAAAGCACTTCAGACAGCGCGCCTATGAATGCGGTAAAGCGCACTGAGTTCTAAAGTTGATTTTCATCGACTGAGAAAGGCTGAGCACGTTGCCTGAAATGCTTGTAGGTATTACGATCAGTATTAACCACATAAAACAAAATTCAGTCTTGGACACCTAACTTTTCAGAAGAACATTTTCTCGGACTTCAAAGCATGTCAGAACCAATTAGTTACTGAGCATAAGTCACGAGGAATGACCTACAGTCATCATAGGAGACTCATCTACTCTTTATGCTATAATCATGAAGACATTTGAAAATAGTTTGGTCCCCAGGAATAAAAACGTCTGTTAGTCTCTATTTGGGGAATGAGAAGACTTTTGCTGATAAAAATGAAAAGAATGACTATGTAAAATTCAGTTTTCTTTTTGACCGTCCTCAGCCTTTTCTACAGCTCATGTACTATGTGAGACCAACTCCAGTTATACACATGTTACATGTTACTTCAAAGTGAGGGCATCGACTGTAAGAACAAGAGTGGGTAATGGTACATGATGACCTGCTATTCACAAACAGCGTAAAGATAGAAATTACTCCCGGAATGTTTTGCTACAGAAGAGACAGGAGACTATGTTCATAATCAAATCATTGCTCTTTTCTGAATTCATCTGAAGTTAGAAATCACCTTTCCGAAGCTGTGTTTACAGCACACAGCTTGGTTTTTTTTGTTTTTTTGTTTTTTGTTTTTTGTTTTTTTTGTTTTTGTTTTTGTTTGTTTTTTCCAGAGCGACCTTACCAGGTCCCAGCTATCTGTCAGCATCCCTTAAAGGGAGCAATCCTTAGGAAGTATGAGTTCCTCATTCTTACAGCTTGCACTCACATGGGGGTAGGCAATTCGACTCTGGAATGGTGGCACCGACTATGCAGAGACAAACGGACGTGACAATTAAATTCAGCTTGTCACCAATGCTTGAGTCTTCCGGCTGAAAACCTGCACAGAACCTGTAGTCTTCTATCTTTTGTGTTCAAAGGTACCTTTTTCTCTGGGGCTGTCCTGCACTGCTCTAGTCTGACACAGTCTGTTCTGTTTGCTTCTGGCTGCTTCCCCAATGGATGGAGGTCACTTTGAATTCTGAAACCCTTCTCCAGGAATCTGTCTACCTTGTCTCATCCTCTTTCCTGGAACTGACTTCTGATTTGTAAACTTCCCTTCTAGCAGCTGTGAAATTGCTGAAGACGTCCAAGAAGTTCAGTGTTTACAGACCATCTGTCACTGTTTTTTAGCTGAAAAGTTAAGCTTACCGGTTCATTTTGAGACACAAATAAGTTTGTGGGGGAGCAGAGATAGCTAACGATGTGGGAAGGGGTTCAAGTTGTACCCTTTAAACACTGGAATGTAAACTCCAGGGAAACTTTTTGGAGTGGTTGTCTTAAATGTTCTCACCCAACTGCGTAGAACCCATTAAAAGAAACAAAACCATCCTTTGCTTGACTAAGGAATAACTTGCCTGAGATTGGTGCCATCTACAAGTCATGAAATTGAACTTCAGTAGTTTTTAAGGAGTGGTTCCTTTCCATTTTATGGGTAAGAGTGTTCATCTGCATGTAAACATCCATATCACATTACATACTTGGTTCCTGCAGAAGCCAGAAGAGGACAGGAGACTCTGGATAGTTGTGACCACTATGTGGATGCCGGGAACCAAACCCAGATCTCTGTAAGATCAGCAAGAAACCTTAATCCCTAATCATCTCTCTAGTACTAATTTGGAGTAATTTTTACAGTGTGCTCATTGGCCAAATGCTGGATGTATTTTCTTGTCTGCTTTGAAGACAATACTGGCTGCATTTACTACTGAAATTGTTCAGGCAGAAATAAACAATTACAGAAATATTTGTAGTGATAAAATGTTCCTCAAATGCTAACGTTTGGTAGGAACAACAATGTCCCCAAACAGACAAACCAAAGTATCTGCCAGAATTCACAGGGGGAAAAAAAAAGCTATATTCGGCTAAAAATGAAGTAGCTATGTAAAAAATATCTATTTCTTAGTCTCAATAGGGTTATCAACTTCTCATACCTATATACTTGCTACAGAAATGAGATTTGGATGTCTAGTAAAAAAAAGACTGAATTTCAACATATGCATAGTTATTCAGATAGAGCCAGTCCCTCAGCCTTTTTATTTCTGATGCAAGAAAGATGCCCACCAAATAGGCCATTGATGCTCTATGTTGAACAGTCCAGAGAAGCTTCTCTTAGGGCTTTTCAGGATGATCAGGATTTAAAGCTTGGAAAAGACAGCCATTTTAAAGGGGGTTACATTATTTTTTCCTTTATGAATACCCAACGTTTAAGACTGACAATATAGACTTTTGAGTGAGTGAACCGCACACAGTAAAATAGCAAGCCCTACTGTTCCAACTCGGAGTTCCGCCACAGAACTTACTACCTCTTTCTGACAGTAGAGTGCACGTTCTGATATCCGGACAGCGGGATGACAACGTAAGCTGGGTTCATTCAGAGCAGTATGCTTTCAAACTGTGAAAGCAGGAGACAGATCTGAGATGGGGTGAAAGTCTGGATCACACTTGAATGTCTATTTCACCGCTTGGAAAAATATTTCAAACAGCATTTCTTCTTGACAGCAAGCTAACAAAAGTATACTGATAAGCTCTAAAAATAACTTGATTGGTTCCCTGTACTGTGCCTCACAATGCATTTTTAATGTGCTTGTATTTCTCTTTGGAACACCAAATTTAGATGGCTAGAAAATCTGTGATTTGAAGTCTTAACGATTCAATAAAATAAGGGAATACAAGTGTTCCTTTGGAACTACAGAACAATAAGCCTCGGTGTTCAACGTCTTGTTATTTAAAGAGAAGATGATGAATATGTTTACCCTGATCAGTTTTACCATGATTCTTTAGCTCATCATCCATTCTGTTCTTCGCAATTTTATCTTGTTTGAACATGTAGTTTTGGATTCAAGGTCATACAAGACATTGGTAGACTCACATGAAAATGTTTAAAACAGTAGTTTTTTTCAAGCATTTTGAGGATACCCTTCAGCAAAAGAAGAATTTTATTGTGATCTTTCCAGGAGTTCAGTAATATTCTCTCACATATTTTTCAGTAATATTTGATCATTTTATAGTAAGCTATGCAAAATAGGCTAGTAAAATGAAAGTAGGTAGATGTTTTACAAAGAGCCTTCTAAAACCTCAGAGAAACAATTCAAAGGCATTATTTATTTTAAATATCTGGTTTTCACCCCACTCCTTTTTCTTTATAACAAAGTAAAAATTGTACCTTCACGCTCGCCTATCAGAGGACAATGTGATCAATACTCACTTTGGTTTCGTATGGTTACACTATGGCGTAGATAATCTCATATATTCAACATGAAGTCGTTTATTAAGAAAACAACTAATGCTACCTTTTGGCTCCCTTAAAATTATGTAAAATAACTTGCAACATAAGTTTCTATTTTAATATTTCATTTCAAACAATGAATGAAGTTACAAAGTGTCACAGAAGCAATATTTTGTTGAAAGTCAAGAGCTCATTTGTCATTTTTTTCTTGAGTCATAAATTGAAGACCTGACACCTTGATTTATCACACTGTGCACTTTTAATAGCCAACAAGTTTGCTATTAAATTTTAATCAACCTGCCTATTAAATTTCATTCAAATGGTTCGGAGATATTTCAGCTTCTTTTAATAGCTAATTCATTCGCTGGGAATCTATTAAGATGGATTTCAATGACACATTTCTTCCAGAGTACAGAATGGCTTATTGTTAGTTCAATATAAAATGAAGGACGCTGAATGCTGACTTGTAGCCTCTTCTTTAGTATTTCGGTTCATAGCTCTGGGTTGGAACATGAGGAATTACCTGTCTCAGCCCTTCTACTTTCTCTTAATTGGCTCATGTCCAGAACAGTGAGGTTGTCTGTATCCAGTATTTAAAAGTCAAGGTCATGGGTCAATGTGTGCATTATTTCTGCATTACAACACATCTCTAGAAAGTTGTGCCGAGTACTCTTCTCAGCTCCCATCCCCTGGAGCAGCACTGAATGTCCAATTCTGGCTGAGACTCCGCAGTGTAAGACTCTCGCTACCGCCTATCACTGCTGTCCTCTCATTCACATCGTGAAACGTTCTGAGCCTCTTTTCCAAAATTGCTTTTGTTTTTTGTTTGTCTGTTTTAGTACTTTTGTTTTTGCTTTTGAATCACTGAATTGTATTTAGTTTATGCGTGGATGATCCTGATATAATCTAGGCACTAACCTCTTTTATATGCATTGTTTATGTCTCTCGTTTTCATTGTCTCGCTTGAACATTTTGTTCTGTCTTGGTTTTGACTCTAACCTATGTGTTCTTCTAAAGATTTTTAAATTTAGGGATTTTTTTTCATTTTCTATAATGCATTCTCTGT
Source organism: Rattus norvegicus (assembly GCF_021556685.1). NCBI lineage: Eukaryota > Metazoa > Chordata > Mammalia > Rodentia > Muridae > Rattus > Rattus norvegicus. The sequence continues at coordinate 26,738,664 of NC_141547.1, forward strand.
GGTATCAGATGCAACACAGTGGATCTGTTGCTGGTGAAGAAACGGATATGTTGTATATTTAGTGATGGTCTCAAAAATTAATTGGGAAAAATTGCCACACACAATCTGGTAATTTAACCAACAGTGGTGGAATTGCGACTCAGGATTCTCAATGAAACTTGCTCACAACAAATGAAGCAGCTGATCTTAAGTGTGACAAGCCTATGTTCCTTTCTCTCTTATTTTCTTCTCTTTTTCTTCGTTTCAATTCATTTTGTTACTGCCGAAATGAAGTGTCACTGCTTAGTCCAGACTGCCATTCAAATTCTCTTGTCTTGGATCCCTCATTGATTAGATAAAAGGTGTGTCTCACCAATTCCCAGCGAGGTTCACTTCTAAGTCTCATGTTTCACGGTTAAAGAATGTATTTATGTGTTCTATTTACCTGTGTACCAGGGCTGAGTGCTTACAAAAGATCACATTGTGGCTGAGGATAACAGGCTCCCTTTTCTTAACCACAGAAAATAGCAACAAGCCTGAATTCCTTCTTAATAAAAATAACTTAGTAAAAAAAAAAATTCTTTGATTCCAGAATTTTACCTAACTAATTAATTTTCTAGTAATCAAAGTTTCGGTGATCTGCAATTGATCTGAAGTTGACCTTAAAGATTAAATTTCATAGGTTTAGTCATTTTTGCAAATAAAAATTCTGAACCCTTGAAACCCTGAAACTAAGGCTGTTTAGTAATATAAAATAGCTACCCAAGTCAAAAACATAAAGCTTTTAGTATAATTTACTACACTAATTTACTTTTGGTATTTTCTTGTGTTAGGTAACTTGTATACAGTTGCTTTCAAAAGGCCTACACTGAAAAAAAAATGAAGCATAGAACTGAAGGCAATGCATGAAACATATGTCTTAAAAAATGTTCTCTCTTGTATGTAGATCCTGATTTTTAATGAATGTATGTAGATGTGCCAGTGTAGGCACAGGCTATCAAACTGAAGTAGACACCATGAGGGAGGGAAAGAGGTGTTGAAGGTGATCATCAAAGGGATGTATGTGACATGAACTAGGGGTCATCCAGGGGGTGATACAAGGAAGACACAGGATGTGGGGGCAGTGAGGACAGAGGCAAACAAACCAATTCTTTCTAAAAATGCTATACTGATACATGAAATTGTGCATATTTTCAAAAGTATCCCTGAAGTGTGAATTATTATAAAGAAATTATTCAAGAGTGGGAGAATTTTGACAATTCTATTCAAGAGGCTTACTTTCCATATTGCCACAATCCACTCCCTTGTGTTTAGACTGAGGATCGTGCAAATAGCGTTGTTTCTTCTTTAAAGACTGACTCTTTTCCTTCAGTCCTTATATCCTCTCTAATCTTTCCTAATCCACTAATAACCTCCCAGGGTTGTATATTCCCTTCTAAAATACTAGGTGACTTGTGTAATAAAGCAGCCACATTATTAGATGACAACTAATGAAGGAAACGTAATGAACATCACCAGAGAATCTATCAAACAAATCCTCGGTATACTGAAAGTTAGATTGAGCTAGTGAAATGTAAGTCCTTGTTTATAATTCAATAAATGCTATTTTAATTGGATGTGCATAATTATATGTATTATAATTTATACTTTTTCTAATAAGTACTTTGATAATCATAGGTCACCTTTCACATATTAATTTTTGATGTAATAGAACTAATTCCTATTTATTTCAGATTTATATCTAGTTGTATTCGGTAATTAGAGGTCACTTGAAAATAGATTCTTGAAAAAAAACTATGCACTTATTACGATGTTGGTAGGCAAAGGCTGCTGGAAGGAAGTTGTTGATTGTGGTCACACTCTGGTTTTTGCCTGCTTGCTTTTTGTCTCCACATGCCATGAGATGGACAGTTTCCCCTCTTACATCTCCTTCCTGTCATGGGTTGAAACTCAATGAAGCCAGGTTATTATGGATGGCAACATCTGACATGATGAACCAAAAAAATGTCTCCATCATTCTTGGGTGGTCCGCCACCACAATGAGATGCTAACACTGAACTTCAAATGTTCAGATTGTTTCCTTAACAGACAAGAGTGCCCCCATATCCTATGTTCTACTAACCCATCTCTCTAAAACGAGCAATGCCTAAATAAAAAACCCAAACTATATCCTTTAGAAAAATGGTATTAAAAGTAGAAATATTTCAAAGGGAAGGAAAAAGGCTCTGCGACATTAATATTAACAACTTACCAAGTACTCTCTCACTGAAGCCTGAATTTCATTCAGGAAACAGAGATAATATAGGTAGCTGACTAGTGATTGACTGAGAACTGTCCTTGTAAGGGGATCTATGAAAACTTAAATAAATATAACAGCAATAACAAATACAAACGATGCTTACTACTGTACAATTTCCTACGACGTTAGACTATATGATGTAACCATATAACAGGGCAGAGGTAGAGTTGAGAGGAGGAGGGGAGCTGCTGAGTAACTCTTCAGAAGCACTTTCTCCCTCCCCTCCGCCGAGACCTTAAAACAAATAGCTTTGCCCCATAACTGACTTAAAGATATCTGCAATATACTTGCTTGTAATGTACTTCCTTTTGCCAGTGGATGGGACATTTGTTATGAACACATTCGACCTCCTTGAACTAGGGGTCACCGTAATACCACGACTCTCACCTTTAAAATCATTACTTATGCTGCCCTCAGTTAGTAAATTCGATTTCTAAAATGAGAGGTCCCTTTATCCTATGGTACTTCTTTAGGTTTAGTTTAAACTTTGAGTTTTTACTGATGTCATATACAAAGGAAGAAATTGATATAGAAATTCCTCACCCCCTGTAAGGGCAAGGAAAACACAAGGATAAATAACAATAGCGAGAAAGCTGAGTTATGCTCCAGAATACTCATTTGTTCCTCATAATGCTCGCTCATAACAAAACGTATGTTGATCATGCAGCTCTGATTTATGAAGCTATGCTACCACTATAAGCAGATTATTAAATCGTTTTTGCAAACTTCAGAAGTAGATGTCAGATTATATTAGGAGCTGGTTAATATTTACAGTGAGGGATTTTATAATCCTTCAGAACAGCGAGGCTTTGGGGCAATATCACTTATTTTATGCACATAAATCAAATCATATTTACTGATATTAATAAAGTGCACTGAGTGAGTGTGCTGTTTTACCCTAGTAACTTTAATTTATATAAATCATTAATCACCGTCCAAACACCCCTTACATTTGTTCATTTGCATTCGCTTTAAAAGCATAAAAACGAAATATGTTTGGAAGGCTGAATATTAATGAGGTAGCAGGTGATTTATTATGAAGTTGCTTCTGCTTCAGTGACCAGCCTCCTGAGGAAGACAATAGGGGCTCTGAGAAGACATGCGTTAAAAACAGGTCTACTCACATCTCTGCTCACTACACAATGGTTATTTAGCAAGGCTGTCTGAATCGAACTACTGTTCTCTATGCTTCTGGAGGGTAGGCTGGGGTTTGGAAGCAAACAGGAGACAGTGTTTGCTTATATCGCGATATAAGGAAGGGAAAAATACATCATCTTCATTTGGTTGCTACTAAAATATAGATTTGAATCAAAACGGAAAATAAGAATACATATAATTTACATTTCTTTCTAATTTAGAAGGGACAAATCGGCTTCACTAATTTTTTTTTCCTTTTCTCCCTTTTTGGCTCTCCTCAGGCTAGCATCATCCTAGGTAAATCATTGCTACTTGTTCTACTTGGCATTTAGGGAACCAATTCATTCATCCCACCGTTTTCTGGATAGTAAAAAGGAAAGGAAATGCCGAGCAGTAAACGGTGAATTTTAATGTTGGGTTCCTTGAGACACTGGCAGGACTCAGTTTTCATTACATTTGGAACCTTATTCCAAGGACTCTAAGATATTAAGGCCTTTGCCAGAAGTCACTGAATTAGACTGTATAATTCTGAGACCTACGAAGTGAGGCTACAGAATCAAGTCAGAACTTGCAAGTGTCTCCCTGGAGGCAATCTTTCCCCATTTCTCCAGACATGTTGCTAGCAGATCAGGCCAGATTTTAAAAACTAGGTAGCTGTGCTCTTACAAAAATTATTAGTCACAGGACATCACAATTTTACTGACTACATACATGGATTAAGAATGTTTACGGAGATCGATGTAACTCTTAACCATGGCATGAGAATCTATCTGCATTAATACATAAGTGCTACACATGTAAAGGTCATTCTTCCAAAATGAAACAACTAAGTATGGCTTAAATACCTAGAGCCTTTCTCGTCAGATGTCCATGCACGATATTAGATCATAGTAACTTGTGTGACAAAACAGAGATAGGTAGGGAAGTGAGGGAGAAAAGAAACCCTAAGACACTAGCCAAGCCATCTCACCGGAAGGTAAAATAATATTTTTTTTCGAATTCAAAAGAAGCATAGCTTTGAAATTATTGCAGCCTATGGGCAGGGTTGTGGCACCCCAGCACATTGGAGGAGCTAGCTTCCAAACCTTGATTGTAATCAAAACTGTCTGAACTCAATTTAATTAATTAAATGAAGGGAAAACTAAGTGTACCCATAATACTTGTGATAACAAAAAGAAAATAAAACCTTATTTCAGAATTGCACTTTCTATTCAGATGTAGAAGAAAACTGGATTAAACCCAATTTTCAGTTACTGTTACTATCTTATATTTGTATTATCTTACAATTGTTCAAGATGAGACTTCCCAGGCAGAGATGATGAGCGGGAGGTAGCAGGGTAAAGACAACTATGCTACCTTCCCTCTTGTGCCAGCCTACAGGAGTGAGGAGAAATTTTGATTTATTCATATATTTTCTTGGGAGGAGCTGGAGCTGAGTGCCGCCACAGCCTTCCCACAATATAGTAAATATTTAAGGAAGCCAATAAATAAATCCTCTTGTGACAATCAAGCTTGGGGAAATGTTGGCTTCTATCGGAAGTCACACTTTGCTGAAACTCTATATTCACCACACAACTGCTCTCAAGGTCCCTTTCCCAGTTTGTATAGTGCCATGAAAACTGTTGCTTTGGTCGTGGCTCTGGTGGCGAGAACCGAAGATTTGCCAAGATGTGCAATATTGAGCCAAGAATAAGTAAGACTTTACATTGAAAATCACCAATAGCACTTCCAGAGTTTTATATAACACCAAGGTATAAAGTCCAGATAACCATCAAGTTTGTTATACTGGAAAATCTAGAAAGATAATCTGATATAGTCAACTTATAGGATGCAATGAGTTGATTAGAAAAAGAATATCTGAGATGGAAAAACAAAGAAAGAAAAGAACCCAAACAATAACAAAATGTACTAAAAATTTCTCTGTTTTGAATGATAGACTCTTCATTCTTAATAGAACCTGAGATGGTATGGTTGTTTTAAAGAAACTAGGTTAAGATGTACGAAATTTAAAACAATACTTTCCTATATACTGAGCAGCAATATGAATTAGAAAGAAAATATAAATTAAAAATGTTTCGTAAACCATAGCTTATAATTTCCAAGGGTCAATACTCTTTTTCTTAAATTATTTATTGTATTAATATATATATATGAGTCGCTGTCTTCAGACACACCAGAAAGGGCATCAGACCTCATTACAGATGGTTTCGAGTCACCATGTCGTTGTTAGGAATTGAACTCTGGGCCTTTGGAAGAGCAGTCAGTGCTCTTAACCACTAAGCCATCTTTCCAGCCCAAGGGTCAACATCTTAAAGTCAAAAATAGAAGTGCATATCTAGCTTAGATATGGAATTATTTTTTTCCTAAATTTTATAGCTGAACCTAAGAATGAATGGAACGTTAGAATATATGAAGATGCAAAGATGTCATATCTAAAATGTTTATTTTAGTAATAGAGGATATAGTCTTTTGAGCACACAGATATGATTGTTTATGTTGCTGAGGTGACTGACGTGTTTATCTGGAAATATGAATCTTGGATGTCACATACCTAAATATGTTACACACGCCTGAATGCAGGGAAGATAGGATCCTGGGGAATAAGACAAGATTAAAGAAGGAGGTTAAAGACTATCTTTAGAGATATAATATGAAGATATAAACTTTCAAAGTGTTCTAATCATATGGGGGTTAAAAAAATAATGAGATGAATTCGGGAGACTCTTCTTGAGCTCTATCCCTAGTTCAGATGTTCTTTGACAGTTGATGGTTTCAGGGCTGAGGAAGAGTCACTTCTTTTTGGGAGTGTGAACAGTTGAAGGTTGGCCATGCCTCAATGGCTGACCTCAAACTCATAAATATATAGTCAGTGTTAGTGGACTCTGTAAGTTAAAATAAGAAAAATACATAAGTAAACTAAATACATGAACTTGAAGGACGATGTGGTTGGTGGTCCTGGAGAGGGCTGGAAGGGAATGAAGAATATGATTGAGGTACATTGTCTGCAGGTATAAAATTTTCAAAGGAAAAAAGTAGATAAAAATAAAATAAAGAGTTTCTCAGTTGAGACACTTGGGAAAGGCAGGTGCGTCCCAGAGAAATTCACATAGGAAGTGAAAAAAGTCAGGGTGCCGAGGGAAAGGAAGAATATATACACTGAAAAAGATGACAGTCTGAACACACCTCATGTCAAACATGCATTTTCACCCTACCTCAGCTCTTTACTAAAATAACATGACAGGCCATAGAGTTTAAGACCTTGCAATTAATAGCTTCATTAAATATCTTCAAAGGAGTAGAAATTGTGTAAAATCAGTCAATACAAACTTGGTTCATTTCCTTTGAATTTATTAAAAATTGGCCCAGTCATCTTTTTATCACTATACTCCACATTGATGAAATTTGAGAGGATTACTGGGAAATAAGTTCAAAAAACAGTGTTGTATAATGTTCTTTATGCTGATGTCAGAAAAATAGCTCACTAAACCAATCTTGTTACTGATCTTACATAGGGTGGTGTCTTTACTACACAATACTAGAAAAAATTAATTAACATAGTACATCCATCCTTACAATTGGCTTAAAGACTAGCATATCAATCAAGTCCCATTGTCTCACTCTTCCTAAGGACAGGTCTGCATTGGCTACTGGGATCTCTGGAAACAAGAGACTTTAGCAGGATCTTACTGAGAAGGCTCAGTTTCCTTTGTAAGGTCAAACTGCAAAACCTCTCCAGATGGCATTATTTAACAACAAAGAACATCGGTCACACAGGAAGCAAATTAATTTCAAGGCCACTGAGGCAGGAGTGTTCATTCGAGGGGCAGTGCAAATATGCTGATGACTCTTTAAATTTTCATGAAGAAAACATGGGCACTATATTGAAAAGGAAAGTCCTTGAGAGGGACTTTCAAAATGAGCATTGTCTAGGGAGTAAACATTAGGAGTGAAAAGACTAAGAGTGGACCTGTTTCATATTTATGCATTTTTCTTATATTTGGACGAAAATCCCCGTTCACTATTTTTACTTGTCACAAAGTGATACAGAGATATATTTAAGTCATCATTAATGACAGGTACTATCTCAGTGACTCTAATGTAAACCAAACCTCAACAAGGTTAGAGTAAACCATGCATTTCTGCACTGACACAACTTGCATACTATTTGGTCCAGCACTTTGTAACTGTGGAGATGTGCTGTGCTTTATTGTGAGGTTACGTGGAGCTCCGATAGAAGAGTTCTTAATCCTAAAGCAGAAGAGTTGGACAATCTCTTTCTAAGTAACAGTATGAAACACTCATGGAAACAGGACTAAAACAATCTGACCAATTTGTTTGACACTAAAACAAGAACAACTGTGTTAGTAACAAAAATGATTCAGTTAATAAAAACGACAGCTTCCTGGAAAAAAAAAACTGTAATGCAAGTGCTTTCCAACACTCACTTCCAACTGTATTCATTTGTTTCTATGGCAGCCAAGTTATTTCTGACTCCTCCTCCTCCTCCTCCTCCTCCTCCTCTTCCTCCTCCTCCTCCTTCTCTCTCTCTCTCCCTCTCTCTCTCTCTCTCTCTCTCTATCATACACACACACACACATACACACACACACACACACACACACACACACAACACAGTCCCACACCCACATACACATAAATACAAGAGAGAGAGAACCAGAGAGATACAATTCAATTAGCTTCTTCTCTCACACACAAAATGGCAGATTATGGTAACTTCATGTCAAAGTCTAGCGATGATCTTGAAGCATCTTACCCATAAGTGGTATACAGAAGCCTCCTCCCCACTCACAATACATTATAAACAATTATTTTCAATCCTAGCTCTTTACATATCCAAGATTGTCTGGATATCTTTTGATACTACGGTGAGAGGTAATTTTGACTTATCTTGCCTTAACTATGAATTAGACAGTATATTTTTATTTCTCCAAAGATGATGAAATTGCTTTATACCTGGGATGATTGGAGCTCTATGATGCTTAGCCGACTATAAAGCCACGTAATTACCCATTTTCAATGCTTCCAATGAGGCCTAACATCCCACCAGTTTATAACAGTGGCAGATGATTAGGAAAAGAAGTTTCTAATGTTATAATTTCTCTCTGAGAAGATTTCCTAAAAATTCAGTATTAAAAAAAAATCTATGGATAACACAAACTGCACTTGCCAGGGTTCAAACCCCACAAGATTACTTTGTACACGGGACAAGGGTCAGAACACACATAAGTGGCAATGCATTTAAGAACTTCCTACGTTCTCTGGGAAAGCAATGGCTAAGAAACATCATTCCTAACTACCTCTGTTGAGCGACGCTGAGCTGTTTATGTCTCCAGTGATGAAGGATGACTCTGACTGCTTTCGGACGGTGTCATTCCACATTCTCCGAATCCGGCTCTGAATTGAGAGGGAAGAAGGAGACAAAGTTATGGGAAGGCAACTTTTAACAGACAGTTTAAAAGTTTCAAAGATAGAAGATGTTGCTCCTAGCGTCTAATGAACAAGCATTTCTACCCACTTCCAACACAGTGGCAGGAGAACATCGGAAACAAAAGTAGCGATGCTATTTTCCTGTCCTTGGGTATTTTCATAGATGCTCATGCCATAGTAACTCAACCCGTGGGAAACAGAAAAGGCAAAGTTACATTGTTACACTAGTATAACAATGTCAAACAGAGAGATGTATGCTTCATAAAGCTTGAGTTTCAAAAGTAAAGAGATTTAAGAATTCAGACTCTAATAACAGCCTGTTAACAAAAGAATGTAAAATATTTTTGGAATGCTAAGGAAGTTACATTTTCCACAAGCTTTTCAAGGAGACCAATGACATTTCAGAGATTACATGCCTCCTGGCTTTCCTTTTGAGGAGTTAAAAGTAGATATCATAAATGTATTCACTGCCTCACAGTATGAAGCTTTACGGGTTCATGAAAAGTCCTACATTATGACATATTTCTAAATTCAAATTTCTAAGAGGCGGGTTCCTCCCAAAGAATGTTTTAACCGTTGGGAGAAGTTTTCTGTTTTATTGTGCCATTTTATTAAATTAGGGATGGTAAAATATTGATCTTCTGAGGAGGAAACATCATACCTCCCGATTCAGAAATGAAAGACTCAATAAGAAACTTTGCTGCTATTAATAATAAAGCTAAACTCACTAGTTGGTCCAGCTATATTTGAATAACAGGAGTAGTTAACCTTAGGCTCTCTGACAATTGGATAAGTCATACTTTTCCCAGACTGGAGTGCAGAAACAAGTATGTATGCATATATGGCAAAACTCATCATCATCAACAGCAGGATGTGTCTTAGAATTCTGATGTGAAAGGAACAATTACACTATTTCCATGCACTATAAGATACCACTTGGTAGAACGATTCAGAAAGACAGAATAAGGGGCATATTACCGAAGGAGAAGAGATAATGAGAACAAGTCAATAAAAATAATGTCAGGAGAATTTGGTGGGAGGCATTCAGGTGGTTTGGGAAGATGTAACACACAGGAGGAAACACGGTGTGGACAATCCGTTTCCTGATCTCAGTGTTGGGTTGACGGGTGTTCATTCTCTTAATGTGCTTCACAATTTCATGCTCATTACATACATTTCTTTAAAATTTTTAAACTGCTGTATATTAAAAGGTAAATACATCTAAAATACAGTAAAATAAATGATGAAAGGCAAATAAAACTATCACAGGTTTATCAATGCGAGAACATTCTGCTCTTCCGTAGTATAAAATCTCCCTACATATTAATCCTACTAATTGTCCCTTTAATTGATGTTGGCCTGATTTCCATATGATTAACATTTTATAAGTTATTATCACCAGGAGGTGAGTAAATGGGACCTAAAGGTGAGGAGGACTTTGCCTCTTTGTTTACTAGTGACACACCTTCAAAATTACAGTTACTACCTAATACTACATGTGAATAATATCTCATTTAAATATTCAAAATAAAATGTAAATTTGCATCCTCTCACCAATACTTGAAGTATATGTGATACTCTACCCTATAACCTTAACACTAGTAAATGACAGGTGCCACCTATTTATTGAGAACCTACAACTGTTCTAAGTTTTGCACACATTAGTTTAATCATGACAACCTAAGAAACTACTAATATTGCTCCCATTTTTCATATAGAAAAACTGAGTCAATCATACTCAAACCTTGTTCTGACAAAAAAGAAAGGGTGAATACGGGCAATTCCAGCTCTTAGAAAGCTGAGAGGAAATAGGGTATCAATTTGTGGAACACATAATGAGACCTATCTATCTAATAAAAGGGAAGAAGTAATAAGAAAAACTCATTTTTACTACAGCTGGAAAATGGCAAGATTTAGACAGTGTTCTCTTCCATGAAATCTACCATTTTATTAAACTGTATTGCCTGATCTCATTCTTCAAAGGTATTGCTAAATATCACACAAGCCTGTTGTAACCCAGCTGAGATTCTCAAACACTGTATTTTCAGTAATGATATTTGTCAATCAAATGACCAAAGAGTTATCGGTAATGAGCTACTAATGTGGAAGGCAGACCAGGTCCAATTAAGTAGTCAATATGCAGATTCAGCCACTTCAGTGTAAAAGCTGGTGAAACTGTTATTACACAGAGAAAACAGAGCAAAGGTTATCAGATAGAAATATTCACTATTAACAAGATGGGGACATTTAACCCTTCTTCTTATGTTCAAATCCAAGTGTTGATACACAGAGTGACTAGTCCATCCCCACAGATCTCTGCCCATCTGAGTGAACAGATCTTCCAACCCTAGTTTGAAACTTTAAAGCTACATATAGTTATGAATGTGACAGATTCAACTTAAAGGGCGCGTGATTACATGGTATGTTTGGATTAAGTCTAAGAATTTGTGGTCACTAAGATATTTAAGATAGTCTGATACATTTTGGAAGCTATAGGATACTTATTAAGATTTAGTAGGTATTATATGAGATTGTTAATAGAATTATAGTCTTATTTGCAAAAAAAGCCCATTACTTTTAAAGATAGTGTTTATAGGCAACTTTGACATACACTTTCCCATGCTTACTAGACCTGTGGCTCAGTTGATGAGGTTAAAATAACCAGATGCTTCTCTTGAAAATGAATTTCTACAAGTATGGGGAATTGATTTTGTTAAGATTAAAAATAATTGTTTGTGTAAACTTAATTTATGAAGATTTGTAAAAAAAAATCCAATGATAAATGGCATTTGTTGGGATGGCAGCTTGGAGGGGACACTCATCCAGCATGTGCAAGGGCCTTGGTGTGACAGACAGCAGTACCAAAAAAATAGATTAAAAAAAAGTGAAAACTTCATTTAAACTGTACTTATCTACTTAATTTAAGCCTTCCTGAGAACAATCTAGACATAATCATACTTTCAGCTAACTATGGAAGATTAGTCTGGCAGTCTTGACACAAATTCACTAAAACCCACACAATCCTACATTGTGATCTGCAGAGACAGCGAACACTTCCTAAAAGCTAATAAGGTGTCCTTGGTCAGTGACAGTTACAGCAATGTCTCCTACTGGCCTGAGACTTGCACAGATTACTTATGCCAATGATGGGTCGGTGGTGTTCTTCACCACACTTCAATTTTTAAGTGTATAACATTGTGGGAACTAGTATTTTTTTGTTTTTACTAAACATGCCATACTTTGCTATTCTTCCATTTAATATGTTTTGATTACATACATGTCTGTATACCACATTTGTACAGTGCCTGTAAGGGCCAGAAGAGAATGTAAGATTTCCTGGGACTATGAACCACATGGGGATGGTGGGAATCAAACCTGAGTCCCCAGGGAAGGCAGTCAGTGCTGTTACCTGATCAGCCATCTTTCCACCCCCACATATTATTTATATATTTATTTAGTATGTAACTGAGAATTACTATATCTATTGAACATCCGAGAAGTTTGGTGATAAATTTTCAAATTTGTGAATCAAATTTCAGTTCAATAGGACATTCTTGTATCATTAATATTTATTTTAGACTATTCATTTCATCATCTAAATTTTCATTTTAATCTATCCCTCGAGACTTCCATGCAAGTGCACAGTACATTTTGATTAGATCTACTCTCTACTCCCTGCTTTAACTTCTCCTCGACTTTCCCACCATGTTCCCTTACTACTTCATATCTTTGGTTTGTTTTTGTTTGTCTGGTTTTTGTTTGTTTGTTTTTCCTACGACCCACTGAGTCTAATTAGCACTGTCTATCCATTAAATGGGTGTTTGGAGGATGTGCAACATAAAGAAAGAAGCTATCCTCAAGCAATCTGAATTTCCCTTCCCCATCAAGCATCAAATCCAGACAGCCCTACAGTCAGAGCGGGGCCTTATAAGTCCCACCTACATTCTGTATTTCCGGCCAGTCACATTAAAACCAAACCCTTGATGTGGCAAAGACTTGAGATATGGGTGATCACAAAGAGCAGAGACTTAAAACTGACTACAGGAAAACTATTTCAGCTCAGGGAGCCAATTGTATTTATTTACCTGTGAGCCTGTGGAATACCGTCCTGGAGTTCGAGAACCAGATGTTTTCCCTGAGCCAATCGAACTCTCCGTGCTTTTCCCACTACAGCAATGCGTCCGTAGGCATTTCCCATACTCTTTCCGTACCTGGCCAATGAAATGTTAACTTCCGTTAGAGCTTTGTCCATTTCAGTTAGGAAGTAAGGAATCATTTGTGACGTATGTTTTCAGGAACATAATTACTTCCTAGCTCCACAGAAACAACAAAAATGTTAATCATCTACTTTTCAGTGCAAAATAGATTCATGGGGCCAAATTTAAATTTCACACTCCTGGAACTGTTATAAACACACATACTTCCACTGCATCAGTAATACCCAGGGGTATTATTCTTAACTCAAAGAGACCACATACTTAAAAGTTCAAGACAGTTTTTAGCTTTATTAATTTTATATGTAGTGACCTATTGGTTCAACAGTATTTTCAGTACTGTTTTTTAGATAGAAATAAGTGAGAAAGTTGAAAAGAGCAAGGTAGGGAAGATAGAAGGCCAAAGAAAAAGAGAAAGGAACATGAATTAATATTTAAAGACAGGAAAAAGAACTGTGCTGGGCTAAGCAATTCCTTTAATCTGTATTTCTTCTCTGTTTCTTTATTAAAGTTAAAATTTGAATATTTAGATTAAAAAGTTCAAAATACTTTAATATATTTCCAAAAAAAAATGTTACTAAGAATTACACAGAACTACAGCTACTGGAACTCACTTTGTAGACAAGGCTGACCTCAAACTCAGAGATCTGCCTGCCTGTGCCTTCCAAGTGGTGGGATTTAAGGTGTATGCCACCCCTGCCAGCCGGGGGGATTAAATTCTTAATCTAGAATATAGACGTGTTGGGAAAATATAAACGAACAGCCACAATTTATGTTTTCAAAGTTGGGACCCTATCAAGAAGTCTGGGTTAAACCAGTGACATGTTTAAATGTTTATTAGTGCAGATTTAACTGAACAAAGCATATGGAAATATTAAATAATAAATATGGCTATATTAAAAAACCCAACACAACAAAGGATACCTGGTGATACTTAGTGTACCACACAAGTGTCCCCAATGATGTGACATTGTGGGCATTACTGTTTCAGGACAAATTCTGGTTTCCTGGAAGGGCTCACATTGTTTGAATGTTTATATGTGCTAAGAACAGTACAATGGTTATTTTCAGTGCCATTGTGATTGGCTTTAAAAATCAGGTGAGCACACCCAGAGGCGTGTCTTGGAGGTTCATTCCTGAGAGGCTTAAATGAGGAACGATGAACCAGGCTGAAGATAAAGGGAACCATACCACGGGCTGAGGTTCAGACTGACTGAATAAAACATCGTAACAAAAGGGCACACCACACCAACATACGTCACTCTCTGCTTCCTGACTGAGACCCGGTGTGGTGTGGCCAGGTGTCTTATACTCCCACCCGGTTGCATCAAGCCTTCGCTTCCGGAAGTGTTACGTCATCGCCAACTGTGAGCCCAAATACATGCTTCTCTACCTTGCGGTGTTTTGTCGCTTATTTTGTCACAGTAAGGAGAAAAAAAAAACATAGTACAAGCAGTAGTAGAAGGAAAGGACATAGCTTAGACGTCGGAATACTTGCTTAGTGTGACCCCCAAGTGTTCTCAGCCACCCACAAAAAATAACAGAGACCAGGAGTGAAATCATAGAAGAAGAAACCCTGCTGGGCATAGGTGGTGGGACCCAAGCAAGGCTCATCAAGGTAGATATGAGAAAGATCTAAAAAAGCTTAGAAATATTCTGTTTAAAATATAAGTTTGAGAAAGATAAGAGAAGGCAGCAGTCTGTTCTAACCGTATGTGACAAAGGAAGAAACATCTTAGTAGAATGGTTATTAATCAATATCTGTTGGGCATTGATTTTTTATAATAATGTGGTAATAATTTGATTAGGACTTGAGGAGCCTTAAAAGTAGCTCTTCAACAAAGATACGTATTATAGAATATTTTGGATATCTGTCCTAAATTTTGGAGGCAGCTTTAAAAATTTGATGTCCTCTACTCTCAATTTCTCGGTCCAGTGCACCCAGCTAATGACTGTTTTCCATTAATCTATACTAATATTTTTCATTGGAACAAATATTGTAGTAGAAAGAAAAAAGAGAGAAGAGATCTTTGGAGAAGCACCCCTCTTCTAGTTACCAAAGATAAGTCATAGGAGTCCATTGCAAACTATTTTCATTTTATAACTAAGACTGGATATTCTGCACTGACTTTTATAAACAACTGTGAACCTTGGGGTACAGAGACGCCAAACTCCTTTTCAGCTGCACTGCCACAGGACTCAATACGTCAATGCTTCTTTGCTCCAATATAATTTAAAACGCTCAGCATATGTCTTAATGAAAAAAATTAACATGGGCCATGTCCATGAAATATCTAATCTACTTCATATCATATGTCATCTGAGAACGCTGGTTTATTTCAGTGTGATGCAATCTAGACTATAGATGACAGAAAAGAGAATAGATCTTACAAATGCAATCATTTTCCCACACCCTCCAATAAGAATAAATAACCCTGGAAGCTCTGAGGCTATAGTGAACAGGTGAATTCAAAGGCAACAGTGACCAATTTTAATGTAGCTAATATAAATATCAAAAAAATTCTAATATAGATCATAGTCTCTATATTGGAAAATTAATTTGAACTAAACAAGTTTAATTGCTAGTTAAGAGTCCAATCAATCAACAAGTAACCTTATACATGTAAAATCCCCAAAATTGATACTATATGTTTATTTTTAACCAAAATAAATAAGCAATTGCCAGATCAAAGTTGTATTGATACTGTTTACTCTGAAAGTTTTTAAATAATTTTAAGTATATTTCCATGAAAACAAAGCCAAGTAGTTAGCTACTTTCGTAAGAAAATCTTTCCAATTGCTGATGCTAAGGAATTCATGACACTGAATGAAAATGCCACCATTTCTTTAAAATGAAAGAAAAATGATTATAATTTATCATAAATATGATTTGCTTCCAATCATGGATTAGTAAATATATCCCTAAGTACTCCATAGTCAATACTTGGGTGCGAATTTGTTCCCAGGAATGTTCATCTGTTGGAAACTTAATACCAAAGTTAACATGCTAGTGTTATTGGAGGTAGGGTCTCTGGGTGGTAATTAAGATTAAATGAGGTCCTGGAGTGGCAATAGCTGCTCTCTGGGAAGAGAAAGGCAAGGCTGTAAGCTGCCTCTTCTAGTTGCCATAGGATGCATTCTACTGTGTTATTAAAGAACAAGAAGACCACACAAGAACAAATCAGCTCAGACTTCTCAGTCTTCAGAAGGAAGCAATAAAGAAAGCTTAATCCTTTAAAATTATCTAATCTGGATATTCAGTTAGAGCAGCAGAACACAGACTAAGTCAATATTCTAAGGTTTTGAGACAAGACTCATTTCCATGTATATACTTTAAATTTTAAGCATACACATTTAAAACATAATAATCACAATTGGTTTATTGGAAAACAAAAGGGAGCTAAGTAAATTTGTTCCATGAGTTGTAATTTCCTGGGTTCTGTCTAAAGCAAAGCACGCTAACTTGATACTTATATATCAAGATCCTACTTACTTACTATTTACCATGGTCCCTGATTCCTAAGGACATTTTCTACCTTTCCCCTTAATCTCCTGGTTTGAGGACCATCTTTCTGCTTTTCTTAGAATCCCTTATGGTTTTCTTCTTTCCAAATTTACATATCTTTTAGAGCATTAATCCTCCCCAACTTCCTTCACATCCATTAAAATGCTAATGACTATGCTTCCAAGCTTTCTCCTGTCTTTAATTTAATGTGTGGTCTTGATTCTCACTCTATTCCTCTGACACTTCTTTCTTTCTCTTTCCTTACCATTTGCCTGTCTCTTCCTCTTTAAACCCATCAAGTGCAGCTAATTACTATCTGGTGGCCATACCCAGTTGCTCTACTTCTGGGTATACATGTTATAAACTAAACTGTCTTTCCCAGTGCCCCTGGAAGTTTAATTGGTATCATCTGTGGAGCCCTGTCTTACAGAAAGTGAGTAGAAGTGATACAAGCCACATCCAGATGGTTTCTACCAGATTCCGTTTCCTTCCTAGATTATCTACTGGATATCATCACCCATGATGATAACAAAATTACGTGTGGAGGACTTTTTTTTTTTTTGATTCTTTTTTTTCGGAGCTGGGGACCGAACCCAGGGCCTTGCGCTTCCTAGGTAAGCGCTCTACCACTGAGCTAAATCCCCAGCCCCATGTGTTGAGGACTTTCCAAGCCTTCATCTAGTTAACTGTCTTCATTGGTGTACTGGCTGCTTTTGTGTCAACTTGACACAAGCTGGAGTTATCACAGAGAAAGGAGCCTCCCTTGAGGAAATGCCTCCATGAGATCCAGCTGTAAGGCATTTTCTAAATTAGTGATCAAGGGAAGGGTGGGAGGGAGGGCGGGAGGGCCCACTGTGGGTGGTACCACCCCTGGGCTGGTAGTCTTGGGTTCTATAAGAAAGCAATCTGAGCAAGGCCAGGGGAAGCAAGCCAGTAAGTAACATTTTTCCATGGCCTCTGGATCAGCTCCTGCTTCCTGCCCTGTGTGAGTTCTAGTCCTGACTTCCTTTGGTGATGAACAGCAATGTGGAAGTGTAAGCTGGATAAACCCTTTCCTTTCCAACTAGATATTTGTTCAGGAATAGAAACTCTGAGTAAGACAAATTGGTCCCAGCACAGTGGGATAATCCTGTGACAACCTGGCCATATTTTGAGGACTGTGGAAGGACTTTGGAACTTTGAGCTAGAAGAGCCATTGGGATGTTAAGAGCTCTGTGGGATGTTCTACAGGAGCTAAGTACAGTAGAGAAAATGGAGGCCTGGCTTGTGAAATTTCAGAGGGAATATTAAAGACTCTTATCAGGGCTATTGCTATTTTGATTATGATGATTCTGTTGTTTTGGTTAGCTGGGGTTGAAGAGTCATCTGCAATTAACAAGATACCAGAACTGCTAAAGTGAAGCCTTTGCATTACTGAAACTATTGATGTTGGTCAGCTGGAGCTAAGAAATTAGTTCTGATTAAGAAGAGACCAGCATCATTGAGGTCTAATCTTCTGGGAAATGTTTTCTGAGAGCACAAAGAGGCTGTGTTCCAGAGATAGCCCAAGTTGTACTTCATTCTGTGGCTGAACTTGTTAGTGTGTAAGAGTCATCCAGATACTGGTTTTGAAGGCATGAAGGGGACATGAAAAGTAGCTGGAAGCTGGGCACTGTGAGAAATGAAGGAAGGCCATTGGTGAAGGTGCAGCCTCAGTTGCAAATGATGGCCCAAGATTAAAGTGATCATGCAAAGGAGTTGAGGCTTGGCACCATGAAGAGGTGAAAGGCTATTGGTGAAGCCTAATAGCCTTACAGTGGACATCAGCAGTATTTTGGAGATATTAGTACCATGAGAAGACAATCAAGACAGCAGTAGCAATGGAGTACAGGCATCTGGAGCCTAGAAGACAAGCTGTGTGCTACAAATGGTAGAGCTGTAGAAGTGACCCAAGTCCTTGGAGGAGCCCAGAAGATCTTGAGTGGATCCCAGACATTGGACAGTTAGTTTGATTTTGCTTTTGATTGTGACTGTGCCCTGATATTTTTCCCTCTTGAAAGAAGTAAGTATTTTAGTGGAGCACACAGTTAAGAAACTTTGAACTGTAAAAAGACTTTGAATTTTAAAAGCGACTGGATATTTAAAAGGGATTGAAAATTTAATATGTAAGAATTTGTAAAGAAGGTTGGAACTCTTAAAGTTATTTAGATCTTGTGGATGAATAAGAAAATAAGGGTTGAGGCTTAATAGTAATGTGTTGGGTGTCAAGTTGACAAGGGGTCAATTGTATTGGATGGTTTTGTGTGTCAACTTGACACAAGCTTTGGTTATCACAGAGAAAGGATCCTTCCTTGAGGAAATGTCTCCATGAGATCCAGCTGTAAGACATTTTCTCAATTAGTGATCAAGGTAGGGAGGGCCCCTTGTGGGTGGTGCTATCCCTAGGCTGGCAGTCTATGGTTCTATAAGAAAGCAAGCTGAGCAAGCCAGGGGAAGCAAGTCAGTAAGTAACATCCCTCCATGGCCTCTGCATTCCTGACCTGCTTGAATTCCTGTCCTCACTTCCTTTGGTGATGAACAGCAATGTGAATGTGTAGGCTGAATAAACTCTTTCCTCCCCAACTTGATTCTTGGTCCTGATGTTTGTGTAGGAATAGAAACCCTGACTAAGACAATGGAGTATTTCATCAAATGGAGGGTTGAGTGAAAATAACATACAGTGAGTTGAGCTACTGAAATTCCGAGAATATCCCCATTCTACAGACTCTGTTCATTCATTTCCAGCCTATCTTTGGCGGTGAGGTTGACTCCATCAGCATGAAACTCATCCTTTCTAATAGGTGACTGTATGATTATTATTACTGAATTCCATCTCTGTGACCTAGAAAAACATTGTAGACATTTACTACTAGCTAAAATTGAAACACAATAAAGTTGTTTTATTCTTGTCCTTCTTAAAAAGTGGACATGAATCTTAATGTCTGTTTTAGATGGTACTTTAATTTTTAGTCTTGATTAAAGAATTCTTAGAGATAGAAAACAGTCTTCATTTCTGCTGTTTTCCAAAACAAAAGTAAAGTCTTACTGTTACTTTCGGAGATCAGAAATTATGCTTTCCTTTTATTTTTAGAGCCTCACTTTAAAATGTTTCATAATTATTTTTATCACTTCCATATCACCTATGAGGAAACTGGGGTAATGCGGAGGTTAATTAACTTACTAAATATCAGAGAAGCTTTTATATGGAGGTCCTAAAGACTGAAACACAATCTGGTCAAGATTCCACGTTCAAAGAAAACCTTTAGAGGCACTTTTTGGATGAAGTTGAAAAGTATCAGAATGGGAAAGTCAATCTTACCATAAATATGAACTAAAATATGAAACAAAATATTTAATTACTACACGAGATGAAATATTTAAATACTAAAAATAGCTTTTAAAAAAATTCAGGGTTAATTCTGAAAGATGGGATATTATCATAACCTGATTTTCAAAGACACAGGAGGAGAGTTTGACATCTTACTTGCTTTGGAGACTTTAATGGAAAGACTTTTCCTTTTAACCTTTGGGGACATTGATGTTAAAACCTAGTCATTATTTCTAGAACTCAATTATAGAAACCAGAATACAGATACAAGTGGTTTTTAATTTTATTTACTTATCAATATGTGAAATCAGAAAATAAGCCTATTCCAAGATTTATCTGGAGGAATTACTTTCTAAAATACAACTTCCATTTTTCTTCCTGTAAATATACACCAAGTTTGCGAGAAATTACTTTCTGAGCACTGTATAACTAATAAAATGTGTTTTCTGTAACTTACAAACTGCCTAATCAAACCTTATATTTTTATTTTCTGTATACGTTGTCATTATTTGTTAAAGTAAATCAAAAAGATATGTTTGGTTTTGAGAAAATAGAGTGATATATTTCATTTTGAAAAAGAGTCCTACTAATGCTACAATGCGAATATGGTAGATATCTTTGGCTATCATGAGAAATGTGCCATATGATCTGGAAAACCTATAGCTTACCTTCTTCTGTAGGACACAGTGGAAAATGAATATAAACATCCCCTGTAGAGAATTGAAAATGGTGAAGAGATACGCCATGATGACTGTGCTTTCATTAATATACATGAGTCCAAAGGCCCAGGTCAATCCTAATAGGCAGAGCAGCGCTATTGCACCTATAACCCATGACCTGTGGAGAGAAGAGAAAACTCAGGGTTAGCAAACGAGTCTTGAGTTAACGAAACCGAGTCCTATCATTGATACTGACACTGAAAAAAAAAAGCTATGGTAGGTTTTACTGACAGATAATGTGAGACAAGTGGTAAAAGAGCTTGAAGATTTTGATGAGGCTACAAGTTCAAACTTGAGGGGGAGATACGTGGATGAAAATGTTATGAACACAGAAATTCATTTAAGCAAAAGCAGATTTGTGCCATAAATTATTCATGTGTTTGCAAAACATATGCAAATGGTATGGATATGTAATTACAGTGAATGGGAAAGGAGAGAAGTCCTTAAAGATATGTTCTTCTTCGTGGTACATCTGTTTGAGTGCGATCAATCATTCAGTGCTTCATCTATTACATTCGCATACCGTTTTTCCAAAGTTACTTTCTTTTTTAATCAAATTATTATATTTGTTCGGGGAAGAAAAAAAAACAACTCTGACTAGAAGAAACCAGTATTGGAAGCTTTTTGGTCTCATTTTGTTTGTTTTGTTTTGTTTTTTGAGAAAAGTCTTCTCTGTATACCCCTGACTAGCCTGCAATTTGTTCTGTAAACCAGGCTGGATTTGAAATCTGAGATCTGCCCACTCTGCGTTGTGTAGGCTGGGATTAAATGCTTGAGCCACCATCATCCAGCTGAAGCACATACTTAACGGTGATTATGGACGGACCTGTGGAGCAAGCAGTCACAGGACAGGAGGTTAAAAGAGAAAGTTCCGCTCTAGTGGTAGCCACCTTTTAGTCTTTCGGTACTATCTTGTAGATCATATCAGCCTAGGTCTTCAAATAAACCAGGCCTTTATTTAGTATCTTAATACACTTAGGATGTCTTCATCTCTTAGAAGTGTCTGCAAAGTCAGGGACGAGGATGAAGCTGAGAATGGGGATGGAGTGGTATGAGTGGAGTAATACAGCAGGAAAAGTGAGCGGCCATCTTTACTCCATTTGCTTCATCCTGCCAAGACACCATGTTTAATGGTAATAGATTGGTGACAGGAGCTTATATATTTGTGGTCATGCTACACATTTACTAGAAACATAGGATGAACTAATTTG
Source organism: Rattus norvegicus (assembly GCF_021556685.1). NCBI lineage: Eukaryota > Metazoa > Chordata > Mammalia > Rodentia > Muridae > Rattus > Rattus norvegicus. The sequence continues at coordinate 26,760,522 of NC_141547.1, forward strand.
ATAGACAGGATTCTAGTAACTGGAAATGGAATCCTTCTCAATTTGCAAGTAGAATGGAGAACAGGACCGAAAGCATCCAAGATCTCTGCACATTAATATCCCTACCCCTTACTGTCCCAGGACCTTCCTTGAACACAGCAAGTTTACGTTTCATTTCAGTACTCTATTATCTTTCATTTTTCTGTCCAAGGAGGAAATATTTTGGGGGATTGATTCTTAGCAAGGAGGGGAAAGTACATAATTCACCATGATCTGAATATAATTATTTTGGTTGTATAAAGGTTTTAAGACATGGTCCCAGAGGTTTATTAAAATGGTTCATAAATATTATTTTTCATTCACACAATCAGGCATTGGATTTCAGATTCAAATGTCCGCTAAATGAATCAGTTCTGCTGTAAACCATCGACATTGTTGAAGGAAGGAGGTTTGCTCTTGTATTTGGCACATTTGCTTATATGAATTAGAAAACACCTTACATGTTAATACTTATTTCACAACTGAATTCCAAAATATGGGAACATACAAACAATAGCTCTTGAGTTCTCACAAATATCAGAAAAAGAAAAGAAAAAATGGAAAGGATCATCATTAAATACAGAGAAGGTATCTACTTAGATTTAGAGACCAAACAATGTCACAGAGTACGGAAGTCAGCCATTATCCAGTAGAAAACATACAATGGATCCAAGGGTTACATGGTCTAGAACTGCAGGGAGCTCTGATTTCCAAAGAAGAAAATAAGCAGAAGCATGAAGCAGTAAGTGTGATGCGGGTCAGGGAATGGAAACAAAGGACTCTTCACCAGAAGAACAAACTGAAAGTCTACATAGCAACATGGCCCACAGGGGGCCAGTCTTAGTCGATTCTTGCCGGACAAATCAGTTTTAAAATTATGAGCAAATACCCAATTGTTATCGTTACCTCTCCACTTGTTGGACTGGTACAGACTTGTCACTTTGTTTCAAAAATTTCAATGTTTGCATTAAGCCATGAGAATACGCCTCAGGAGACGGATGTCAGATTTCAAAGGGAAAAGTTTGCATATGTAAAAACCGAATCTTTAAAAGTCTCTTTTCCCCTTTTATAGATGCAGTGAATATAGGAAATCATTAATACTAATTGTAACTGGGTGGTTTCATTTCCATAGAATTGTGATCAAGGTACACAGCTAAGTCACAAAATGTTTTAATATGGAGAATAGGGGAGCGCACAAGAGAATTTAGATATACCCAGCAAGGAAGAACATTGCTAGCAGAGGAGATGTCCGTGAAAGACAAGTCTGTAGCACAGGGAAGTTCTGAGTCACTAGGATGAAGCAATAGATATCCCATCGACAGAGGCGAGGTGGGATTCTTTTCCTTTCTGGCCATACATTTGCAGTGTTCTGCATGTACGTTGTACGCCAGGGTCTCCTGCACAGTTTGCTCTTCTGCCTCAATGTGAATGACAGAAGCTCTAGTGGTTTCTCAGTACTGATCTGACAGCTGGTTCATGGGACCACACTGATAAATGCAATTTATCAGCCATTCAGGTCATTCTTACTTGATGAAGGGTCTGTTATCCTCATAGCTAAAGAATGCATAGACACAAAGACAAGAACACCAACATTAGCATTTTATGATAAAGAATTTCCTGTGGAAAAAAAATATTCTCCTGTTTCCTGACCAAAGCCTTTTATTTCCCACCTCCCTAGAAGGTATCATAACCTTTCCTTTATATCCAGAAGGTAAATCTTAAAATGACCATGAGAACTTAAAGACCAGGGAATAAAATCAATTTTACAATACTGCAATATCCCATCGGAGACTCAGAAATTCCATTTTTTCATCATGTGCTCATATTACTTGTGACTTGACAGAGACATTTATTTCTTAGAGATCACATTTCTCTAGAGAATGAGAAATTTTATGAGCAATCTGAAAATAAGGCTTGGGGCATACTTAAGATGATAGATGTTATGTCACGTAAAGGTATCTCTTCTTCTGTAATATTAGTGGCTAAGATGACTTAATTATGGACAATATGCCTCTAAGTAATTTTATCAGAGAGATGATGATTAACCTGAGTTAAATCTGATCACTACAGCTCCTTTCCCCCCCTTTCTTCTTGCCAAAAGCAATATATTTCCCTGCATTATGAATACACAAATGATGTGCTCAGAAAGGCCCATCTGTGATGAGCTTTGAATAAAGAGAACCACTCATAAAAAGCCACTCTCCAGAATGATGACATGGTACATACTGGGATGAGAGCCTCGCATGTGCAGCCTGCTTGCCTCGGGTTTACACACATCCCAGCTCAATCATTTACTGGATATTTGATGTCGGGCAGAAGCCAATTAACTTGTGGTGTGTCGTTTTATGCATCTATAAAGTGGTCATGATTAGAATCTAAGTGTGTTCTGCATTAGTCTTATAAAAATACATTTTTTTCATCTGAGCAATAAAGTATTTTTTTATCATTGCTAGACTGTCTAAAGCTAACCTCAAACAAAGCCAAAAAGTTCTTACCCAAAAGAGAAAGTACCTCAATACATAAATATTGAGTAGTTAAATGCCTGAGAAGATGTTTAGGAAGTCATAGGATGCAAAGAAGGAGATGTAGCTGAAATAATTCAGTGGATGGAGCAGGGAGTGAATGGATTTGTGTAGTCCATGTAGTGAGGGCTAATGACTGGATGTTTAAATTCCTCAAAACAGAATAAGGATTAAAATTCCATTTCTAAGTCACGTCAGTCATAATGGAAATGATCCAAAACCTCACATAGGTGGTAATATGACACTAGATGAAACAGTTCTTGAATATTCCATCATCACAGAAAAGTTCTATTGGATAATGCTGAACTAGGACAGGTTAAGGACGTTTGAGGCCAATCGATATAATCGCCAAAGATGTTTAAATTATGCCATTGAAATGTGAAGATAAAAGAACATCAAACAGTAGTTTGTTTGCTATTTTATAACCAGAGAGAAAATCATATACCTAACTATATAAGTTATAAAACACCATCGTAATAATTGTGTTATATCAGTCCCCATTGCATCAGTATATTTCATCTAGGATGCCAAGTTCAGGATTAGAAATAACACTCTATGCTAATTAACCTACAATAGTGTCAGACAGTTCACGTGCAGCCGCTAGCCTATAGAGCTTCGAGCAAAAGCGCTTCACAAAACTGTGTCCAGGTTTCCAAATATTTCAAAAATTAAAAGAGCCTGGTTGCCGCGTGACGACTGACGGGTCACCTTTTACCTTCAGTAGGAAATGCCACAAGAGAGAAATCAACGTGGGATTTCTCCGGCAACGCTATGGGCATCAGCTCTCCACCAAGCAGAGTCTGCTAAAACCAGCCTCCCTCAGTCACTGCAGACATGCGCGGAGCAGTGCTCACTGGGATGTGAACAGAAGCAAGTGTGACATTTCTAGGTCTTACCAATTAAAGGATTGGGCTGGGGCTCGCTCTACCCTTTGTTCTCCCCTTTGACCAGGAGAAGGAGACAATAGAGCCTCAGATGTTGAATTAGATTCTGCTCAGTAGCAATGTTGAGCTGATGGATGAGAACTAGGCCCCCTGTCCCTAGAGTCTCCACGACACATTACACCACTGGATTTAGATATACTTTTACAGTGGCTTACCAACAATGACATGTTTTCTATACATTTATTAGAATGCTCTGTAATTGTAAGCTCATATACAACATAGAAATTTACAGTAAAGCACAAAGTGAAATATTTGTGAGTTTAACTATAGCAGGACATAATTAGCATAAAATGATTACAAATCTATAAATCGCTGTACACTGCCTATGTCAATAAGTCCCAGCATTTTTGCCAGATAGTACAGTAGCATAGATAATTAAAGATTATTATCTCTCTCCGAATCCAAATGAAACAAGTACCAATGTTGCCATCACTTATCCCAGCGAAGCTGTATCCGCGTTTGATTTTCTTATTTGCATTTTAAAGCATATTTATCAAATAAATTTGTAACATTTAATCATTTTTACTGTGGCTTATGATCATTGATGAACACTAGTCCCATTGTAGGCTGGGATTTCATGCCAGTATTTATGGCATTGTGTGGGTTTTCAGCTTTACAATGTTCTTGGTGGATAGTAACAGATCCTTATGTGCTATCTCATAATTTATGTTAATTTATTGATATGGTTATCAACAAAAAAAGTAAAATATACTACATATAACTTTAAAGGCAAATGGAAGATGAACCCTATTTTTAAAAGGTTTCCCTTGGGAAAATATTTAATTTTATTCTTAGTGATGTTTATATTTTTATCTGAATATTATCATAAAATTTAACCAAAATTTGATATTATTGTCTACACGAGAATGTTTACTTATTTCTGTCACTTGAAAATTACCCATATCACTGAAAAAAATCACAAGGCACATAAAAAGTTATAGAATTGTAACTCTATGAACACTTATGTCAATGTAAACATTTAAGAGAGGTTTCTTAATCAAACCAGTAACTTATAAACAAACAGAATGGTGTAATAAGTCAAAGAATCAATATCGAAAGAAGATGAATAAATTCAGACACAAGCAAATCCAGTTAGTTCCAAGATACCCTTTCTCTTTGCCCAAGAACTATTGAACTACACCAAAAATTATTCTGAGCATGTGCTTTTGAGAGAAATTCTACTCAGAAATTAAAAATATAGTTGAAACAAATTATTTGAAGAGTTGAGAATATCCCCTTTTGTTAAGGTTTCCTTTTGAAGACATATATTTCTGGAAAGGACTAAATGTATTTCTATGCTGGGTAATGCGAGGTATGAGGAAAGATAGAGTAATAAGGAAGATGTCCCAGAGTTTAATCCTCAAGTCCAAAGGTCTGCTCATTGATAAGTTACAGTAAGTAATGGAAAAGGAAGGACGCAGGCCAACCTCTAATCCCATGGGCTTGGAGGCCAGTAAACTTTGGAATGCACCAATCCTCTGGTTAGCCCTTGTGTTTGTTGCGTGAAATGTATGTTTAATGGAGCAAGAGAGCTGTTGCCATCCTGACTAATCTCCTCACATTTTCAGCTTTCGAATACAGTGGATCTGCTTTCCTGGATTAAAAGACTTACTTCAGCAAAGAAATACAAAATTCTCTTTACTTAAATTCTTTTGAGTGATTGTAATAGTAATAATGTGTGAGCGAACCTTTTACTTCTTTACATTTATACCACAGTAGCATTGAAAATGCTTGATCAACTGGTTAACTATCGCAGAAGCCCCAGATTCTCTGTATTTCTTGTCCAAATGGGTTTTGTGTTAGTAGGACAGCAGCAGCTGAATTCATACTGCTAGACTCTATTCTCACTTCGTATCCCACTACCGGAAGGTCAAAAGGAGAAGCTATTTAGAGTTTAATCTAGAAGTCTGAGTAAAATAAAGGTGATGATTCTTTTATATCCATCCATTATATTTAAACCACTAAGCATTAAATACATTAAAAACTCTTAGAAAATATTAAGCATGTATAATATAAACACAGGAACTATTAACAAAAAATGATTTTACTTTAACTGCAGATTTTATTGGTACTGAATCATTACTGTCAAAAAAAACCAGCATTCCTATGGAATTTACCAAGAAGAGAACAAAATGAACTGCATCAATAAAACAAATAACTTAAAATAGAATATAAACACTTTTATTCCTGTGGCTTTATGTGATTGCAATAAAATTGATTTAGAAAAAAACACCAAAACTAAATCTTCAATCTGCAATTAAGAAAAACCTAATAAAACAGAATCAATAAATGTCAAGTCCGTGCCTTAAAATTTTGACCATAGTATTTCTATAGTTGAAGTGCTGCAGACATGTTTCGGTGATTAAACTCTCTTAAGCTGGCTGCTCTTCCAGAGGACCAAGGCTCAATTCCTAACACCCACATGGTTTCTCACAGCAGTCTGTCACTCCATTTCTTAGGGATCAGCCCTTACACAGACATACGTGAAGACAAAACACCAAAGCACATGAAATAAAAATAAACATAAAAACAAGAAATAGAATAAACATTGAAAAGTTAAATGACTCTTCATGGGTGCTTCTTAGTTATTAGCAGTTATTATTTTCATCTGTGGAATATATAAGCAAATCAATTGGTAGGCGGCAAATAAAACATGAAACTTAGAGTTCCTTTGATAGAAATTAATAAAATCATTTACTCCTGGATGTTATTCCTTGTTATTGTTGGCAAACTGGAAGCAAGGAGTTCTAAATCAGCCTGCTTGAGTCTGAATGCCTTTGAAAGATGTTATCAACTACAGCCTTGGGCTGATAACAGAACTTCCCGACAGCTAACGGCCCTTTATCTCTGGATACAGCTTTCTTCATGGGACTGCTGTGTGTGTTGAACATAAGAGCCTGTGCATTTCTGCATAGGAATATCTAAGCATTTGAAAGAACACAAAATTAAATATGGAAGTACAATGTAATATTTGCTATTACACATACTTTTGTGTCTTACGTTGTGACCCAGTGCCCTCTTATAGGAGGTTGGAGAGAAATTGAACACACACACACACACACACACACACACACACACACACACACACACAGTGCTTCCCTAGGCGTCCTTTAATACTCTTCTAGAAATTCAATGGAACCCCAAGGAGGATACGATAATCACTTCTCAGGGTTTTTTTTTTTTAAGTATTTATATGTAAAGAAGGAAACATCACATAAAATAACCTTTTCTTTTAGATACCAAGTTTAGACTTAGTAAAAGTCATGGATTTTCTTACGCTAAATTGAAATATAGATATATCCAAATAATGAATGTTCAAAGAGAATCTCAAAATTCACTGGCAATTAGTTCATAAACTATATTGTGGCTCAGTGTTCCCAAGTCTACTTGTAATGGGTACTTTCTGTGGGACCAAAAGGGAGACAGGGGAGAGGTTCCATGCAGAAGGGTGGTGGTGGAATTCTGTAGTTTAGAATTAATTTCCAAAGAGGATACAGATAAAATGTAAATTATAAGACTCTAGGACTAACATAATACACTATAGAATATAAAATGGAAATGAGAAAATGGTTTTAATTCCTGGTTTAAAAGAATTTTCCTCACCCTTGTACCTGGAGCAGTTGTGGAACACACCTTTCAACCTAGCACTCAGTAGACAGAGGCAGGTGGATCTCTATGGGTTCAAGGTCAGCCTCCGGGTCTACAGAGGAAGTTTGAATTTCTCTTGAACTTTTTAAAAACATACATGATGGGAGAAAATGTTGACACTTTGATATAATTGTATCTTTCTCTCTCTCACACACACACACACACACGCAAAGAGAGACACAGACACAGACACAGACACACACATACACATATGATGAAGAAAATTTACAGGAAGAAAAGATTAATGAGGTCAAGCCCTCTTTTAGTAGTATAAGGGGGGGGGCAGGAAATCTAGCAAGAACTGTAACATCTTATTAAAATGTAAGGAGTCCAGTAGAAAAAACAGATCTTAATAATTTAAATATATAGGCATCTAATAAACACTAGAGGGATTTGGGGGGTTTGCAGCAAACAGTAATAAAATGAGTAATGTTTTATAGACTTACGTACAGCTAATCAAGTAATCCTCAATGAATTTCAATGAGGTAAAGCCAAAGTACAACACATAAACATAAGACAACTAAGAATTGAATAAATACAGTGTCAATCACTTTTACAAAGAAAATGTACTAGTTTTCAAATTATACCTTAGGATAGATGATAAATTAATGCCTAATAACATCAAACTCTTAGCTGATCAATGATTTCTCTTTATGTGCCTTGTTTATATTGTTGATGTCAAAATTAAATGGCTTAGCTTTAAGCATGGATCAAGCTTAGCTCTTTTTAAAGAGAAGAAAGACTTTGTGCCAGGATTTCAAAACAGCTGGCTTAAAACACCAGCTTCCATAGGCAGATGTGAGGAGTGTTCCAGAATACCTAATTTAACAGCCCATGAAAAAAAAGTGCCAGAGACTTTGATGACAGACCATTATAAAGAAAACAAACCACATAACTATAACTATATAATGGGAAAACTCAACATTCATTGGGAGTAAGCCAAAAGAAAATTAGATTAGGAAACGTCCAAGTGTGGACTGAGCAGATCAAGAAGGCTGCTACCTCACTATACTGTCTGCACACTCAAATACAAATAGAGCAGTTTTATATAAATAGCCCTTCATTTTAGGTCACTATTGACATATGTATCGAGCACTTTTCAAGTATGGATAGGAAAAATATGTTTTTAAAAACAGAGTAACATTGCTATTGTATACCACTATGAAAAAGAAACCCAGAAGAATAAGAAAACAGAAAGTGTTTATTTAGATCTATGTGTTATTTCTGCTTAGGGGAAGGTATTTACTACAGATATACTGAAACTAATGTGTAAGTTTGGGAAGCCATTTGAGGCAATTAATTTGCTAATCTGTGGACTATTGAAGCAATACTGAAAACAAGTCAAGCATTTATACCACTAAATACAGCATAGAAAGATTACTGGATTTGTGTACTGTGAATCCCAAAGTGAAATTTAGTCTCACCACTCTAAGGGTTTATAAAATATCTACAACTGGAGTATCTTATAAGTTACTTGGGTAAAAAATATTTGTCCCACCACAAAATGTGTTATCTCTGGTTTTCCACATGTCAACTTTAACAACCCACTTATTTTGTCCTAAGTTAAAAACCCTAGAGTCACATCCTTTTCTTCTTAATGTTCTATAAAATTACCTTCAGAGTATGTAACCCCCTAGGGGTTAGGATTCGGGCAGTGTATGTTCTGCATGTAGAAGTACCTGGATTCAATCCTTAGAGTATACATGTGTGTATTGAATAAATTAATGGACGATTAAGTCTACAAATCAAATCTATTCCATACATTGAGGCATGGAAAGTATTTGATTTGATTAATCTGGAGAATGAATGGTGTTTAATTGCAATTATTCTCAGGTATTTTTCATTTTCTTAAAGCCTTGTACTTCACTCTAGTGGGGCGAAAATCACAGTTCTATGAGTAACTAATTTAGATTCAGACGATGAAGCCTTCTAGTCTAGTGGCACACTTCTGTGAAATATAAAAGCAATCTGAGCCCAAGGTCTATGTAAAGAACAAAGGAGATGCTAATTTTTACATTTTCATTATTAAGGGGAAATTCTCCCCTTGGGAAGTTGTTCGGGATTTTTCAGACATCCTTAGACAGTCATTGTTGCTCCCATATCTGATATAAACCTAATTATTTAGAGGGGAGAATGAGAAAAATAATTTAATCTCAAGGTATGGGACATAGCAGTGTGCGTGTACCTATCATCCTTCAAACTGGTTTTCTCAAATGTCAGCTCCCAGTGTATGGACTGTACTGAATGCACTTATTCATAAAACATGGATCTCAAGATGATGCGAGAATTCTAATGCATTTTAAACAAAATGCCTCCCCAAAGAGACCATCCTTTAATACTTCAGAACACTCAAAATTATAGCCTAAAAATGCAGGATGTGAAGAGATTGGCAATATCATTGCCTGAGTGCAAGGCTTTGTGGATCTGAGACGGATTCTCAGCTTTGAAAGGCTGGAATCAAGGCAATCAGTGAAGAGCTAAGTAATGCTTAAGGAATGTCGTAAGTAACCTGAACTGAATCTAGTTGTCAAACAACCCCCAGAGCCCTTTGCATTGTATTACTTCCCTTCAGTTATTTCTCATAATGGCAAGGCCTGTTACATACATCAAGAAAATAGAGGGCAACTGGACCAAAAAAAGGCAAATCATGTGCATGAACAGAATTAGTTTAATGAGTATCTTTAAAAAATGAATAATACGAAACTACTATTGATTCTGATTCTAAGCATGCCTGCATTAATCATATGTATTAGAAAAATATTTGTTTAAAAAGCTCAGAATATATGTGGTGGTTTGGATAACAATGCCCCTTTTAGGCTCATATATTTAAATACTTGATACTAAGTTGATAGAACTGTTTGAGAAGGATAAGGAGGTATAGTCTTGTTGGAAGAGGTGTGTCAGAGTAGGTAGGCTTTGATGATTCAAAATATTTTAGGTATTGGTGTTCTGCCCCATCCTCCCTGCCCCCTCCTCCTTTCCTTTTCTTTCCTTTTCCTTTTCCTTTTGCTTTTACTTTTCCTTTTCCTTTTCCTTTCCAGATGGGTCTTTGTGAGTTTGTGAATAGCCAGAGCTACAAATTATGATCATGCCCAGAGAGAGAGAGAGAGAGAATATCCCAAAATATTTTACTCAGAAAATATGAAGGTTATGAACATTTGTATTAACTGTGACTCTGTAATAGATTTATGCTCTCATAAAGTTTAGAGTCTTCATATTATTGCTGTGACAGTTGTATAAAAATGAGATAATTTTGAAAAGTAGGCTCTATATTTTATATATATGTATATATATAAATGTATATATATATATATATATGAAGGAAAATAAAAGCATTGAAATCTTCCTGTGAAATTGTTTTATTTTTCAAGCTTATGGCAATTTCCCTTCCTTTTTATTGAATCTACTTACTCTTGGCTCCATAAAATATTAATAGACTACTGATCAAGCTGAATATAATTATGACTTAATTATTTCTATCAACGTTTACAAACATATTACTCAAATAAAGTTTACCATTTTAGAAACTACACTTATTGCAGATACTGTTAGCCGTTTTCTGTTTGCCCTGGGGTTTTCAGAGACTTTCTTAGGCTCCTTTACACATGAGAAGTGTGAAAGCTCACCAAGGACACATTGCTTTTACCCTCTAGAACAACAGAACTTGTTATGTATTAATCAAATGAGCATTTCATCCATGGAATCTTTTTTTTCCCCTAAAAGGCTAAGTTTGTCTTTTAAAAAGAGGATCATATGATGCATGATTTTAATGACACCATATGGTGAAGAAAGCCACACAAATTCTAATGAGATTTTGATAGAAACTAAGCACAGCTTCACTGTGGAAAATTCAAAGACTCAGAGGAAGCGGCAGCATTTTTTCCACCCAGAGTTGATTACATTAAGTAATCAAAACAGGACAGACATGGCAGTGCAAGTCTGCAGTTGTAGCATCTCAGGAGACCGAGCCCCAGGATCACATGAGCCCATCAGTTTGCATTTAACCCAGGTGAGACCTCATCGCCAAGTTTGTTTTTTTTTAAAACCATAATATTCCACAATTGCACTGTGGAGGCCCTGCCCTGACCCGAGTAGCAGGAGTTGCCGCATCAGCTATTTTTGCTGTCACAGCACTTGGTGGAATTTCTCCGCCCAAGTTGAGTTGGGAGTTCCACTTTTGACCTGATCTCAGTTTCGTCTTCCTTTAAGAGAGAGCTGTGCAGACCTATGCCATTGGCTGCTGGCATGAGGTGATTTATGTCATCAGTCACATCTAGGGGTTTTGTTTGTGGTTTTTGCCGTTGCAATAAAGTTGAGCCTTGATCGCGACTTTGTCTTGGCCCCATTCTTCTCTCTTCCCTGTCTCAGAACATTGACTGGTAGTTGTGGGACGGCTACATTGTATCAAATATATGATGTGGTGTTTTGCCCAGACGGCTACCATTAATTATGCAAAAGTTTATAAAATTGATGTATTTATTTTTGAATTAGGGAAAAAAACTGATTACAAATGGTTGGACTAACTCGACAAGGACATATAGCCAACCATTCTAGGACTGAAGACATGCATTTAAACTAGATTGACAGTTGGGTCGTTACTATAGTTTATTAATACCCACACTGACAACTAGGGATGAAGGAAGGAAAACTAAATGAATCCCCTTAGCACTTAGTTGGATGACTTAAACAAACTAGGAATGGGTCAAGTCAGAGGCTTGCATACAGAAACCTGTTCATAGAATAAAGGAAAGCAATAGATACAGGAAAGACAAAGTAAGGCTCATTTCCTTATTTCCTCCAAAGAAACACAAAACATTTATTATTCATTTTTATTCTTCAAAATAACTAGTGGTTACTTAATAAAAACATTTTAAAACTTTTTTTATAATAGGAAATCGGTAATTAAAGAAACTGTCAATTTTTATTTTGAAGGAAGTCATTGAGTGTTCTAAAGACTCCTCAAATATTAAGCCTTTTCAGTCATACCACAAATTAATTTGGACTGACAAAAATTCAAGATAGACTATATATATTAAACCGCTTTTAATATTAGACTTTCACTATGATTATAGTGGCCTCCAAATACAGTAAGAAATCAACCAGAAAATTCAAACAATTGAAATTACTTCTTTCTTGTAACCACTTATTTTGACGAAGAGCTGAATGAGAAGTAATAAGCAAGTAGATGTGTACTATTTAAGCTAAATACTTTCCAAGTAAGCCTGAGAATTAGCATCCTTCATTTTCTCTGTTAGTAGGTGAACTACATTATTCCATGCTATCCTTTTTTCATAGTATATTATTAATACTGTAATAAATGATACAAATAAGTGTTTTTCACTAGTCTTAAAGAAGCTTATTATGAGGGCCATGGGGTTACTTTGAAAGACAAGGTACCTTTTGAAAGGGAAAATAATATTTAAATTATATGTGGTAATATTAGTCGCCAAGTGTGGAGCAAAGAGAGGAAAGTAAGCAGAGATAAAACTTGGTGGTGGTGGTGGGGGAGCCCATGCCTAAAGGGGACTGGTGGGCTCATTATAATGAAGGAAAGTCGTCAGAGAAGCTGGGCAAAATCATCAAGGCTTAACCAGCTTGGACCAGGAGTTTGGAGTTAAGTTAAAAATATTGGGACACGGGCTGGAGAGATGGCTCAGTGGCTAAGAGCACTGACTACTCTTCCAGAGATCCCGAGTTCAAATCCCAGCAACCACATGGTGGCCCACAGCCATCTCTAATGATATCTGATGCCTTCTTCTGGTGTGTCTGAAGACAGCTACAGTGTAAATAATAAATAAATAAATAAACAAATAAATAAATAAATAAGTAAATAAATAAATATCTTAAAAAATAAAAAAAAAGATTAAGACACTTTGAAGAATCTTAATCCAACTGGTCCCAGGAAGAAAAGGCAGCTGCAAGGAAGGAGAGGAAGAGTTTTTTTTTTTTTTTGCCATGCTTTGACTGAAGAAGAAGCCAGCAGCCATGTGTGGTATTGGGAGCAGCTGAAGCCTGTGGCTACTACTACAGGCAGCTGGTTGTGAATGTTAATCAAGGACTAGGTAGGACTAGCCACTGAAGTTTAGGGCAGGTGGGAGATAGTAACACCCAGCAATTTTGTTCAAAGGCACGTTGAAAAGGAACAAACTGTGTGTATATGTTTTATTCAAGGATTCAAGGAAAGCTGAGTGAGTGCTGGTAGTGTAGTCACTTCCCGAAGCTAAATGAGGTACCATAAAACTATAACCAACGTGTGAAAAGTCATTTCTATTACAAATAAAACTATATTAATTTAGTGATTTCTGTTGCAATTTCCAGAAGAAGTAATAAAAAGTATAGTGATTAGCTAAAAAGCCAATATGAAAGATAAAATGGGATGCAAAATAATATTGTTAATCGAACAGAGGATGAAAGGAAGAACAGTGTAAAGTGCACAAAATACAACAAGCTGAGACTAATATAATGAACCCATGACATCAATAGTCGCATTAAATATAAATGGAATAAATATTCTAACCAAAACATTCGGATTTATGGTACCAAATAAGAAAGTAAAAATCTAAGTATGTGCATAACTTAGGAAGACTGAACTTTATTGAGAAAACAAGTGCATTAGAAAGAGATTAAAAACAAAGCTAACATGCTTAACAACTCTTCAATGTAATAATCTGGTAATTGCTTCTTGGATTTTACTAACTCAGAGAGGAATAGGAATGAAAATACCTATATGTTGTGGTTCTTACGATACGTGATTAAACATGTAAAATAGAACATGGGGGCAATTGAAAATGGTCAAACATGCTTTATTATTAAGAACTTTAGTAATATATTTTGAAGTTTTGATATGATTAAATGCATGTGTGCTTGAGACACAATGGTTCTTTGTCACAAAACAAACTTTCCAGTTTCCAATGGTACTTTAGATTTGCAGTAGCCACACAAAATGTCTTAGGATTAGTGTTAATGAAAGAAAGATGTTTTCTACACCTGTATTTTAAATGAATTTTCTTCCAGATATTTATTAATGCTAAAAATTTTTTTCTTGAGGATTTATTTTTCTCCCATGTACTCTCATACTCTGTAAAAGAGCATCTTTCTTTGTAGAAGTGTGGATTAAAATCCCTCACTGTATTAGCCTATTTTGTTTCCATCAGCACATGACATTATGACATTTTCTCCATTCTGTGATAGTGGAAAAAGTGTAGTCGTCCTGGCTTCTATTAGCACAGTAGAAGAAAGTTCTTTTTAAACTGTAAGGTGCTGAAGGGTTCCATCATTGCTTTGCTCTGATGTGATTTCTGGGAATTCCTCAGTTGCTAAGTCATAATGACTCCCTATTTCCTTTCTTCTGTTCTTGAACTATTGCAGAGCCATAATCATAGCTCTAATTTCAAGTCAACCACCACAGCATTTTAACAGTTAGTCTTCTGTTATTGAGGTTTGAGAGGACATCATCAAAGGCTTTACATTCCTATGCACATCTGATGGTCAGGAATGAGTCACCATTCATTATACAGTTGCAAGGAGGGTGTCATGACTCAGCAAAGTTAGATACACTCCAAAGAATTTAACCCAGTAAGCAGTTTAGATAGAACGCAAATCAAGGTATTCTGATGTGTAATTTCATTTTGCTTTCTATTATAAAACTTAATGGGAACAATGCCATTAAATATAAATATTGGCTTGGATGTGTTTAACTGTTCTTCTAAACAATACTTTCTATCAAAACTACCTAGAAAAGTATATTTTACAGTATATGACAGTCAGTACTAAAAATAAGTTATAAAACTAAAGAAATGTTACAAAGCACAAAAGGTTTCTAAATCCACTTTAAAGATTCCATTGATTTTTTTTTAGCCTTTTAGATGTTGAAATAAAACCCAGTTTTATTTTTATTTGCCAAATGGCACATTAAAAATTACCTAGCTGATGTTTACAGTATAAGATAAAAAGTGTGGAGACATAAAAAATAGTGGTCTAAGTAAAGTATATAATGATTCACCAAAAACTAAGTGTTAAATGTCAATAATTGCTGTCAATAATATCTCAATAGACTGTGATACTCTGAAACACCAGTCATGGCAACTGTGTCTAGCACCGGATATAGAAGGTAGTCCATGAGAGACATGACTGCCATCTGACATGGCTCAAGAAGGATGTGAGGAGCACATGGAAGTTACATGTAACCCCTTAAAAATCTTGAATGCACAACCATTTAAATAGAACCCTTTGTTCAAGTTGACACACAACACAGGCAAGCCACATGAAAATGCAATTTAGCATAGGTGTAGATAAGGGAGTGAGACGCACTAATGTGCATCTCAATGTTAATATCAAGACCATTAAGTAAATTAAAATATAATTTGCACATAACAAGATATTCAGAGAGTTTTCAGAAAACGAAATTTGGCCTTTCTCCTGTATCTTCTTTGAAGGTTAACGTGAAATATGAATATTTTCATAGCTCTTTATACTTATGCTTGTCTGAAAGTTAAAATGTAAAAAATTATAATAAATATATTTTAAAGTGAAAGAATAATTGAGAAGAGAATGTTCTGGGCAGATTTATCTCCTAGGAAAAAGTGTGTTTCAAAGGTAGATAAATTGGAACATATATTTTTATTTAAAAAAAAAAGTCCAAATCAAGTATGCTCTAAAATCCAAACGTAATGATGAAAAGTTTCAGATTTTTGATCTCTAGACTTTAGACAACCTCAGGTTTCGGTTTTCTGACTAGGAACTCTCAACCATCAAACTATAGACGATCTCTGTATAAACATTCTCAAATCTGAAATACTTAAAAATATAAACGGTTTTTGACCTGGGTGTTCTGGAAAAGACATACTCAACCTGTGCTTGTGAAGAGTAGGGAAAGCGTACCTCCTTTCTCAGAAGAATCATGGCACAGCTATGAGCAACTGCCTCATGAATACTCGGAATCAGTATTTCAGGGTGGTTTTTCCAGAAGTGTAACTCCAAGTACTATCAATTCTCATCTTTTAACAGAAGCAATTGTAGGTACCATGATGGCGGCAGCCATCACTACAGGTACTATCATGTCAGGTACCATCATCCCTGTAGCAACCATCACTGTAGCAACCATCACTGCAGAAGCCATAGTTGCAGGTACCATCATGTCGGGTACCATCACTATAGCAACCATCATTGCAGGTATGATCACGGCAGGAGTCATCGCTGTGGGAACCATCACTTCAGGTCCCTTTGCAGGCTACCTTATCTCTGAGGAATAGAGTATGGTGTGAGAGATTTTATATGTTCACTGTACTACAAAGCAGTGTCTGTTTTCACTTAGAAATGGTGAACTTCTTTAAAAGACATAGTGAATGCATGTTTTTGACCTGGGAATTCTGGAAAAGACGTACTCAACCTGTGCTTGTGAAGAGAACATATTTATAAATTACCGATTATAGGGAAAAGTAGCTTTGGAGAGAGGGCTTCGTTACATTGATTTTAAGCAAGTCAATTTACCTCAACTATCAATAAATTACCTTTCTCAACAAAACCAATACACTGAACTTTGACATCATTTCGTCATGTAATTTTTGACAATTTAAGCTCTAAACTATTTTAAGGTACAATCTATAAAAACAAAACGAAGAATCACTTACTTGATATTATCAAGACAGCCTGATTCAGGTTTCAGTATGGCAGTATGGTGAAACATTTTGTATAAAGCAATCCCGAGGAAGATTACATTCAGCTGAAATAATAAAAAAAAAAAAAGGTAGTGTTTTGTAGATAACCAGAGTAGTGAAAAACAGCATGGCCATCCCCTTTAACACATGAATTGTTCTGGGAAATTAGTTCTCTCGGTAGACTCTTAGAGAAACTGGATCACTGGTGACTGTCTAATGCTTTAACAAAGGCAAGAAGCCAGCTTTGAGGATTGTGATACCACAGAGTTACAAAACGTGGCTTTGCCAAATCCACACTAAATACAAAATCGGTGGTAATTTAGAAGAAAGCTGCTGAAATTTTGTAATAACTCAAAGCCCACTCACTGCATGATTAAGAAAACCGAATCCCCAAGTACAGGAATTTTTCTAAGAGAGCTACTACGTTGGCATTCCATGATATGTCTCTAGATTGATTATCTATAGATATTCTCTATTTCAGGTTTCAGAGGTGCACTTTTTCAGATGCTAAATTATTGACATGTAAAAACATTTATTTGTTTGTTTGTTTGTTTGTATATAGCAGTCTCACTATGTAGGTCCAGCTCACTATGTAGAGCAGGCTAGCCTTGCACTCCTACTTCTAACTACCTAATTCTGGGGATTACAGACATATACTACCATACCAGGCTGCAAATACAAATCATAACCTCAGTATATTTTGAATGCCTAAGTAAAACGGATTAGAAAATGCTGGTGGAATGCTGGTGCCACAATAAACTGAGTTGTAAGCAGATGGTCTCTTGTGGCACGGTTATGCCACAAAAACAGATAACATGCCTATAATTTAAAAGAACATAGTCTGAGAGACATTACCTATATGCCTTACATGAACCTGATAAAGCAGTGGTTCTCAACCTTCCTAATGCTGCATTCTATAATACCGTTTCTCATATTGTGTGAAGCTCAGCCATAAAAATGTTTTCATTGTTACTTCATGACGGCAATTTTGTTGCTGTTATGAATGGTAATGTAAATAATCTTGGAGATAAAGGTTTGCCTAAGGGGTTATGACTCACATGTTGAGAACCACTGCTCTAAAGCAAACCGTAGGTTGAATGACACTTGAACCAAGTGACTGGCTTCTACAGTCTACACCTGGGGACTGATACAGATCAGGAAAGTTCAAACGCTCCCCTGACATTCTCCCTCTAAAACAGCCTCGAAGTTCTTTGTCAATGTTCTTGAGTCTCAGACATGAAAATCAAATGGTGAAGAAAGCCAAGCAAAGCAACCAACACTGAGTGGTTAAAAAAGCTTAATGTGAACTGAATGCAATCAGTTAGTGGGAAAGTCTGGTCCGTATTGAAGAAAGTTTGTCCACAGTCATTATTCTGCCGTCTTTGACTTTATTTTCTGTCCTTTTATTTCTTTTGGTAATGATGATTGGTTATAAAATGACTCTAGTCTCTCACATATCTGAGGAATGATCAATGAGACTGATTTTAGACACCAGGCTTTTCCCATGACATGTGTGTGTATATACACAGGCATGTATATATTTATGTTTGTCCACACACATATGTCCACATGTGTAGGCCCACACACTACTATGGTAGTAGGACATGGGCCATCGTGTCATTTTCAAGTTTGAAACATTTTTTCCTTTCAAAATATATCTGGTTTCCGGTAAGAAACTTTAGCCCTACATTTTATTCAGAGCTAAGGGATTACCACTTCTTTCCAAAACTGTGCATATTTGTTATATTTCATTATCTGTGGGTGGGTAGTCATGGGAGGTGCATGCCATGGTGTGTGTGTAGAGATCAGTGGATAACTTGCAGTGTCTTTCCTTTTCCCCTCTGTGGGTGCCGGCGATATCATTCAGTTGCTCAAACTTAGTGACAAGCACTCCTACCTCCCGAACCATCTTGTGGGCCCTAGGTTTTTAATGGTAACAATGATACTAACAGAGTCATTTAAATTAGGACACATGACGTAAGAAATAAAGGCATTCTTCAACTAAAACTGTAAAAGGAGGCACGATCCCTAAGCACATGCTGATTTCAGTTGTGCCAAATTCATTAAAGTCTTGAGAGCTTACATGAATGGATAAATAAACGAATAGTGTAAGTAACAGCTAGGTGTTCACCCATATTTCTAATTTCTGTTTATTTTTCAATTCTAATTATTTCAAAAGAAAGTAATGAAGACATGCTGTTGTCACAGTGAAAAGCCATCATGGTGCATTTGTCTACACAGCTCTGTGGGCTACACTGGACTGGATTCTTGAGTAGCCATTTACTTTTGCAAATGCTTACTTTCCTTTTCCAACAGTTTTGATGAACTACTTTACACCATAAAAGTAGACTATAATGAGTGTCTAATTGCTTGAGTTATGTATGGTCATATAAGTACATGCTTTTCCCCAAATTAACCTATGTAAATTTAAGATAGCTTGAACATGGATGGTGGAAATCTTATTTCTTGACCTGGGAAGTGCATAGTTAATTAGGAGTTCTCACCATAATTATCAAGGTCGCTGGTCCTATAAAACTCCAAATGAAGTAGGTGTCAAGGCGAAGCCAACATCTGCAGTGAAACACAAGGGAGAGAGGCCATTCAAAGACTGGGTCCAGGACATATATCAAGAGTGAGCAGGTGACAGAGAAGAATGGGAATGGCACAGTATTCCACTGGGAGACAGGAAATATTACATTGCTTGTTCATTTAAATGCTGAATTATGTGCCCAATTTCTGACAGCACTGTTGATGGAGTAAGATAATTACCCCTGGAGAAAGCAGGGAGAAATGGCATCAGGCCTATTTGCTAAGGCCTTTTGTGTCTGTCACTGAAACCTTAGAGGAAAAAAGGAAAAGCCATACATACAGCCATTAAAGCCAGTAGCTTTAAGCTATCCTTTTCTCTCCAATTACAGTGCTACATAACCTGTCTATCAGCTGTCAGGCAAAGTGACATTTTTCTGTCAGGAAGATCTGAGGAAATTCAGTACAAGGAAGAAATAAATTTGGTATCAGAAGATTGAAGTTTAATTAGGTTGGGCAGCCAACCTTTGAGGGTTCTGAAGCCTTAAAAAGAGCATGTTACTGCTCACGCTTCTGGAGTTGCAAGTGGTCCTTAGCATCTGAAGAAGTTGATTCATGACCTAAAAAGTAAATTATTAATCACTTAATTTCAGGCACATTTAGTACTCCTCCAGTTCTTAAAGCCTCTGGGAAATTACATTTCCATTCTTCACAGTGACAGAAAGACAAAGTGAAAGTGACTAGTTATGAGAAAGATTAATGCAAATAGTGAACAAATTATTTGATGTTAAGAATAATATCTTGAATAATTTGCCACTTTGCAATATTTGAGGCATAATTAAAACCAGAGCATTTCCACTGGTAAATACTCAACGCTTTTTCTTATGTGCACTAAACTTGTGTTCAAAGCATTTGAACATGAGGCTTATTATAATACTGTTATGAAAAGAGGGATGGAACAAACCAGAACATTGTCGTGGAAGGATTTCACACATCACTTTAATACTGAACTGATAAATAAACGATTGTCTTTCATCTGATAAAATAAGTTGTAAAATAGAGTAGGTCTATGTTTGCTAATGGGATACATTTATATATTGAGGGTTACGGATAGAGCTCAATGACCTATGAGGCTCTGAGTTCAGTTGCCAGCACCATAAAGAAGGGAGCAAAGAGGAGAAAGGGAGGGTGTAAGGAAGAAGAGGAAGGGGAAGAACAGTAGGAGGGAGAAGGTAACCAAGAGGAGGGAGAGAAGGAGGAGGATGAAGAAGGAAAGAAAGTAGGAGTGGTTGTTGTTAAAAGGTCATATAAAACATTATCACCTCTTTATTAAATGTATATACATATTTAATAAATAAAATAATATATAAATGCACATACTTATTTCCATGAAAATAAATAAATTAGATATAAATTATAAATTTAAATTTTATATATATATATATATATATATATATATATATATTGTTTCAGTGTAAAGAAAAACTCACAAACTCATGCTATTACGGATTGTCCCATAGAGGAGCGTGAAGACACCAGAGTGTGGAACCCTAAAGCTTTAGCTGTATGTTTTACTTAATAATTACTGAAATTATACCAAAATACTAAAAAGTTTTCACTAGAGTGATAAAGGCAGTGATTATGATTTGTTTGCTGCTTTCTACAGTTTGTAACTTTAAAATTCTTCTAAAATAGTTGATAGCTATATTTTTAAGCAAAAAAATTTGTCACCAAAACCAATCTTTAAGCACCTGGCTATCTTCTTTTACTTTAAATCCATATAAACTGACTTCAGTAGCAGTGAGGGAGATACACCATTCAAAGACTGAATACCAGTCCATAATTTCTATTTAGACTAGATAGTTTATTATTGTTTAAATATATACAAGAATTCTGCTTGAAAAATATTGTTATGAAAGCAATTAGAGCTTAAATTACTAGCCATATATTTAATTATCCATTAGTTATGGTACTTAAATATTTATCATGGAAGAATGGTATAGTGTTCCCTATGAACAGGCATAAGAGAGGTCTCTTTTCACATAGAATCACTCTCATCATTCTCACTGAGTGTGAGCTTGTTACCCTTTAAAGAAACTCTGTGTGTGAATGATTTGAATAAATATGGAAATTTCAATCAGTATCTATAGGGTCTTTCAAACTAGATTTCCCTTTAGGCTAAAAGCAATAAAGAACAAAGTAAGTACACTTTTCCATATTAAATTAGATTATTTAAATTATATCAAGACAATCCAACACTAATAATGCATTTGAGAATAATTAGTAATAGGATAATACATTTAGAGCTCAAAACATTTTTGGAGAGGTCATCTAAGAGCTAAAGCACCTTTTTCAGCAAATAATTTTAATTATAGGAAAAATATATTTCAAGTTCTTCCAGAAAATATTCTTTTAGAGGTAATAGATAATTTTAATCATATTATCAGTGATTTTGTTCAATTAAAGTTGGTATAAAACTTTAATATCTTCACATATTTTGATTAAATAGCATAACGACATTAACTTTTTCTTTATCAAGCTTGATTTTTTTTTGTGAAATATCAGCTAGCAAATGCTTTATTTTTAAATATGAATTTGGCTAACCGTCTTTTCTAGATGTGGAAGACAAGTGAGATGTTATTTTTAGGCTTTAAGAAAATTCTTCACTATATTTATTTAAAATTATTTAAATTCCTTTTGTAAGTGAACAGGGGATGAGGCAGTCTGAAACTCAACATGCACTGAGTAAATCATCACCCCATGCCTGCTGTCGGTACTTTACTATCCTCTGGAATCTGTGTGGAAAGAATGCCTTTTCTAATTTGACTGCCATATGGCCATACCTGCTGTTGTTTTTGGCTGCACGCTGGCTTTTGCAAAGCTCTCTGCGTTTCAGCTCTTTCCCATTACCCACCTTCAAAATTTGCATGGTTCCTGCCCTATTCACTGTGCCCTTGACTGTAATGCAAAGAATTGTATTATATACTCTTGTTTGACCATATCTATCTGTCCTACACCATAACATTCTAAACCCTGCCCCCCCATGCTAATTGGAGAATCTCTGAAACCAGTGGCTAAAAGTAGACCAGATCAGATTAATAAGATAAATGCTAAAGGAAAAGTCATCATACTAAACACAAAAAGGCAGCAGACAAATGGTTAAATCTACTTCTACATAGATGGTTTATCTGAAAACCATAGTGATATGGTTTACTAAGTAATATTTAACTAGCAAAAATAGGTAAGTTTAATAGGCCATTCATATTTAATTTTCAAGACTCCTCGATTTTGTATTTTTAAAGGATATTCAGTCTATTGTGTATGGTCTCTGAATTGTGCGTTTAGAGGTACTAAAAGAAGATACATGACTTATGGATGAAAGGAGAACTCATTCCGGCCATCCTGTCTTACTTCTTCAGTACAAAATACATTCTAGAGTGTAAAGGAAGACTTTTCATTTGCCATATCTGCCTTGTTTTTGTCTCATTAATGAAACACAAATGTGCCATTAGAATCATCCTATTGTATTTTTCAAAAGGTAATAAAATACTGCTGTTTACATGATTTCTTATTGAATTAATATAATTTTATTAGTTTCAACACTCCGAAGAATCAATGCTAAGCCACAAATACAATTTATTTTCCTGTAGAATTGTTCTCCAAAATGTAGAACACATTTTCAAAATTAATAGCAAAGGAGTTGATAGCATGTTCCCTGAGAATCAACTACATATTCAACAAGAACTACTTTCATATAAACTCAGAAAGATATTAACAAATTATTTTCTTATAACAGGAAAAGTAATTTCTTAAAATAACACAACAGAGGAAACATTCTGTTAAATGTATGCTCTTTATGGACTAACCTCCAGCTCATCCTTTTAGATTCATGCCTCATACTGAAAAGGTGTGGTTCTGTATTTAGAAACACAGCAAGCCCAGCAACCCAGGGACAGAACCATCTCCATACCATGGCTCACAGTGCTGAGCACCAGTCAACCCAGCAGCCTGTAGTTTCTCATCCAGAATTTGATGCAAAATTATAGATTAAAGAGTCTATGGGAAATATTAAGTGTAACTAGAAACTATTTTTGGTATCATTTAGATATTGAAGTTCATGATACCTTTATATCAAGTTGTTTATGAGTTTGTAAATACCATAATCTCCTTGGTTAAGTCGTGCACATATATGTTTATATTTACATCCATTTTGTTATATATTGTGCATAGAACACTATATTTGTACTGTGTTTATTATTTATTATCTAACTTCGCATTTTTCTATCATCATCATCCTCTCTCTCTCTCTCTTTCTCTCTCTCTCCATACATATATACATATGTAAGGTCAAACCATTAAGAAAAAAATTTTTTTAAAAGTATAAAGAAACAAAGAGGAGAGGAGGAAAGAGGCAGATAAACTGTAAGCAATAAAGCATGTAGTCCTAAACTTATTGAAAATACAGTTGTCAAGGACTTTAAAAAGTAATTGCCCTGGAATAATGATACAATTCACAGACCCAGAGGCTATAATTCCAAGTAGGGCTCAAGGGAAGACACATGGATCTCCCTGGAAAGGCTGAGTACTATAGATTTTGCAGGCGTACGTAGGAAGGAAGGGTAGAAACAGGAGGGTTCCGATGTGGGTAGGGTAGAGAATATAGTTCTGGGAGAAAAGACTGGAATTGAGGTCCCTTCTTCCATAGGTCAAAATAGCAGTAGGAGAATTGTAATCGCTAGCGTAATCAATGAAGAGTTTTAACTAATTTATATTTTAAAAAGTTGTTTCTTATAAACTTCATATTTATTCACTTCTACCAGCCAAATATAGAGCCATTAATAAAAGATGCAATTTAGTAAGTGCATATTTATTTCGAATGTTTATGTAATATGTAATTCCATATATCTGCATACATGCATACATAACCACATGTAAATGCACAGGTTCATATGTCATAGTAATTTCATTCAATATTTATAATTGTCCTTACTTTCCAGGTTAGTAGTCGTGAGGTTAGTAGTGACATCGAGATTGTTTTCTAGTCTACCTGACATCACGGCCTCTACAGCAGGAAAAAGGTGTGTACGAAATAATATAAAAGTTGCAAATTACTTGATAAACATGCAATCTCAATGAAGGGATAAGAAATCTACACACTACATATAAAGCATGCATATTGAAAATATCAGAATTATTTAAATATGTCTCTTGAAAACACATTCTTTTGTATTTTACTGAGTGGCTTCAGTGCAATGATCTACATAAATAATTCTCATATTTCTTAAATATATTTAATAGTTGTAAAATTGCCAGGATAATCAGGGGCTTTTTGAGTCCATCCAAACCCACGTTATGTCTAGATTTTTTTCCCTGCCTCACAATATCCCAACCCCTGTTTACTACACTGCAACTAGAACATGTGCTGCACATGTCATACAAATACATACTACACATGTGTGCACACGTCATACAAATACATGCTACACATGTGTGCACATGTCATACAAATACATGCTACACATGTGTGCACATGTCATATAAATACATGCTGCACATGTGCTGCACATGTCATATAAATAGTAGCATAAAGTAATAGATATGGTCTTGTTTGATAGACCTCGTTGAAACCAAACAGTATTTGAAAATTTATCCATTCTGGAACACTTACTACTACTTTATTTCATTGAGAATAATATTCCACCATATAGCTATATCGTGTTTTGTCATTTTATCTGTTGATGATATAAAGAGGGGGCCTCCACATGGTTTATCTGGCCAAAACAATGATATGGATTTTTTTTTTCATGGACCTATGTTTTGCTAGGTCATTGGATTACTATCACTTGGTTGGTAATGTGAAAGGAACTTTCTGTTTTGCTAAGGCTAGTCTCAAATCCCTGGTCTCAGATTATCCATCCTGCCTCCAAATACTAGGACTGCTAGCCTAGCCTCAATACCCAGCCATATTAAAAAAATGCTTAACATTTTGAGTGGTTCTAACTTCTATGTCTTTAACTTTTATTATTATCTTGTTATTACTCCGGCCCCAGTAGATGTAGACATTCTAAATTTTACAATGACCACTCGATGTCATATGACAGCTGTGGACATTTTTAACCTTTTTTTTTAATCCAAAAATAACTCAAGTACAGTGTGCTACTTTTAGTATAGCCCATTGCCTTATAAAAAAAAATAACAGGACAGTGGTCCTGATCTCTGATAGAGTTATGGAATAGATAACTCCCCCATAGAAAATTGTATGCTCAACCTAGTATTATTTCATATGGTAGTAGCTTCATGGTTGTGATAGGACTCCTTGGTAGGAACAATAAAACCTCAGTCTTTAATACATATGCACAGAAAGCATGCCTAAACATGTTAATAAAATTATATATTTAAATGTGTGTGGATTCTTCATATACACACTGAATGAATGTTACACTGTTATGTCATCAAAAAGTATGTTTTCTGAAGGGGATTTACCTAATTAGAAATTATGAGACCCGTGGATCCCGGCCCGCAGCAGCTCTCTGCCCCCAGACCCTGTGTGAGAGAGACCCAACAGCCTGGTCAGGTGGGCACTCCTGAGGCTGCAGAGCGGAACAGACCACCAACACTGCTCACCCCTGCCCACATCCCTGGCCCAAGAGGAAACTGTATAAGGCCTCTGGGCTCCCGTGGGGGAGGGCCCAGGAGCGGCAGGACCCCTGCCTGAGACACCACCAGAATCTGAAGGAAACAGACCGGATAAACAGTTCTCTGCACCCAAATCCCGTGGGAGGGAGAGCTGAACCTTCAGAGAGGCAGACAAGCCTGGGAAACCAGAAGAGACTGCTCTCTGCACACACATCTCGGACGCCAGAGGAAAAAGCCAAAGACCATCTGGAACCCTGGTGCACTGAAGCTCCCGGAAGGGGCGGCACAGATCTTCCTGGTTGCTGCCGCTGCAGAGAGCCCGTGGGCAGCACCCCACGAGCGAACTTGAGCCCCGGGACCACAGGTAAGACCAACTTTTCTGCTGCAAGAAAGCTGCCTGGTGAACTCAAGACACAGGCCCACAGGAACAGCTGAAGACCTGTAGAGAGGAAAAACTACACGCCGGAAAGCAGAACACTCTGTCCCCATAACTGACTGAAAAAGAGGAAAACAGGTCTACAGCACTCCTGACACACAGGCTTATAGGACAGTCTAGCCACTGTCAGAAATAGCAGAACAAAGTAACACTAGAGATAATCTGATGGCGAGAGGCAAGCGCAGGAACCCAAGCAACAGAAACCAAGACTACATGGCACCATCGGAGCCCAATTCTCCCATCAAAACAAACATGGAATATCCAAACACACCAGAAAAGCAAGATCTAGTTTCAAAATCATATTTGATCATGATGCTAGAGGACTTCAAGAAAGACGTGAAGAACTCCCTTAGAGAACAAGTAGAAGCCTACAGAGAGGAATCGCAAAAATGCCTGAAAGAATCGCAAAAATCCCTGAAAGAAATCCAGGAAAACATAAATAAACAAGTAGAAGCCCATAGAGAGGAGACACAAAAATCCCTGAAAGAATTCCAGGAAAACACAATCAAACAGTTGAAGGAATTAAAAATGGAAATGGAAGCAATCAAGAAAGAACACATGGAAACAACCCTGGATATAGAAAACCAAAAGAAGAGACAAGGAGCTGTAGATACAAGCTTCACCAACAGAATACAAGAGATGGAAGAGAGAATCTCAGGAGCAGAAGATTCCATAGAAATCATTGACTCAACTGTCAAAGATAATGTAAAGCGGAAAAAGCTACTGGTCCAAAACATACAGGAAATCCAGGACTCAATGAGAAGATCAAACCTAAGGATAATAGGTATAGAAGAGAGTGAAGACTCCCAGCTCAAAGGACCAGTAAATATCTTCAACAAAATCATAGAAGAAAACTTCCCTAACCTAAAAAAAGAGATACCCATAGACATACCAGAAGCCTACAGAACTCCAAATAGATTGGACCAGAAAAGAAACACCTCCCGTCACATAATTGTCAAAACACCAAATGCACAAAATAAAGAAAGAATATTAAAAGCAGTAAGGGAAAAAGGTCAAGTAACATATAAAGGCAGACCTATCAGAATCACATCAGACTTCTCGCCAGAAACTATGAAGGCCAGAAGATCCTGGACTGATGTCATACAGACCCTAAGAGAACACAAATGCCAGCCCAGGTTACTGTATCCAGCAAAACTCTCAATTAACATTGATGGAGAAACCAAGATATTCCATGACAAAACCAAATTTACACAATATCTTTCTACAAATCCAGCACTACAAAGGATAATAAATGGTAAAGCCCAACATAAGGAGGCAAGCTATACCCTAGAAGAAGCAAGAAACTAATCGTCTTGGCAACAAAACAAAGAGAATGAAAGCACACAAACATAACCTCACATCCAAATATGAATATAACGGGAAGCAATAATCACTATTCCTTAATATCTCTCAATATCAATGGCCTCAACTCCCCAATAAAAAGACATAGATTAACAAACTGGATACGCAACGAGGACCCTGCATTCTGCTACCTACAGGAAACACACCTCAGAGACAAAGACAGACACTACCTCAGAGTGAAAGGCTGGAAAACAACTTTCCAAGCAAATGGTCAGAAGAAGCAAGCTGGAGTAGCCATTCTAATATCAAATAAAATCAATTTCCAACTAAAAGTCATCAAAAAAGATAAGGAAGGACACTTCATATTCATCAAAGGAAAAATCCACCAAGATGAACTCTCAATCCTAAATATCTATGCCCCAAATACAAGGGCACCTACATACGTAAAAGAAACCTTACTAAAGCTCAAAACACACATTGCACCTCACACAATAATAGTGGGAGATTTCAACACCCCACTCTCATCAATGGACAGATCATGGAAACAGAAATTAAACAGTGATGTCGACAGACTAAGAGAAGTCATGAGCCAAATGGACTTAACGGATATTTATAGAACATTCTATCCTAAAGCAAAAGGATATACCTTCTTCTCAGCTCCTCATGGTACTTTCTCCAAAATTGACCATATAATTGGTCAAAAAACGGGCCTCAACAGGTACAGAAAGATAGAAATAATCCCATGCGTGCTATCGGACCACCACGGCCTAAAACTGGTCTTCAATAACAATAAGGGAAGAATGCCCACATATACGTGGAAATTGAACAATGCTCTACTCAATGATAACCTGGTCAAGGAAGAAATAAAGAAAGAAATTAAAAACTTTTTAGAATTTAATGAAAATGAAGATACAACATACCCAAACTTATGGGACACAATGAAAGCTGTGCTAAGAGGAAAACTCATAGTGCTGAGTGCCTGCAGAAAGAAACAGGAAAGAGCATATGTCAGCAGCTTGACAGCACACCTAAAAGCTCTAGAACAAAAAGAAGCAAATACACCCAGGAGGAGTAGAAGGCAGGAAATAATCAAACTCAGAGCTGAAATCAACCAAGTAGAAACAAAAAGGACCATAGAAAGAATCAACAGAACCAAAAGTTGGTTCTTTGAGAAAATCAACAAGATAGATAAACCCTTAGCCAGACTAACGAGAGGACACAGAGAGTGCGTCCAAGTTAACAAAATCAGAAATGAAAAGGGAGACATAACTACAGATTCAGAGGAAATTCAAAAAATCATCAGATCTTACTATAAAAACCTATATTCAACAAAACTTGAAAATCTTCAGGAAATGGACAATTTCCTAGACAGATACCAGGTATCGAAGTTAAATCAGGAACAGATAAACCAGTTAAACAACCCCATAACTCCTAAGGAAATAGAAGCAGTCATTAAAGGTCTCCCAACCAAAAAGAGCCCAGGTCCAGACGCGTTTAGTGCAGAATTCTATCAAACCTTCATAGAAGACCTCATACCAATATTATCCAAACTATTCCACAAAATTGAAACAGATGGAGCACTACCGAATTCCTTCTACGAAGCCACAATTACTCTTATACCTAAACCACACAAAGACACAACAAAGAAAGAGAACTTCAGACCAATTTCCCTTATGAATATTGACGCAAAAATACTCAATAAAATTCTGGCAAACCGAATTCAAGAGCACATCAAAACAATCATCCACCATGATCAAGTAGGCTTCATCCCAGGCATGCAGGGATGGTTTAATATACGGAAAACCATCAACATGATCCATCATATAAACAAACTGAAAGAACAGAACCACATGATCATTTCATTAGATGCTGAGAAAGCATTTGACAAAATTCAACACCCCTTCATGATAAAAGTCCTGGAAAGAATAGGAATTCAAGGCCCATACCTAAACATAGTAAAAGCCATATACAGCAAACAAGTTGCTAACATTAAACTAAATGGAGAGAAACTTGAAGCAATCCCACTAAAATCAGGGACTAGACAAGGCTGCCCACTCTCTCCCTACTTATTCAATATAGTTCTTGAAGTTCTAGCCAGAGCAATCAGACAACAAAAGGAGATCAAAGGGATACAGATCGGAAAAGAAGAGGTCAAAATATCACTATTTGCAGATGACATGATAGTATATTTAAGTGATCCCAAAAGTTCCACCAGAGAACTACTAAAGCTGATAAACAACTTCAGCAAAGTGGCTGGGTATAAAATTAACTCAAATAAATCAGTTGCCTTCCTCTATACAAAAGAGAAACAAGTCGAGAAAGAAATTAGGGAAACGACACCCTTCATAATAGACCCAAATAATATAAAGTACCTCGGTGTGACTTTAACCAAGCAAGTAAAAGATCTGTACAATAAGAACTTCAAGACACTGAGGAAAGAAATTGAAGAAGACCTCAGAAGATGGAAAGATCTCCCATGCTCATGAATTGGCAGGATTAATATAGTAAAAATGGCCATTTTACCAAAAGCAATCTACAGATTCAATGCAATCCCCATCAAAATACCAATCCAATTCTTCAAAGAGTTAGACAGAACAATTTGCAAATTCATCTGGAATAACAAAAAACCCAGGATAGCTAAAGCTATCCTCAACAATAAAAGGACTTCAGGGGGAATCACTATCCCTGAACTCAAGCAGTATTACAGAGCAATAGTGATAAAAACTGCATGGTATTGGTACAGAGACAGACAGATAGACCAATGGAATAGAATTGAAGACCCAGAAATGAACCCACACACCTATGGTCACTTGATTTTTGACAAAGGAGCCAAAACCATCCAATGGAAAAAAGATAGCATTTTCAGCAAATGGTGCTGGTTCAAATGGAGGGCAACATGTAGAAGAATGCAGATCGATCCATCCTTATCACCCTGTACAAAGCTTAAGTCCAAGTGGATCAAGGACCTCCACATCAAACCAGACACACTCAAACTAATAGAAGAAAAACTAGGGAAGCATCTGGAACACATGGGCACTGGAAAAAATTTCCTGAACAAAACACCAATGGCTTATGCTCTAAGATCAAGAATCGACAAATGGGATCTCATAAAACTGCAAAGCTTCTGTAAGGCAAAGGACACGGTGGTTAGGATAAAACGGCAACCAACAGATTGGGAAAAGATCTTTACCAATCCTCAACAGATAGAGGCCTTATATCCAAAATATACAAAGAACTCAAGAAGTTAGACCGCAGGGAAACAAATAACCCTATTAAAAAATGGGGTTCAGAGCTAAACAAAGAATTCACAGCTGAGGAATGCCGAATGGCTGAGAAAGACCTAAAGAAATGTTCAACATCTTTAGTCATAAGGGAAATGCAAATCAAAACAACCCTGAGATTTCACCTCACACCAGTGAGAATGGCTAAGATCAAAGACTCAGGTGACAGCAGATGCTGGCGAGGATATGGAGAAAGAGGAACACTCCTCCATTGTTGGTGGGATTGCAGACTGGTAAAACCATTCTGGAAATCAGTCTGGAGGTTCCTCAGAAAATTGGACATTGAACTGCCTGAGGATCCAGCTATACCTCTCTTGAGCATATACCCAAAAGATGCCTCAACATATAAAAGAGACACGTGCTCCACTATGTTCATTGCAGCCTTATTTATAATAGCCAGAAACTGGAAAGAACCCAGATGCCCTTCAACAGAGGAATGGATACAGAAAATGTGGTACATCTACACAATGGAATATTACTCAGCTATCAAAAACAACGAGTTTATGAAATTCGTAGGCAAATGGTTGGAACTGGAAAATATCATCCTGAGTGAGCTAACCCAATCACAGAAAGACATACATGGTATGCACTCATTGATAAGTGGCTTTTAGCCCAAATGCTTGAATTACCCTAGATCCCTAGAACAAACGAAACTCAAGACGGATGATCAAAATGTGAATGCTTCACTCCTTCTTTAAATGAGGGAAAAGAATACCCTTGGCAGGGAAGGGAGAGGCAAAGATTAAAACAGAGACTGAAGGAACACCCATTCAGAGCCTGCCCCACATGTGGCCCATACATATACAGCCACCCAATTAGACAAGATGGATGAAGCAAAGAAGTGCAGACCGACAGGAGCCGGATGTAGATCGCTCCTGAGAGACACAGCCAGAATACAGCAAATACAGAGGCGAATGCCAGCAGCAAACCACTGAACTGAGAATAAGTCCCCCGTTGAAGGAATCAGAGAAAGAACTGGAAGAGCTTGAAGGGGCTCGAGACCCCAAAAGTACAACAATGTCAAGCAACCAGAGCTTCCAGGGACTAAGCCACTACCTAAATACTATACATAGACTGACCCTGGACTCTGACCCCATAGGTAGCAATGAATATCCTAGTAAGAGCACCAGTGGAAGGGGAAGCCCCAGGTCCTGCTAAGACTGAACCCCCAGTGAACTAGACTATGGGGGGAGGGCGGCAATGGGGGGAGGGTTGGGAGGGGAACACCCATAAAGAAGGGGAGGGGGGAGGGGGGAGGGGGATGTTTGCCCGGAAACCGGGAAAGGGAATAACACTTGAAATGTATATAAGAAATACTCAAGTTAATAAAAAATAAAAAAAAGGAAAGAAATCAAAAATATCTTTATTTGTATATTGTACACATAAAGGACCCTAAAAATTCTACTATTAAAGTCCTAAAGCTAATTAACGCTTTAAGTACAATAATAGGATACAACATTAATATGCAAAAATTGATAGCCTTCCTATATACAAGTGACAAATGGACCCAGAAAGCAATCAGGGAAACAACAGCTTTCATAAGAGCCTCTACTGATTTAAACTATCTCAGTGTAGGGGGCTGGGGATTTAGCTCAGTGGTAGAGCGCTTACCTAGGAAGCGCAAGGCCCTGGGTTTGGTCCCCAGCTCCGAAAAAAAAGAACCAAAAAAAAAAAAAAAAAAAAACTATCTCAGTGTAATGCCAACCAAGCAAGTGAAAATCCTGTAGGACAAAAACTTCAAGACATTAAAAAAATACCTTAAAGAAATCAGAATATGGAAAAGGTATCTCATGATCATAGATTAGAGGGATTAATATAATAAAAATGGCCATCTAACTAAAAGTAATCTACTGATTCAGTACAATTCCCAGCAATGTTCCAACACAGTTTTTCACAGAACTTGGAAGCACAATCTGTTATTTCACAGGAAAACACAAAAAAACATGGATTGCTAAAATAATTCTGAATAAGAAAGTATTTGATGGAGATATTGATATTCCTGGGTTTTATACTGTACTACACAGCTGATATAAAAAAAATCAGCATGTATGGAAATCTTTGTTTTGTATATTTGCTATGAATCTAAAATTAAGTATTTTAAAAAGAAAAAATGAATTGAAAAATTAATAGTATCTTAATGTCCTCAATAAAATTGTTGGCCTCTTTGAAGTATAATTAATAATAATAATAATAATAATAATAATAATAAAGAAATTATGAACAAGCTTACAAAATAAACCCATGAACAAAACTATTGAATACTGTCAAGCTGAATGTTTCTCAAGTCTCTTTCTTAGATAGCACTATAATGTAACTGGAAAACACTATATGTACTATCTTAACCAATGAGCACTATTCAACCTAAATGCTCATACAAGTTATTTGGTGAATTGAAATGAAGTCATGTGTGGGTTTTTAGTTGACAACAGGTTACAACCTTACAGTTATTCTTAAGCCAGGGAACTGTGGAGTCAAATGTAAAGATTCATAGATGACTTCACAGCGATTTTCAGATTGCAATAGGATGTTAAGTCTTTTTAGGACCTTGGCTCTTTTCTGTTATCCATGGGTTTCTAATTGGTTACGAGTGTTTTTGATTTAATCTATGTATCAATTTTCCAGGTCACACATTCTCTCTTAGCCTACCCTCTAGGGTTACCCCGTTCCAGTTCTCTTGCTCTTCTTGGTACTCATTTCTGACTCTTTCCTCCAGCCCTCTCAGGATGCTATCTGTTTGGTTGCAATTATGATAAAGGTCCTAAGAAAACTATCAAACATAGACAGGCTTTTAACTATTTGAACTGTTCATATTTTTGTAATATTTTGATAAATTTTAAAATGAGCTGATTTGTTTCTGATGATAAAAAATCATAGTATTAAGAACTGAAATCCAGAACAGTCCTGTTTAAATTATTATCTTCATCATAGTCCTGTTCTGACAGTAACCCATGTATGAAGAGTTTCACTGGCTGCCCAGAAGAATAAGAGCGTGAAAGGCCAGAGATAATGCTCATTATTAACAGTGCAATTCTGACTTGTAATCCACTAGCTGGGGGTTATTTTTTAAAAAGGATTTTTGGTTATTTAAATGGATTCTTAAAATGCCGTGATATTGTGTCCAAATGTTATTGCAAGTATATTTTTGAGTATGTGTCAATTAGACTAAAAGGTTTTATTATACAAACATCAGAAGATAATGACTCTTTTATACGCATTGTAAATTGATGGCAAACTAAACAACATCTTAAGATAAAATTATGTATGCTGGGTTCACGAGTGTGTGTTCTGTACATCATAAATTCAACGGCCTAATAACATTTCATAGAAAAACACATCGTAATCCATCAGCCAGATGGGATATGATAGTTATCTCTATTTGTATCAAAATAACATTTATTTCGCTACAAGACAATTTTATCTCTAAAGTCATCATCTGCCACTGTCATCAGTCTCTTTCCTAGAAATGTAAGCTGTTATTACTAAAGGTTTCAAATGAAATACCTTATTATCACTATAATGAAATGATTAAATACAGTATAAGGAAGAAAAGAAATCCATTGTTTAGAATACATTAGACTACATTAATTAGAATTGTTCTAGATATACTCTAAACACTAAGTTAGAATAAAAGTTAAGACTCATGAAATTCCCAAGGAATAAGGATTTACTAAGACACATATTAATAAGAACA
This sequence comes from Rattus norvegicus, assembly GCF_021556685.1. NCBI lineage: Eukaryota > Metazoa > Chordata > Mammalia > Rodentia > Muridae > Rattus > Rattus norvegicus. Next base: position 26,795,182 of record NC_141547.1, read on the forward strand.
GCTGGCAATATCTTTGATGTCCGGATTGTTACAGTTTATATTAGACTATCCACAGTTTTATTGTTTTTAGACATCAATGAGTGTATTTTAAAACTTAAGAGGTATGTGAAAATTAGGATTATGAAAAGTTATAGGCATTTATTTTTAGTTTACTCATTCTTTATTTTTATGTACATTTGTGTTTGTCCTACATATGTACTGGTGTGAGGGCGTTGTATCCACTCGAACCTGAGCTACAGACAGTTGTGAGCAGCCATGTGGATACTGGGAATTGAACCTGGATCCTCTGGAAAAACAGCCAGTGCTCTAACTCTCTGAGCCACCTCTCCAGCCCTTATGAGCCTTTCTTAACTGAAGTCTTTCTGATATCTTCCAAAATTTTGTTTTGCTGCAACATCTCACCGTAAAGAAAAATGTTACATAGTTAGCAAGTCTGCGAAAGGTATGATGGAATAAATAAAACTTTTTTATCTGGGATAAAATAAAAGCAGTAAGCAACAGTTATAGGAACTGGGAAGATAGAAGAAAATAAACACCAAATTACAGAATGCAGAAACCCTACAAATGGAATCAAAATTCAGGGTCTTGGCTGGGGATATAGCTCAGTGACAAGGTGGGTGCTTCATAAGCAGCAAACCAAGTTCGATCCCCAGAACCACACACAAAATTAATTAAATTCATTGGTTTTAATTTTATTTAAGAAGATATTTTAATTAAGTCCAAATGGAAATATGACACATTCATGTCAGGGGTAAACACCTATCACCAAAATAATAGCCAGATATCCAGTTCATTGACCTCCCCAAAATAGAAGTTTAATATCTTCTCTTGGGGTCAAATTTGTGAACAGTTTTTATATGTATAAAATAAACAATAAAATACTTCGTTCCTGTTTATAATGGAATATGACTGGAATTTGCTCTATTTTTCTCTTCCTCTTTTACTTATCTTCTGTCATCTATCTCTGTTTTGCTTTGCTTTTGCTTGGGAAAAATCATAATTGTATAACTGGGCATTTAACAACTGTTTAGAATCGTGCCTGGGAAGTCAATTATCCTCTATTCCCACAGAGTAATAATGTCAGTAAATGAGACCTACCAGTCATGGGGCAGGAAATTAAAATAATGATGGCCAAGGCTTTAACAAAGCCACTAGGGACTGGGTATTATTGATTCTAAGAGGACATATTTCTACTATCCAGAAAAATGACATCTGTTTCAAGATGAATGATCGAGACACAAAGGAAACAAGTTGACTCAATCTGGCAATGGGAAAATTAACAAATAACTCAGGAGAAAAGATAAATAAATATTGAACCAAAAACAAAAAGAAATGCCAGCCATCCAGCGAACAAGATGAGACTGCCTTGGAACAATATTTGAAATAGTAGAAGGTCACACTTATGATATAACTCAGTTTAATTTCTGAGAGGGAGAGGGCATTAATTAAAATGCAAAACTCTGTGATCCAGAGGGAATAATTGCTAATGGGCTTCTTTCTGGGTTGATGAAAATACTCTAAATCTGTGGTGATGAGTGTATAACATTGAGAGTACCATAAAATACTTCAAAGGAGTATATTATGGCTTGTGAGCTATACCACAATAGCTCACAAATAAGGACAATATTTGACAAGAAAACAGAATATGATGAGGGATATTCCTCTCTCCTAACACAACTGTATAAGCTATGTTGGGTAAAGCATTTTGCTCAGGGTAGCCTGGTCCCACAACTGTGATTGGAGTCAGTGGGATGAATTCAGATTTCACTGAAATTTACATCAGACTTAAAAATAATTGTCCCATTGAGACAGGTAACCTATTCTGTCCCTGTGTTGTAAAAGAACACAGCATAAATGCAATAGTCTCCTTTTAATTGTAGCAGTGTTATCTGGGCACCACATGCTCTATTTTAGCTACACGGTCACTAGCCCCAGTGTCTTCTTTCTGTCACCCCCTCCTTATGAATCCCCATTTCTCGGAAGCAAGCTACTTCATTGCCAGCACGTTCAGGCTGCTAGTGGCTGGTGGCAAGCCATGAAATCTTCTATACAAATTGATGTTCTCTAACCTTGTCTGAGACTGCACTGCTGCCTTAAAATCTTTTTATGAATGTCTAATTGGCTCTTGAACAAATTTTCCAAAGAGCTTGTCTTAAAGCTTTTCAAAACTTTTGTCCTCCTAACATGACCTCTTGACTGCACCCCACAGAAGTCAGCATCCTTTGCCTGGTGCAACTGTTCTGTGCTTAGAAACATACCTTACTTATCCCTTCCTACATTTCCCCACAAAGGCAAAGGCCATTTCCCCATCACAAAAGGAAATCCAACTGCACTTGAAATAATCCTGATAGTTTATCAAGGGTTAGTTTACACCCATCTCTATAATGATAGACAAGTCAGGATGAACGTGCTTAATTTTTATCATCTACAAAATTTATACCACAGGCATGGGGAGTTCTAAAGCTACTTTCGACATATCCAGTTAAGGTCTTTCTAATGTTACGTTCAGTTTTATATCTTTTCTTTAAATCATCCTCGGACCTTTGCTCTCCTGAATAGCCTACGTCCACTGAATACAAATTCAAACAGTAACAACTTTTCTCTCCATTAATTTCCCATCAACTGGATTCTTTTCAGCCTATACCTTCTTATGACTTTATCCTTCACAAAGTCCTCCTGCATATTTTGTTTGTTTTATTTCATTTCATTTTGTTCTGCATGCCAGGCAAGCAAGCACACTGACACAGAACTAGAGCCTCCCTGGCTCCTGTGACACCATTTCAAAATTCCTCCCTTACTTTCGTCACATAAACCAATCATTTCAGCGAAATTACTTCAGAGTATAGATACTATCTCAAGCCTCTGCTAACTTATTTTTTCACACCTTCCAATTTGGCTGGTGCTTCTAGCACTGTCTTGAGATAGATATTGCAAAGGTCAAGCGACTTTCTGCCTGCTTATTCTACTTGCATTATCTTTGGCATAAATCACCACTGGTTCTGAAGGGCTAATGTGAACCATTCTCTTCCTTTCCGTGACCTTCAGTCAAGGGGTCTGTTTCTATGGCTCTGCTTATTCTCCCTCCTCAGTGTACCCCTAAAATAGGCATTTCTTCAAGTGAAACTTTCATTCATTGGTTGGGATCTCTGTTGACGCGAAGGCATTTTGAACTGAATGACCTTCTTTATTTTAAAAACTATTTTCATGTGGTGGTTTGACTGCATGCGTGAGGTGTGTCAGATGCCCTGGAACTGGAACTACAGACTGCTGAGTCATCAAGTGGGTGCTGGGAATTAAACCTGGGTCCTTCAGAAGAAGAGGACCAGTGCTCTTAACTGCTGGAGCCATCTCTCCAGCTCTAATACCTTCTTCTTCTTTTTTATGTTCTTTTCTCTCCCTCTTTCCCCTCCTTCCTCTGTATTTGCTAGCCTGGGTTTCTCTGTGTCGCCTCAGCTGTCCCAGAACTGGCTCTGTAGACCAGGCTAACCTCCAACTCAGAAATCTTCCTGCCTCTACATCCTGGGTGTGCTGGACCATTGCACCCTGCCTGAATGTCTTTCTTTTGTGTTGTACTTCTCTCTCTATTTTTTTTAACAATTTAAAGATATACTGAAAACAAACTATATTACTATACTCCAATAATGATATAGAAGAAGAGAAAAGAGGACACAAACTGCTCCTGCTCCTGCTCTTTTAGGTTTTCTGTCACTATAAAATCTCATCTGGTACTAACACTGACATCAATGAATAGAGGCCAACAGTGCCAACAGTGGCTTTGTGGTCTGAGAAGAGTTTTCATTTGGTGTGACACATGTCTAAATGCTCTGAAGAATAACATAAAATTATCACACAATTACTCGAGGTTGTGACCTAGAAACATTATGCTGTTCTAGAATGGCATCATCGGGATATTATTATTATTATTATTATTATTATTATTATTATTATTGTTATTTGTTTTTTATTTTTTAAAACTAGCCTCACAACAAATACCTAGCTTACAAACTGAGAAGTTGCTTCTATATTATGGCTTCTTTAGTGAATGTTGTGAGGGAAAATCCGAACCAAGAGATGACAAAGCTTTTACCTTGAGTAGATCTGAGAAGAGGGAGAGAAGAAAGCCATCAAACATTCAACTCACACTTTGTCTGTTCCATAGCTCCTGTAGTCGACTGCAGCAGAAACGGCCACGATGAGTGCGGGCATCCCGTAGCCAACCAGATAGAAGTACTTCCTACGGGAATGCTCACTCTCAAAGACCTCCACCAGCATGATATACAGCTGTACCCCTTCTAGAAACATCCAGGTGAAGGCCGCCAAGAAGAAGAAATGCAAAAGAGCCGCAAACACTGCACAGGCAATCTAGAAAAGGAACACAGGTTTCAGTTACAGAACAAACCCGTACATCTATTGCCCAACACAAAACTAACATAAGTGACTATCAGCCCAGCGATTATAAAAGAGGACTGTAATCTAGATGAGACTCTTTTTTTTCTTTTCTTTTTCTTTTTCTTTTTTTTTTTGAATGTGAACCTCAGATAGATAAGACTCTTGAGAGTATAAACATTAAAATGAATTAAATATAACCTATTTTTATCTTAATATGATGGCTGATATCATATTAAAACAAAGAAAATCATAGCATTTATGGGGGTCTATTAAGAACCCAAAGATAATTACCACTGAGATTAGGTTCAAATTTTTAAACCTTTGTAGTTAACATTTAAAGATTTTTAAATCTTTAAATCTGGAAATAAGTGTGTGTATAGCCATAACCCCAGTGTTTGGAAGGTTGAGCTAATAGAATTGAAAAAGTTTAATCTTCATTTTTGTTAAGGGAAGGGAATAAGAAAGGAAAAAATGAAAGAAAGACACAAAGAAAAAGAGACTGATTTTAAAATTGATTTTTTGATAAGTGTTTCTTCTGAACATGGATTAACATATCAGGTTTTCTTTATAGTTTTTGTTTGTAGTATTAGTGACTGGGGAAACTAACAAGAGCTCTGTCACTGAGTTTACATTCTCCCGAATATCTTCAATTATAAATGACAAAGAAATGAATAAGGTTCCAAATATGACCTAGAATGCACACACACACACACACACATACACACACACACACACACACACACACACACACACACACACACACACACACACAAAAGGAGCACTTATATAGCAAGAAAAGGAAGACACTTTACTGAGTAACACGACCCCTGCATTTTTTTGTATCCGTCTCATCTTTATGTTGTTCACCAGAGACTGCTTTTGGAGAGTATCCTCTGCCTTGTGAAGTTTATCATAACACATTAACATTGTAGAATTAAAATTCAAATACCATTCTACATGAAAGAAACTATCAGTATTTTAATTAGAGGTGAGCTAAAGAATAGGGTATTCTCAAAAACATCACAGTTGTTCATTTGAGGATTTCTAAGGTTAGAATTTCAACAATAAATCTTTTATAATCATAAGGCTTCAGCCTGAGGAGGAAAATGGGCTCTTTGATTACTCATTCCTGTATATGCATTTATGGGGAAAGCTATTACATTAGGTATATGCTAACCAATTAAAAATATATTCAACATAATTGTATCTTTTGCAGCCATTAATCATAAAGGCATAATCATAGACTTGAAAACTGCATTTTATTCTACAGCACACCAGGCATATGATTGCATAGTGGAGATCAGCATTAAGTGAGAGAATTATTTATCATACCCACAAGTATACTGAAAACTACAAAGTAAAGTTTTCCTCTCTTTTGCAGCTCTAGTCATGAGAATTTATAAATTTCTTAACTAACGCATGGCTTGTTCATTGATTCCGAAAGTGCAAAATAGCATGGATACATGTGGAAAGAGTTTGGCAGCATTCTCCCCAAACTACACACACCTTACCACAAAACCCATTAGCTGTGTACTTGTGGGCTTGAATGATTATACCAGGAAAAACAAAACAAGCAAAGAAAAAAAAAAACAACAACCCAAAGAAAACAAAACAAAACAAAACAAAAAAAGCCACAATGCACTGAAATGTTGATAGCAGGCTCATTCACAACTGTCAAAAACAAAATGCACTCCATTGGGATGACCAATATAAAAACTGTAGGATATCAACAAGGGCAGATATTATTCTGTGTTTTAAAAAGGAGCTATCTGATCATAAAATGACAAACCTAGAATATATTAGCAAGAGAAAAGAGCCAATCCAATAAAGTTATATAGCATATGATCCCAATAATATTGAGAAAATGAGGCTATCGGAGGACATAAGAACAACTGGATGTCATGGCCAGAAGAGATTCTATGATGAACAAAAGAAATAAAGAGAATTTTCATGTCAGTGACACGTACTGCATATGCATTAAGAGAGAGTATGTGTATGTGTGTATATAAAATACATAACACCCAGTGAATTCTAATGTAAACTATGAATCATGGACTGACAGTCATAAAGATGTGTCAGTAAACCTTCATCACTAGTCACAAATGTGTCACTCAGATAGGAGATATGGGTGACAAAGGAGGCTATTCACATGTGCAAGCACGAGTCCCATGGTCAATAACTGTACTGTCTAAAACCCCAGAGCCTGTTGTAATTAAAAAAAAAATGTACATCCCATCTGTAAAGATCACGGTTTCTTAATGGCACTGGACTTGAAAAACAAGAAGCAGAGGAAGATATGAAAATCACTGTGGACTAAACCAAAGGACGGGCTCTCCCCAACATGCTCTTTCCCAGTGTAGATAGTCCGAGACCTTTGTTGACAGCAATATCGCTTACCGGTTGGTCGGTTCTGTTGATCCCAATCAGGAAGAGCAGTTCTGCCACAAACAGGCTGATGCACAGGTTCTTGTGAATGGTGTTACGGTCGCTCTGGAGCCCACGGAAGAAGCAGAATGTGAAGATGCAGATCAGGAGACAAACAAGAGACAACAGGATTCCGACCCACGTGATCACATCCAGAAGAAGATCGTGGACGGCATCGCTGTGCTGGAGACACAAGAAGGGACCATAAGTTGCCTTTGTATGTGAATGGTAATTGATTCTGGATTCAGGAAGCATGATTCTAGGAGAACACGAAATAGCCCCCATACTCCCAACGAGCATGAAAACTGAATCACATGCGCTTTCTATTCCATAGTTAAAGTATTTTATATTTCGTGCTAAGTAGTAAACCACTTGGAGTCTTGGGGGTGCCAATAAAATCCATTGGCTTCATTCTTAGTACTTATATTTCCAGTATATAAATAACTGAAGGAGATCAATGTGACTCTGGTTAAAGACTTCAAGGTCAAACTGTAGGTTTTAACCTACATTGCTTTTTTTGTGCCATTTTAAAATCAGTTCCTGTTGTATACTTCCAAAACTATAAGATACATATTTAGGAAATTAGTGCCTCAACTGGTTTTTGAATCACCAATAGACTTTTATGTAAAAGAAATGTGTAACACCTTGTACTATAGATGATTCGTTTTTTTGTTTTTTTTTTTTTTGTTTTTTGTTTGTTTTTTTTTTTTTTATTAACTTGAGTATTTCTTATATACATTTCGAGTGTTATTCCCTTTCCTGGTTTCCGGGCAAACATCCCCCTAATCCCTCCCCCTCCCCTTCTTGATGGGTGTTCCCCTCCCCATCCTCCCCCCATTGACTTCATGGAAATATGAATTTGAATAAAAACCTTTAGTTAATTTTGACAAGTAGCTACATATTTCATGTGTATCACACAATTAATGGAAAGCTCTCAGGTATTGAGAATAGCCACGGGACTTACATTCATATTGGATTGCTTTTGAATTCATAGTAACATGTCAAAACATAAGTTGAGAAACAAAGTCAAGAAGACTCTGTGCATGGCCAGTCCACTCATTTCTTAAGTACTTTCAAAGGCATTAACGCCTAATTTCTACCAGCAAAGGAAAAGTAAATCATGAAGTTTAATTTATGTGAATCTCAACACGTGAAAATTATTAGACTGACTCACAGATAGTTCTCAAAAATCTGACTTTACTTTAAAGAAAGAACCAGCCGGGGGACCTGGATGGTAAATGACTTATGGAAAACTGTCAAGTATCTTAGATTGGTCAGGTACATGGTACATTTTGAGTAGCCATAGATCAGTTAAAATTTAAACCAATACCATTTTTTGTCTGTGAAGATCATATACATAGTTTTCTTAGTACACATGAATACCAGAGCCAGAGGAGGCCAGAGACATCAGACACCCCTGAAACTGGAGTAATAGGCGGTTGTAAGCAACCCAACATGGATTTTAGCAGTAGAACGTGGATTCCCTGCAAGTGCAATATGTGTTCTTAACCACTGAGCCAACTCTCCAGCCCTTCACACACATTTTACAATGAAAATTCCATAGTATCTTCTACATGAAAACAGCAAGATTAAAAGATTAGTATTAGTTCCCATTCTTTCTGTCTTTTTTTAATCGTCAGCTTGATAGTGTGAAAAGCATGAAGACTAACTTCCTTGAATCAAGTCATTATCCCGGATTCTGAATCACCGCGTGAATCACAGTGCTTTCCCCTTGCCAGATGTACTTACACGGGTCTTATTTCACGAAGTCCTTCCCCAGAAGTGACTGTGAAATAGGTTTGAAATATTACTGCGAAAGTTGGCTCTGTTTCCCAGAAAAATCACAAGTCATGAAAGAAAACTAGGTGAAGTTTTGTTGGAAATGCTTTGTTCTTCTAAAGACATTACTAAAACAGCCCTGGGTCTTTGATAGTTAAATGACTTTGTAGTTTGTGAGTTGAGAGAGGTTGTTGCTGCCTGGTTCCCTGAACAGAGAGCTATTTGCTCTCTACTTTTCCTCAAAGGAAAGCAACTGCTGGAGTAACTCGTCCCATCTTTCAGCACAGCAGTCTCCCATGACGGGGAAATGGCAGGAACAATGCTTACTCAAGTGGATCCTAAAGACCTAAGCATTAAAGAAAAATAGAGGAGGAAAGTAAAAACCTCCCGCCTTTGTTTGCCTGGGTGGTTGTATTATTGGAAATGTATTTACTTGGTGCCTCCGTAGACCCTTCCCAAGCCCCATGCAGAGTTGTTGAGAAAAGAATACCAGATTTCAAAATGTCAGCAACAAAAGTACGCAAGACTCAACCACACAACAATAAAACCTGGTGATTAACTTGCCCTTAGTGCTGTCTATCTGGGAAAACATTAACAGCCATCATCAACATGTTTATGATACTAGGATAAAACACCCTTGTGATGCAACTCAAAATTTAAATATTATCAGTATGATAAAAAAAAGGGCAGATAATAAATTATTCAAAGAGATGTATAAAGATAAGCTTATAAAAAAAAAAAACCCTGGTTTTTAACAGTTTGTCATGACAGAATTTCAAGGACTAGTGCTCAAGTTATACATACATACATACATACACATAAAATTAAAAATAAAAATAAAAGAACTTCCTTCAAAACAGTGAGCAATGAAATAAAATAATATAATATTGCAAAGAGGTGAACAACATTGCACTTCTGAAGCTTGGGGCTTGTGAGCACTCATTTATTTGCAAAGGACTTCAAATCCTTAGGCATTCATCCTGTTAGCACAGTATCCCAAATTACAATATGTGCGCATAAATGGTATGTTACATAAAGTCCTCTACAGATATTTGTTTTTGAGCCACTTGATTCCCATTCTTTTGAGACCAAGTGACTAAAATTTAGAAGCAGAGGGACTTCAAGTTAGAAGCCAGCCTGAGTTAAATAACAAAATTCTCTGTTTTTCTGTCTGTGTCGCTGTCTCTGTCTCTCTGTCTCACTCTTTGTTTCTCTGTCTCTCTGTGAGTCTCTCTCTCTCTCTCTCTCTCTCTCTCTCTCTTTCTCTTTCTCTGTGTGTGTGTGTGTGTGTGTCTGTGCACATGCATGCGTGCATGTCTGTCTGTTTGTCTGTCTGTAAAAATGAGAGGAGAGAAGAGAGATAAACAGAGAAAGAGAGGAGGGTACACTCAGGGCAGAGAAAAATTAAATCCAGAACTCATCTGATTCAACCCTGTCATGTCTCCTACCTAAACAAAGATAAAAGTACATTAAAAGTCCTAAGGATTAAAGAGTGCTATAAAAACTGAACCCCTGGGGCTGGAGAAATTGGTTGCTTAGTGATTAAGAGCACTAGCTATGTTTCGTTAAGATTTGGGTTCAATTCTCAGCATTCACATGGCAATTCACAACCATTTATATCTCCAGTTCCAGATGATACACTATTCTGGCATCTGGGAGCACTAGAAATACACAGGGTATACTGACATACATACATACTGGCAAAACACCTATGCGTTACATAAAATCAGAAGGAAGAGGAGGAAAAGAAGAAGTAGGAGGAAGAAGAAAAGAAGACCGTGCCCTATTTGTCTTCTTACTCTCTTTATCCAGTTTGTCCCAGCTCTGTTGGCCTGTTCTGTTTTGTTTTGTGAAATGTCAAGCACATTCCAAGCCCAGGGTTTTAATTTTATTTTCGTGCAACCTCAGTTCTCTTCCAGAAGAAATTCATGAGGCTTGCATATCATCTTTCATTTACATGTCCCTTCTCAATGATTGGGTTTCTTTTCTTTTCTTTTCTTTTTTATTCCTCGGTTACCTTATCTAAAATTATAAATATCTCTCTCTTCTATTGCTTTCCCTAAAATATACTCTCTGTAGTGTTCATACAACTGTATAATTTATATTTTCTTATTTTTATACTCCTCACTAAAAATCAAGTACCAAAGTAATAGGATCATTCATTTATTTCATTTCCCATAGCCTAGATCAAAGAAACAGGCATGCTGAAATCACAATCAGTTATGTTGATTGAGTAATGAATCTGTATTATATTTATTTGTTGCTTCATTCATCTAGCCAGAGCAGGGAAAGGTATATGAGAGGGCTTTTAAAAAAAAGGGAATTGGGAAATGTTGTAATTATATTCTATTCCCCCAAAAACAAAACTCATAAAATATAGCTCATGCTCTTGAAAGAGACCAAAATGGTTCAGAAGATTCAACTGAATGCATTTTGTTTTGTTGAAAATCAAAAGTGGAACAACTGTGAGTTCAGGACTATCCACCTTACTTCTAGATCATCAGAAGCCTTGTCTACATAGAAGCAAAATAACCAGTTTACAATTTATTGTAATTGACAGCCAAGTGTTTTTTTTTTCTATAAAAATACTTACTAGAATTTTGCTGTTTATTAGGTAGAAAATTTAAACTATCAAAAGTCTACAGTCTTGATACAGAATGAATCTTAAATATAAAATAAGTATTATTTTAACTTAAGATACCAAACATTATTATAAGTAAATGAATTATCTAATTTCAAGTCACAAAATTTAAAATATCATGTGTATCATTAATACTGCATAAGGAAAAATATCAGAATGGTCCATTCCATAATATTTGAAAGTAGTGTATTTCAACATTAAAATGTGAATTCATTTCTATTTACTATTTTGGAATAATGAACAGAAGTGGCATAATTTCACATATGGATTTTTCTGTATATAAAAATAAGCATGCAAAACAAGACTTAGATGAGAAACTTGCTGTAGGGACCATAACTCAGTACATGTTGCAGCAAAGAATGCTCAGAGGGCTTATAAAACATTTCTTTACAAGACAGACAAAGAAAATTCTTGAAGGAAGCCATCTTCCTCTGAGAAGATGGGAAGACAGCCTCCGAGGAGCGTGATAAAATACTCAGCAAGTTTCAGGAACTTCAATGATTCTTTTCTCACTTGTTAGACGTTCTTACATAAACATAATTTTTCTCTTTTCTCTGAAGTTTCTATTCATAAGGGAAGTGGCAGTTATTTTTGTAAGAGTTACAGAAAAATTCTGATTTTTCTTTTAATTTGATCTCACCCAATCTGCTTCTACATGTCACAAAGGACAGCTCACCCAGAATGACGGGATGAGAAAGGAAAGCTTGGATGATGTCTGTGACCAGCACTCTGACCATGTAAAACTCAAATACGTCAACACATGAAAATGTCCAAAGAACGTAAGTCTGCAGTCATGAATCAGAGAGATGAGACCTTTGCCTCATGGCTTTCAAAAGAACTCAATCTGGAGTGCAGTAACAGTGTGTGAGTGTCTTGAAAGTGGCAGTGCTATTTATTATTAATAATTATTAATTATTAATTATTATTAATTAATAATAATTATTAGCACAATGCATAGACTTTTCAATATTCTTCATGGGGACTACACCCTGTTATTAGATGGGGTAGACACAGAATAGACTAACTTTGATTTTCTCCAGTTTCTTCTTTAAAGAAACATTTTTGAGAAGTGTATTCCTGCATCATTCTATCATAACTGTGAGCAACGAGACACTAAGTACTAAGAACTCGTTTTACATTCTATGCATGGTTACCTTTTAGTATTATAAAACTGTCTTTAAAACCTATTTTATTCTGAAATATTCAGAATAATGCTAAAATGTGATTTTTCCCCCCATATCAAGGACATTTGGTTCACATGTTTGTGTAATTTGATAAAACATGGGTTGGAACTGTAGGTGTCTCTGAAGCCGACAGAATTCCAAAAAATGTCTATTTTCCGATAAGTGTAGTTTGGAGTCTCTTAAGTTCCTGGAATTCCTCTACATCGTAGGAACCAGGTCAGCAAGCACGAAGGTCACCTCATAGGCTTATGGGAGATAAAGGGCTCAGTGGTCTGAAGCAATGGTTTCTTCTGCAGAGCAAGATGAAACGCACAGTTGAGTAGTCTAGTGAGAAGGGCGATAAGATATTCTGTCCTGCTTCTTTATAGCACATTAAGCAAATAAATCCACTCCAAACTTTTATATTTGTATCAGATACAAATCAGTAGCAGTATAGTTAAACTATAATCTCAAAAGAGAGACACTACTATGTTAGAGGCTAAAGAGACATTCACGAACAACTGAACTTTTTAACTTTCAGATTAAAAAAATACTCATCGAGTTCTTTTTACTTTTAAGAACTATAACTCAATGCTTTGCTGTATTTGAGATCTTCTTAAAGTGAATTAAAGAAAAGAAAACAGAAGATTCATCTTACTTTTAACCAGGATCACAGCTACCATAACAAAAGAAATACTTTATTAAGTAAGAAGGAAATACTACATTTCTCTCACTGATGCCTTCCTGGTATGTAGAAGAGGATCTGTGGGAGAGTGACCAGCTTCCTATTCTTGCTCAGCACTGCCCGAGTTCTTACCACCATATTTTGCATCCTGATAGATTCTTCGTTGGATCATGAAGAGCCTCAGGTTTCAGAAATGAGGGCAGAAAAGTTTGAAAAGTATAAAAACCCTTCTGACTGTCCAGAAAATAGATCAGGCTCAATGCCATCATAAAGTAACATGGATGAAGCATTAGCCACTCTTTTTAGAGGCTCAGGTTAGTTTTGCTCTGATAATTGGTGCAGGTGATCATGGCCAAAGTTTGTAACTCTATGTCATGCCATCTGCATCACAGTGACATCAGAGGACAAACGTAGTAAGTGTTGATCCTGAGTTCAGCCTTGCCTTTACTTATAAGTCAGCTGCTGGGCTCTGTGTCAAAATTGAACTGCTTTAGTTTCCCTTTGGGAATAATATGAGTGTTTTTTTTTCCTCTAACAGCTCCATTATGAAAATGGGTGATCAAATTACCAAAGCTTACAAGACCAGACAATAAAAGAAGACTGAGGACTTGCTACTTTAAAGGTTAATTGAAGAACATGAAAAAACCCCAAAAGGAAGAGAGTCAAAGGCTATACACACAGTATAGCATACAAAATGAACATGGCACTATGTATGTACTATGTATGTACTATGTATGACTGTTGTATAATACCCCTCTAGAGACTGAATGTCACAGCTTGAATGGGATGCCCAAGATTGTGTAAATCAATCAAAACTTTGTATTCTCTCCACAAAAGACACTAATTATTGAAACTAATGGTCCTTGAGTTACCTGGGTTTGTATTTGCCACTAGAGTATTCTTGACTGTGTAGGTCTCTGGTTGTTCTGTGCATCTGAAAAGTATCTTAATGTCTATCCGTTTACAAGCTACAGTAGTCTGATGGTTAAAGAAGGGAGAAGAGTTGTGATAATTAAGATGTTGGATTTTTCCAGTGGAGTTGGGTTTTCCCCCCACACTCAATTGTCTGTTTTAAAAATAGTTCACATGACATGTTGAGTCACAGAAACAATTATGATTCCTACAATTCTACTTACTGCCTATTCCAAGTGTGGAATTAAAATTTACATGAAATTTCTATGAGGATTTTAATACATTTTTAGAATGTAGATTTAATATCTTGGAAATAAAAATATTTGACTTTTCTGACTGCATAGATGGCTATCGTAACACTATAAGTTGTGAAAAATCCCTTTCAGCCAATGAGTTTCTTATAAAACATGTTTCTTGCTTGCTAAATTATCTACACAACTTTATACAACTCATCCAGGAAGGACCACAGAAAATCTTTTGGTCATTTTTCAATTTCCTCAAAAGGTACAGACATACTTAATTAGAATTCAAAACTTCTAGACATGGAAGTAAAAGAGTCTGCTGAGACGTGTGTACAAGATGGCTACCAGTGTCATTTAAAAAGATGGTACAATAGGAACTTTCTGTAAAACTAGATTCTTAAGATATGGTATGAATGACTTCTCCCTAATTTTTGAAATACATGGCAGATGAGAGTAAAGAAATGTTAGAGTAAAACAAATTTATGACAGTCCTTCGAAATTGCTTGATTAAAAAAAAGACACATAGAACCTGGAAAAACTGCATTGACTGCTGGGTTTTCTAAAGTTCTGTATTAATTCAGAAGAAAACATATATTCAAAGAGTGCCTCACCTTTTACACTATGAAACTTTCCTAATGATGCTGCCAGAAAAGGGCACAGAAGTTAGTGAAGAATTTCTCATTTGCTACTAAAATGTAACATGTTGGATATATTAGGTAAAATTAAAGCTTTAAAACTGTTACTCCTAATAGTGTTTTAACAGGTTTTAGTTCACTGCCAGTGAACATGGCAGTGTGTTCAAATCACAGCTGCTCATAGACTTTCAAATACATTTCATTCATATTTCCCTTCCCCCAACTCTCTGCAGATCTCCTCTCACCTTTACTAACATCAAATTCTCCCTCTCTCTCTCTCTCTCTCTCTCTCTCCCTCTCCCTCTCCCTCTCCCTCTCCCTCTCCCTCTCCCTCTCCCTCTCCCTCCTTCTCCCTCTCCCTCCCTCCTCCCTCTCTCTCTCTCCTCTCTCCCTAAACCAAAACAACAACAAAGGAGAACATCAACAAAAACCCAAATGTGATTGCTACAAGGAGAATGAGAAGGAAATAACAAAGTTTCGTTCCTAACCAGCAAGCCACTTGTAACTGGTGGTTTCTGGGAAAAAAATGAGTTTTCTTCAATGAAAGCTACCTTTCAGGGTAGCTTCAAGCTAAGAAATAGTTGGCGTATACAAAAAAGACTATTATCATATTGTGAGTAACCGATCCAAATACTTTGTTCTCATTAAAATTATCAAAAAGAAAAAATATTTAAATGAAAACAAATTGGACTAGGAGTGAAACAGAGTAAGCTTTTGGTTTAGGTGGTAAAGCCTGTGTGAGTCCAAAATATTATCCACCAAATACTGGCAAATGCAATATTAAAATATTTCTTCCATTGCTGCTCTATGCTGGGTATTGATTAGAAAAATGTAAATATAAGCATTCACACACACACGCCTCATTATTCATCTGGTTTCCTTAGTCATAGCAATTTCAGATATAAAAAATGATAATTACTGTCTTTCTTTTTTCCATTGTCATGAATAAACTTATCATATTTTATGTGGAATTGGGTGCTTCAGATACTAATCTTGATGTCAATTATCCTCCAGGCTTAGAAGCAATAAGTGAAATATAAGTCATTAAAAAATAATATTAAAGGTTCCATGGTTTTCCCAGGCAGCAAGTAGTTCACAGTAAATCTTTAAATAGAAATATTTAGACATTAATGATATGCAGAATAAATTGACAATACATTAAACTGTATGGAACAAGCTAGACAAAGTGCCTTAATCAGAAATGTTTTCTTTCAATGCGTTTAAAACCTAACATATACAAGTTGTCTTATATGTGTATGTTAGTAAGCTATATAGGTAAGCACTCTGGAGAAGCTTGCTTAATTCCTCTAGAGCCCAGAAGTGCTCTAGCCTTGTCCTGTATTTACCAGACACAGTAGAAACAGGTCAGAAGAAGTAAAAAATAATCAGCAAATGACCTCCATGCTAAGTAAAGCAGACTTTTGTGATTTGGAACAAATTGAGTACAGTTAGAAGACACTTCAACTAGAGTCTACTAAAGAATAGTATTAACAACAAAGATATGATTTTTTTAAAAAAGGTTATTTATTCTAAATACTGATTTATGACTGCACTTAAATATATTAGTGCTGACCTTAAAAGGATTCACAGTGTTCTTGTACCTAACGTTTTGGTAAGTGTAACAGCTATTTGCAGTTGTGATAACATCTTGCCTCAAGTATATAGTCTGATAATTTCATTGTGAATAGAATAATCTGTTCCTCTCAACACACATCGACATTCTGGTCTGAACTTCTCTTCCTGGAAAAGCAACTTGAACAAAACTGGATATGTATTTACTGAGAAACTAGGTTAACTACCTACGCCTTGATAGGTAACTCCTTCCAGAATCAAGAACTTATTGCAAATACAGAATAAAAAAGAATTGGTGGATAGTAAATCAAAAATTGATATTTTCAGAAAACTTAATAATTCATGTCAAAAATCATAGTATGTTTTGCTATTTAGTACCTAAAAACTTTCCTAAGGGAATTTTAGAAGTAAATTTTATTTGCATTTCTGAATCTGATACTGCGAAGAGGAATGCTTGACATGACTTCCCTCAGATGACAAAAGCATTTTCCCGAACATCAAGATCCTTACTCTATGCTTTTTTTTTATCTTTTATTCTTATTCCTATTTCCTTGAATCATAAGGTTCAAAAACAAGGGTAATGACAATGACATGGAGTAATCACACTAGAGCTGACGCTACAGAAGGTGCGGACTTCCTATCACCGCAGCTGGGATCAGACTGGGGATCCTTCTGACAGCTGGAGCCCTTGCTTGATCACCTATGAGAATATCCACAGTTAATGACTTTGTCTTAGAAAACATTTCCCGATACAATTGGGCGCCACTAGATGCCGTTAAGCCATGCTTGTAAACGTAAGATGATCTAGACTAAAAGCTGTTGCTTCAGAGTGTAAATTCAGGCTCATGGTGTATAAGAAGAGCACAGCAATTTTTAATTAAAAATGTTTCTATAACCTAGGACTGGAAATCAAGTCAGGTGGGTTATTAATTTTTATATATATATATATATATATATATATGTATGTATGTATGTATGTATATCTCAATTGGCTAAGACTCCTTCCTACATCCATGCAGCAGCTACAGCTTCCACTTTAACATGATTCTTACAAAATGCTAATCTTGATGACTACTTATCCATTTATGATACAGACTCAAAGCTCTTTTTAGTCACAATGACTTAAATCAAGTATCTGTAAAACAAATAAAAGAGTATGCACCTCATTAAAAAAAAAAGAACTTCATATAAAAGGAAGTGACGAGGAATGTTTTTAAATATATTTCCATGGATTCTTCTTAATTCCAAAAAAGTTCGATATTCTCACGTACTGTATGGTTTCAACAATTTCATACATCATAAATTTACTTGATCAATTATAATAATACTAATAAGGAATACTCTAGGTATACTATTGTCTGCGGTATCTATTGTGTTGAATTCTTGCCATGAGTCAGGGTCCTGAGAAATTTTGACTTTGAAATATTGAACCAAAAACGGAACATGGACTCTATTAAATGACTCTTTCAGGCATGAAGAAAACGAGGATGAAGAGTAAAGTGAAATAAAAAGGCAGAGTAGATTAAAATAACACGTAAAGCATGAGTACTTCCTCCTCAGGAGAAAAAAAATAATAGAACAAAACCCAATACTTCTACTGTGAGAATGGGAGAATTTTATAGATGAATTATACAATAGATAATAGATTTGCATTAACATATTTTTCAGAAGAAGAAAATTTAACATATTAACCAAAGAATTTAAGAATGGGATATTATGATGTCAGCTATTTACTTGCAAAAATCTAGTAACACAGCAAAAAGGAGCATGCATATATGTGGGAAGTTTTGTGAAAATTTTAAATTTAATTAGAAAAAAGATTATTATTTACCATTTCTATAAAAGGTCTATAAAATATCAGAGAGAAAATAATTTTTTAAAAATGTAAATTTTGTTTTCTCATCTCAATTCTAAACATTAGAAGTCCAGAATTTCATGAAGGGCAGATCTGAAAAAACCAAAGCTCCATCTTTAAAGGAAATGATCTCAAAAAAGATGTAGGCCCTGCATCCTCATGGATGCCAGTAAACTATACAACTTTTCTCCATTGTCAGCACAAGATTATTTCCACACATGTTGGCTCCTCTCTGCTACAGCACAAGAATACAGAACAATGTTTCTTAAACATCAGATTCCTGGCTCGTCTGATATACAGGTAAGACAGAAAGTATTAACCAAACAACAGTCTACAGTATGACAAAGGTAAATAGGAAATGCAGTACAAAATTATGTACCGTAAGAAAAAGCAAGCGTAATTCTTTGTTTTAAAAGATTGCCCAATTTAAAGATACAGTTCCTAATGTTGATAATCTAAAGTTTTACATTTTGAAATCTTATTTCATCAAACTTTACTTATTTGAGAAACATTAAACGTGTAAGTTATCTAGTGTTTTGTCTTAAATAAATCTATTTAAGTACTGCATGTGAACCATGATTTTCCACAGCCACCTTCATCTTGTCATACGGTCTAGTTAAGTAGGGAAAATAGTTTGGGGAGTGTCAGTGTGCAACTTAGCATTGCACACTAAACATGTTATTTTCCACTAATGCAGCACACTTACTAAATTAATAATGTAACTTTTATCTCTGCACTTGAAAGAAGGGAAACAGTCCTTTCAGAAAATCAGACATCATACTACTAAGTTGCCTCATGTATTCTTGTAGCTTAGAAAAACTCATGTTCTTTTATTGAATTGCATTTTTTTATTTACATTTTAAATGTTATCCAATTTCCCGGTTCTCTCCAGAAACCCACTATCCCACCGACCCCAGCGTCTATGAGGGTGTTCCCTTACCCACCCACTCACCCACTCCCTCCCATCTCCCTCCCCTGAAATTACCCTCCCTACACTGAGGCATCAAGCCTGGACAGGATCAAGAGCTTCTCCCATTGATGCCCGACAAGGCCATCCTGTGCTACATATGTGGATGGAGCCATAGCTCTTGGGATGATGGTTTAGTCGCTGGAAACTCTGGGGTGTCTGGTTGGTTGATACTATGTTTTTCTTATGGGATTACAAAGTTCTCAGCTACTTCAATCCTTTCTCTAACTCCTCCACTGGGGACCCTGTTCTCAGTTCTCATGCACTTCTTGGCATTAGCAATATTGTCTGGGTTTGCTGGCTGTATATAGGATCGATCCCCATGTGGAGCAATATCTGAATGGCCTTTCAGTCTCTGCTCCATACTTTGTCAATATATTTCCTCCTGTGAGTTTCTTCGTTCCCTCTTCTAAGAAGGTCTGAAACATCCACACTTTGCTCATCCTTCTTGACCTTCATGTGGTCTGTGAATTGTATCTTGGGTATTCTGAACTTTTGGGCTAATATCCACTTATCAGTGAGTGCACACTATGTGTGTTCTTTTGTCACTGGGCTACCTCACTCAGGATGATATTTTCAAGTTCCATTAAGGCTGAGTCTCTCAGATCTTCATAGAAGACCTAATACTAATACTCTCCAAACTATTTCATGAAATAGAAACAGAAGGAACACTACCCAATTCATTCTATGAAGCCACAATTACACTTATACCAAAACCACACAAAGATTCAACAAAGAAAGAGAAGTTCAGAACAATTTCCCTTATGAATATCAATGTCAAAGTACTCAATAAGATTCTTGCAAACTGAACCAGCATGTAGAAGATTGCAAATTGATCCATTCTTATTGCCCTGTACAATGCTCAAGTTCAAGTGGATCAAGGACCTCCACATCAAACCAGATACACTCAAACTAATAGAAGAAAAGTGGGTAAAAATCTCGAACACATGGGCACTAGGGAAAATTTCCTGAACAGAACACCAATGGCTTATGCTCTAAGATGAAGAAAGGACATATGGGACCTGAAAAAACTGCAAAGCTTCTGTAAGGCAAACAATAGTCATTAGGACAAAATGGCAACCAACAAATTGGGAAAGGATCTTTACCAATCCTACATCTGATAGAGGACTAATAGCCAATATATACAAAGACCTCAAGAAGTTAGTCCCCAGAGAGCCAAATAATCCTATTAAAAAATGTGGTAGAGACCTAAAAAGAGAATTCTCAACTGAGGAATATTGAATGCCTGAGAAGCACCTAAAGAAATCAACATCCTTAGACATCAGGGAAATGCAAATCAAAACAACCCTGAGATTCCACCTCACACCAGTCAGAATGGCTAAAATCAAAAACTTAGGTGACAACAGATACTGTGGAGAAAGAGGAACACTCCTCCATTGTTGGTGGGTTTGCAAGCTGGTACAACCACTCTGGAAATCAGTCTGGAGGGTCCTCAGAAAATTGGACATATTACTACCTGAAGACCCAGCTATACTACTCCTTGGCATATACCCAAAAGATGCCGTAACATATAACAAGGACACATGCCCCACCATGCTCATAGCAGCCTTATTTATAATAGCCAAAACCTGAAAAGAACCCAGATGTCCTTCAACAGAGGAATGGATACAGAAAATGTGATACATTTACACAATGGAGTACTGCTCAGCTATTCAGAACAATGACTTCATGAAAAAACTCAATGTCTAATGCTTGGCACACATATGCTCTGGAATGGGACCTAAAATTTCACCCAGATGATATAGTTAAGGTCTTGCTTCGCAAGCATGAAGACCTGGGTTCCATTCCTATAACCCTTATGCAGAAGGAGCAAACTTAGTGCTGTGGGGTTAGAGCATGCGCATTTTTATACAGCCATGCACACCACAACAATAAAACTTAATATAAAATGTCAATATTAAAATCAGTACATAAATAAAAGCTTCCAGGTTGTGATTGCTTTAAATGGGTTGATACAACATTAAGAGCATCAGACATAGTGGTTTTCCTTTCTGTTTTTGGGTTTTTTGTTTTTTTGTTTTTTTGATAGGTCTATTTTTTTGAGGCTATCAGATGTGGAGGCAGAAATAAGAATTAAGGTGAGACAGTATCATAAATTTGTGGAAAATATGCAATAATCAAATTAGTATGAAAATATTTTATAGATTATGGAAGTAAATGTCAGGTTGAATTGATATGAGAGGCTACGGACCATTTTATTACTAGATCTTAAAAAATTAAAAACTGGGAAGAGAAAGTAACTAGAAAGATAAATGTTCATAATCTATTCTAAAGCATTTGTTAGGTTCTTGAACAAAACCACAGCATAAATGTTAATTCAATTAGTTTGAAACAGATTGGATTTAGTTTATATCCTTCCCAACCTCTACTAATCATGATTCTACGTTCAATATGATTTTTTTAATTTTTCACTTTTAAGGTTAATGGAGAAGTCCTAATATACTACAAATGCTATTTCTGCTTTGTATAAAATTACAGTCCGTCAGTTTGTATAATGATTATTTTTGTGTCTAAACAAGAGACAATGACATATTTTTGTAGACAACAGAAGCAGAGACCCTAGAGCAGTTAACCAGCTGCAGCTGCGTTGCCAACTTGGGGTACAGGGTAGCAATTTGGGAAAGTTATAAGTAGATGAGAGACTTTTTAAATGTCACTCTAATTGACTATTGAAAGAAAATTATGAACAGCGGTTGATGACTTGTGGTCCCTAATTAAAGGAAAGTTCCTCATAGCACCAGTATTATTAGTCTAACAAACCATCCTAAAAACAGAGATGAAGACAAAAATCAAACAGAAAGCCTTTAGGATGATCCTTAGATCAGCCGCAGCCAGTATGGCTTCCCCTGTAATGGATTCTAGCCATTTAGTCAGATTGTTTTTTATGTGCACAAGCAAATAGGTTGCCCAAAAGAGCAAAAGATGATCCATAGCAGAAGAACTCACAGTCCCCAAAAGGTGGTCAAGTCAAGACCTAAGTATAAGAAAACATGTATAACATATTTTTGAAAATGCATGAAAATGGAGATAGTTTATTAAGTTCTGATTATATGCCAAGCCTAAAATCTTTACATTTGAATGACTGTAGAGATTTCCAAAAATGTAGGCCAGGAAATGCTAACATTAGTGAAGCATTACAAACAATAGTTTGGTCACCCACCATAACTTTATGGTATGACCTTATTGCAAAGACACCAGATACACTGGTGACAGAACATGGAGAAACCTATGGATCCTGACCAGGAAGTTTTCTCTCTGATGGCTAACCTGATACTACTAAAGTGACTACGCAGTCTGCTTGGAGGAAAAGTCACTAAACTATTCAGCTGTAAACCCTGTGAACTACAGAACCACGAAGAATAGAAATGTATCCTCATGGGTGTAAGGGTGAGGCAAACGTTATGGAGACCATGCTTTCGAACTGGATTTGAAGCCTGCTTCTTAGGAGGAAGTATTTTCTTAGTACTATAAATGTAGCCAGTAACTCATGACTGGAAAGCTCTAATGTCCCAAGGGTGGACCTAATATTATTTTCATAATAATAGTTTTAAGTTTTCCTCTAGAGGTGTGTCTATCTACCCACTGATTAGTGAATCTCTCAGTTAATACCAGAGAAGACTCTTGTGACGAGGATAATGATTGATGCAGAAGTTCATAACAGATGAAAAGAAAAGCCAAAAATAAGTATCTGTGGGGTGCTCAGCCACAGAGTGTATATATCTCCCCTTGTGTCCTTCTAATGCTCAGAAACTGTCACAGGAGAAAGGGCTGAGAAACCTTTAGAGCTTAAGGTTGGGAAGCACTAGAGGGGAACAAAGTCTTCTGGACATGCAGGACCGCTGCACTGATGAGCCTACCATGGCTGAGGTTGCTTACCTACGACCTGAAGAAGATCAAGACAGTCTTAATTTCAGCGTGGGAAAGGAAGTGGCTTAGGTCCCCACCCATAGTTGAAGAGCTATTTTAGCTGATGACTCCTTAGAAAGGACAGCAGCTTTTTTAAGGGTTTGGCCTCTGGTAGGTTGACCATGTTCTAGTTAATATCCTCCTACTTGTACAGTATGTGGGCAGCACATTGTACACAGTGGGCTCTATAGAAAGAGGACATGAAGTTGGGAAGGGACGGAGCATGGCGGTCTGAGAGAAGTTAGGACGAGGAATGTTTGATGAATATGGTCAAAAGGCATCGTAGACACAAAGGAATTTTCAAAGACTTATTTAAAAGTATTAAAAACAACAACTATTTCCAAATTTAAAAAGAGGCAAAGAGCAAGGTTAATCCACACAAGAATGCATGCCTAAAAAAACAAATTGAAGGATTTCACGTTATTTTTATTCTCATCTTTTGCTTGATGCTTTAACTTTTTTCAAATTAAGATTACTTATGGTTTTGTTTCAGTATTTCACAAGTAAATAAAGAAAACCTTACATTTATTTTCCTAGTATTAAAGAAGTAATTTTTATACAAAACAAGCAAACAAACTAGGAGTGAAGTTTTTTTTTTAATGCATTTGAAATGCCAAATGATAAACTTACAAAAAATGTAAGTGAGAGAGGGAAAGGCATATTAAAAAATATAACAAATCAAAAATGTAACAAATCAGTATATGAATATGAGTACTTATACGTGGGAAAGATGTCTGGTAAGTATGATATGTTTATTTATAGACTATGAGATACCCAGTGTCACTGTTGCTATAACACAGATAAATCTAATAGTAGAGAGGAAATTGAAGTTGTAGAACTCTAATATTTCTTCAGTTAAAAACTTCCCCAGCATAATTATAAGCAGTTCATGTGGCATTGTTTGCAAATACTATGCATCTAATCAACTTATTAATATGTATTCGTGGTATATTATCCATTAAAGTTGTACTTTAAAGGAGAATTCACTGAGTAATACCTAATCAGTAAATGTAATTTAAAAAGCTATTTACTTTTTCTACCACCCAATTTGAGATTTTCAACGAGGCCCTGAATAATTATTACTCACTTTTACTTAGATTTTTGGTATTACATCACCAATTTAGAAAAAATAAGGAAAACTGGACAACTTAAAATTTCAAACAAAACAAAATCTACTTTATTACATTAGCTTTTACTTTATAGAAAAATGGCAGTGAAAACAAACACAATTTTCAACATACATACTTAATTTTCTTACAATATATTAAGCTATTGGGTTAGAAGTACTTTCCTCCTTCCACTGACTACCTAAGTAGACATTTCTAAAATCTTTCTCAGCATTGTATTCAACAAAACTTTACCACATCTCTCCCTTGATAAACTATAAATTTCTTAAGGCAAGATGCCTGGCTTATCTTACTCCCCAGTGCATCTCATACACAGGGAGGTAATGGGAAATTTGAAACAAAGAGCATAAGGAAGGTAGCTCTGTGTAAACAGAAGACCTTACTGTGCTGGGTGGCAAGACCAAAGCTTTTCTCTGTGACTCCAGCACATCTGATGTGTTTGGGAAAGTCTCACACAACGTGAGCCATGGGAAGGACAATTCAGAGGAGAGGTCGCAAGTTGCTAATAGAAGACATCATTTGTGAATTTGTTTTCAATAAGATAAGGAGTATTTGGAGATTGACCTAGACTGCATCTTCACAGGTTTACAGAACTGGTTTTTTTGAGCAGTGATGTGGTCTAACAGATCATTGAAGTATCCCTTTGGCAACTATTCTGAGAACAGAATTCAGAGAGACAAGCAGAGAAGAAACTAGCTAAGGGGGCAATAGCCAAAACTTAGCAAGGAGATCCCAGGGGGTGGAAGCTAGAGGATAACAAGCAGATGCTGAGATCAGGCTCTCTGTTGTCCAAAGTGTGTTAATTGAACTAATATGCAGCCTCAGAAAAAAGAAGCAAATCAAAGCAGATATGTGGTAATGGAATGCTACTCCTAGCAAGGCAACATAGCCATTTAATAAAATGGAGGGAGAGAACTTTGTGGGAGAATTGTGATACGTGTTACGTAAGGCTAAATATAGATTTTACTCAATTTATGATAGTTTGACTGATAATGGCTTAACCTAGAATAGTTTGAACAGGATGGTACAAAAACCAGAATTTGATTGGTAATAAAACCACCCTTCCAAACTGAACTTCAGTGTACCCTGGTCTAGCATGTAGCATAAAGGGACTGGGTAGTAAGTAAGCTGCATATTGTCTGCATGTCTTCGAGAAAGTAATCAACCTGTCCTTCTCCATGAACTTTATTGCCAGCTGTTTTGTAAATCATGTTTTGTATTCATAAACCATCATATCTTCAAAACGCCCACTTCTGTCTCCTGGCACATGCAACTATTCTGTTTTACACTTTCTCTACAGTATTCAAGGAATTATATGACAGACTACACATCCATCTAAAATAGGCCTTGGGAGGGTGATTTTATACAATTTCAGCACAATATATGTGTACTAAGAGCATCTAAACTTACTGAGATTAAAACTTTGGTATGTTCCATGTATAGAACCCATTTATGACCTATGGCATTTTAACTTACAATGGCAGAATTGGGACTTGATTCCAGCCCAAATCAAGAAATATCTGTTGTTATGTGACTGCAGTTATGTAGCCACTGGTTAGATCTATGAGTCTAGAAATGAACATTGAAACCTAGCAATTGGTAACTGATGTTTAAAATCGTATGACTACACGAGATCAGCTAGGGAGAAAAGCAGTGATTTAGTACACTGCTTTTGGCTTGAGTGACAATGAGAGGGCATACAGGTGAGGAACAACCAGGAAAGGAAGCAAAGTAAAGTCAGATGCCAAAGGAAGGAAGAAAGGAAGGAAGGAAGGAAGGAGAAGGGGAGGGAAGGGAAGGGAAGGGAGAAAGAAAAGAAAGAAAAGAAAGAAAGAGAGAAAGAAAGAAAGAAAGAAACAAAGAAAGAAACAAAGAAACAAAGAAACAAAGAAACAAAGAAAATGTTATACTCAGGGCAAGTAAAGAAAATGTTACAAGAATATGGCCAACTCATTCTCTACACATCACCTAGCTAATCACATTAGATTCTTCCTAGAGTTCAGGACGGCTCATTGATAAAGCCCTCTCTAGATGCAAATCTACATCTTCTTCCTCTACATCTCTACATCAAAGGGTAGGCCTCAGTAATCAGCATCACATTCATCACCACAGCCTCACTTCCTCGCCTTTCTGTTTATCCTCAAGCTCCTCAAGAAGAGAAAAAAAAGTAAGGCCTTGAAGGCCAGAATTAGAAGCATAATCACTAGAGTTTTGTAATACAAAAAGCAAGTGGGAATTGAGAAGTTACATTCATAGAGAACATGTAGTACATTACAAGGTACAGCAATAACTTTATGATGACTATCTTACTACGGTCCTCAAAATGTGGAAAACCAACAAAAAAGAAAACAAGTGTCGCTAAGAGTAGGGAGAACTCATAGATGAAACCAATGGACAGAGCTCAGATAGATAGTTAAGCAGATAGACATGAATAAGAGCAGTTTGGTCCGCAGTAGAATCCCAGAATGAAAATAAATATCAAGATTTGATATCAGTAAGGATCAAGACTATCCTGTCAATTCTTTCTTTCTTTACAAAATTGTCAAACAAGGAATAATATAATATAATATGATACAATATAATATAATATTTCTTCCATGTAGATCAACTTTACTGAAACATTAAACGGGAGTAACTAGCATGTATAAATACATGTGTTCTAACTGGTTGCTGTATCTCTCATTATGTACAAATAAATTATTATCCTATTTCAATGGAAGCTTAATGCAAATGTGTTCATGTATTTCATTTTAGGATTCTAGTGATGACTAGGCCCAGTATTGTCAGTTCTTCTCCAATCACTAAAGTGCCAAACTTATGTTCCGGGATCAAAATAGAGCTGACTGTGGTAATCACTGGAGACTGTGATTCTAGACACACGTGAAACGTTCTGCAGGAGTGATTGCTAAAGGACAGTATCGATTCCCATTTATTTTGTCTCTTGTTGACACACAATAGTGGTCCCAGTCATGATCCTTTTAAAATGGATTGGAGAGGAGCT